>NC_088932.1:42165000-42380000 GCF_038396675.1 Hydra vulgaris
TCTATATTTTCGAAAGTTTTAGAAAGAATTATGTGTAACAGAGTATACAAACATCTTGACAAAAATAACTTACTATACGCTAATCAGTTTGGATTTAAAAAGGATAACTCAACGGAGCATGCCATCATCCAATTTGTAAATGAAATCTCAAAATCTTTTGAACAATCAAAATATACTTTAGGTATTTTTATTGACCTATCGAAAGCCTTCGATACGGTCAACCATCACATTTTACTTGAAAAGCTGAAATACTATGGAATAAATAAACAAGTGTTAAGGTGGTTCAAAAGTTACTTATCGAATAGAAAACAATTTGTTATTGGTAATGACAGCTATCAAAACAATTGTCTAAATATAACATGCGGGGTTCCACAAGGTTCAATCCTTGGACCACTCCTTTTTTTAATCTATACAAACGATCTAAATAAAGCAACTAATCTGATGAGCATCATGTTCGCAAATGATACTAATTTATTTGTTTCTAAGAGTGATATTAAGGAACTTTTTGCTACAGCAAATAAAGAACTTGAAAATTTATCCCACTGGTTCAAATCTAATAAACTAACACTAAACACCGAAAAAACTAAATGGACACTTTTTCATTCGCTTAAGAAAAAAAATTCCTTACCCTCAAGCTTGCCTCAAATCTTTATTGACAATATTGAAATTAAAAGAGATCCCGTCACCAAATTTCTAGGTGTTTATCTCGATGAGAACATTACTTGGAATCAACACATTAATTATATATGCTCTAAAGTCTCTAAAAACATTGGAGTTTTATACAAAGCTCGAAATTATCTCAATAAGATAAATTTAAGACAACTCTATTTCTCATTTATTCATTGTTACTTAAACTATGCAAATATTGCCTGGGGAAGTACTGAAAAAAGTAAACTACAACGTCTTTATCGCTGTCAGAAACGGGCAATTCGCATAATTAACTTTGCTGATCGTTTTTCTCATTGTAAACCTTACTTTATTGAAATGGGAATTTTAAATATATATGAACTCAACGTCTTGAAAATTTTATGTTTTGTTTATATGTGGAAAAACAATCTATCTCCTCCAGTCTTTAAAGATCTCTTCAATTTTAAACCAACCAACAAATACGAACTTAGAAACATAAATTTTTTAAAAAAACCTTTTTGTCACACAAATTTTAATAAATTCTGTCTTGCCTATCGTGCGCCACACCTGTGGAATAAACTTGTTTTGCCAAATTTTGATTTTGATCTAACTAATTCTCTTCATCTTTTTAAAAACAAAGCAAAAAATTTTATTCTTTCTCAAGATAACATTTTACAATATTACTAATCACTTGAAAAAAATTTCTTGTTATTTTAACTTAACTTGTGAACTTTTCTTTTTTCTTATTTTTTTCTCACGTTTTGTATTTTATATTGTTCCAAATTTTGCTAGTTTATATTATTTACAGTTTAACTCGTGTAAAAGATTAATATATATGTATTCTTCATAATACCTTGCACTTCACAATTATTGTAAATAAAAAAAAATATTAAAAAAGATGTAAAAAACCATATATTTTATTATATTTTATAAGGTCCCGATAACAAGATCCTTGTGATCTTCTTTCGGAAACCAAGTTTATATTGTTAGTCTGCTATATTTATATATTTGTACAAGTATTTTAACAGTTTATTTAATTGTATAACGACTGACTTTGTAAACTGAAATAATAATAATAATAATAACCCGAGTTTCATACGTAAGTTGCATTTTTTTTTTTTTTTTGCAATGCTTCATAAAAAATAATGTTACTTAAATGAGCATAACTTTTTTTGTAATTATTCTTTTTTCATAAAGTTTTCACCATTTTATTACTAATTCAAAGCTCTTTCAAACCATATATAAAACTTAAATAAAAAAATGGTTTGAAATTTTTACGCACGTACCTGCATTATTAATTTGCATCTTTTTAGTTTTATGAATAACTTTAATTTAAATAAAGAAACAATCTTTTGCTTGAAATGTAAAGTATATATATCAAAAAATAAATTAAAATGAAATAATATCAATAAGAAATTATACAAGTCTATTTTTTATTAGATAACTTGTAGTGCAAAAACAATTTTTATCGAAGATTTTATACCTCTTTGTCGCACTGTAACTGTTACTCTGAGCTAGAATACCAAACAATTAATTAAAAAGAATAAATAATTCCAAACTATAACTAACTATAATAAAAGATTTCCCGGTTTTCGCTTATAAACTTTTCGCATTAACGTTCTTTCGCTCTAAAACTTTTCGCTCTAACGTTCTTTCGCTTTTTAACTTTTCGCTCTGACGTCCCACTACCGTTTTAAGGTGGACATACGGCTTCTTGTTATTTTTACAAATTATTTACTTAATACTTATCACTCAAGGAGTTTTACTAAAACTTTTATAACTTTTGAAATATTACAGAAAATTTTGTTCTGTAAAAAGAATATAAACAGCAATAAGTTGTTCATCTTTTAACATTAAATAAAGTATTAAAAGTTTCTTTGATTTTTGAATAAACGCGCAGAAATTGCGAACTTAGCTGATTTTGAAAAGTTTAACCTTATTTTTTAGCAAATATAATCAAAAAAATACAAATTTCTGTTGTTTAATACTTAATATAAACATTGTTAGACCATTTTTTAAGCAAAAAACTTTACTTAAACCTAATGTGAATCGATAGAGGGATTACTAAAGTCAGACAACAAAATCGCCAAATATTACAAAAAATGCTTTATTTAAAAAAAAAAAGAAATTTGACTGGAAATTAAATATATTGATTAATGTTACAGATATTAATGACATATTTAACAAATATCTAAGTTTGTGAAGAGAATTCCACAGAAGAAGAGAATTTAAGAGAATTTTAAAATATAAACAAAAATTTACGTAAAAAACAAATTTAGTGCTAAACATGCCACGTTTGAAAACATATTTGATAACAAAGCTAGAGGTACAGAAGATAATTTTTTGATTTTCTTATTCATAAAAGGTTGAAGTATTACTAACTCCATAGACAAAAGTACCATGTTTTTTATTCAAAACGAATAAAAACAAAAATATAAATGCATCAAAAACTAACTATTTATATAACAACTTGTAAAGTCTGTAGAGATCTAGATAGAATAGACATTCATTAACAAGTATTTCATATTTCAACTATCAAGCATGTAGCTATGTTATCAAATCTTCGTTGGCCCATGACAGGTTTTCCATAAAAATCGCCAAAAACAGAAAACTGATCCCAAATCATTAGCAATATTTTTACAACTTTTATAATTAATCCCTTAATGCAAATATTTATTTAATAAGGAAAGATAGATCTTTCAAATTTTTTTAATTAGAAGATGAAAGCGTTAATATATAAAAAAAAAAAAAACTTTTATTTTAAAGTTGCTGAATTTTTATACTTTTTTATGCGAAAACTGATTTTTTTTTTTGCTAAACTGACGTAATGCCCAATTTTACATAGGTTTATTAAGAACTTAACATAACAAAATTATAAAAATGGAGGAATGGAACTGATAAACCGTAGCTGCAAACTGACAGAACTCATATGCAACAAGGGGTAAAAATAGGTAATATAGGGTGTTTCAAAAATATATCATACATTGAATTTTAATAGACGGAATACTGCATTTGGCATCATTATGTCCAAAAATACAAAAAAAATAAAACAGGATTGCCACCGTTATTTAAAAACAAAACTCTCTGATTTTCCCTGATTTTTCGCTAAAATGATGTTTTTTTCTCCCTGATTTTTACCGATTTTTCTCCTTAATTTTTACTTATTCCCCCTGATATTTCCAGTATTCAAACACCCAAAACTGAACGTTAAAACATCTCTATTAACCTCAGAGCATTTTTATCTCTATACTATAATCCCCCAATGGTTAATGAACCAATCAATTTGTTTGAAAACTAAAATAAATAATCCAATACTTCAATCAACACATGAAATTATTCTTTGAAAAAAATATAAAAACTACAGTAGAATCCCGCTAACTTGAACTCTAAAGGAGTTCAAGCTAGCGGGATTATATATATATATATATATATATATATATATATATATATATATATATATATATATATATATATATATATATATATATATATATATATATATATATATATATATATATATATATATATATATATATATATATACACTCCTTTATCCAATATAGGAAAATTTCCAAATTGTTCTAGAGAATTAATTAAGAGAATATCTGAATTAGGCTATGCTCCCGTTATGTCTAAGTTTTTGAAAATGTTTGACTTATCATGATTTTGTGACTTATCTTATAGCCTCCCAGCAAGTGCTTAATAAGGGTATAATTAAAACGGATATGTTCAATGAGCATTGAAAATCTGTCTGACTTATCTAGGGTACAAGATAAAGAGATTTAAAAAAAAATAACAATTAAGATTGGAAATGTTTTTTATAACGAGCAATGTATCAAAAAATTAAAGAGTAAATGCAAGAAAGGTATAATAAATAATTAAAATAGACTAACAAAAACTAAATAAGTAAACTAAAAAAGTAATATTGTTAAGGACTGATATCTTTGAAATAAAGATTAAACAATTTTATGTTGGAAAAATACAATTATTTGTTATTGACTTCTTTTTTTATCTTATGAAATATAACTAAAGCCTTTTCAAGCATCTTTATTTCTTTATCGTGTCTGAGGAACACAATCTTTTTTCGTCTACGATCATTGCCTTTTGTAAGAAGAAGTTTCATTTGAGACGAATCCTGCTGTTTGCCAGCTTCCTTGGTGAATGTAATAAATTCCTCATTATATGTTTTACATACTTCGTTCAATACTCTTTGCTTCTCCTAAAGCTCCAATATATTCTGATCTAAAAGCATTATCACGCTGTTTTCTTTTTCTTTTGTTTGGAGTTTTCTACGAGGCACTACGAACAGCCTTTATCATTTCATTGTTTATTTCTATTTTGTGAGCCTTCAATTTAAGTTGTAAGTAACTTTTCTTTCATATTTTCACTGAGCGTATTACTCTTAATACTGAAACCTCTCTCAACTGATGCATTCCCATGACAGAACGTAAAATTAAATATCAAAACTTTTGAAAAAACTTTGTAACCTACACCAACTTTAATGGTTTCAAAATAAAACTTGTCTGAACAATTTCTAGCGTGAAAGCTTTTTAATGCGGGTAAAAGGGTAGATGAACTTTCCTCAAACAACTTTGAAAATTGTATGAAAGCTTGATCACATTCATTTGAAGTAATATGTGACCAAGAAAGGATTAGATGTAGTACGAATTTCATCTGATGAAGAAGATCAGTTTTTTGTTTAGAAAGAGTTGACACTGGACTGATGCAACCAGCTCCTTCTAGAAAAAAAATATTTTTTCCAGGATTCCAATGATAATGAGACGGTAATCTTTCATGAACTTGTTGATGACATCCTGAGATAACGCATCCTTTCTCCTTAATTTAATATTGCCACGTTCTGAAGCAAACTAAATTGTCATTAATTTTAATGGTAGAAAGTTTTCTTTTTTAGTGAAATCAAATTTTTGAAGTTGCCTGTCATTGACGAAGCTGCAAAGAATATCTTGTTTTATAATTAAATCCATTGAACTTTTAATAGTTGAGAACAAATCCTCAAAAAGAAAAGAAATCATTTGGGCATCGGTTGATATCTCAGTAAGATTTTCTGCAACAAACTTGCAATGTTACCAAAAAACCTCAATTTAGTCAAAGTTAACTCATCTTTTTCCCCCCTAACACTGTGTCAGCTCTTGCATTTTGGTTGCTTATTTTGAGGAAGAGTCACCCTATACTTGGTTATTTTTTAACGTTCTTTGAAATTAAACAAAGTCTATTTGCAACTATTTGGTCTTCAACCTAGCGTGTTGAGCAAAATGCATGAGGATAACTCTCACATTCAGTAACAGTTAAATAATCAGCTCTTCTAACCGGAAAATCATGAAAAAGGTTGTATGGTGCTTTCATTAACTTCCCTATATATTATTCAGCAGATTGAAAACCTGATTTGAAAGTTCAGTGTGTTACATAAAGGTTACAAATCCCAACGTTAAGAAGTTTAGGTAGCTCTTATTGATCACGCTGCATTTCAAGAAGATTAAGAAGGGACCATTTCACATTTGGACCATCCGTACTTAGTTGAGTCAGATTTATGCTGTTAATTGTTGACAAAGACGTTGTAATACTCTCAAGTAATTTTTTTCTGTGGTGTGACCTAAAAATTTAGAGTCAAAGTATCTGGATCGAACGTGATTTAGATCACTGCTGCAAAACCAAATATTTAGATCCAATTGACAATTTTGGAAAGAATTGTTTAGGCTTTCATCAAATGAAACAGTATAATAAGGAGGTTTTTTTATATTTCCAGTAAAAAGTCTGTGAAAATAAAGTCCAAGACCAAAATTAGTTATATAACCATGTTTTGTTCTACCCATTTCACGAAATTTAGCAGTATTGCTATCAGGAAACATTTTCTGATAAAGTAGGCCATATAAATAAGGTCCAAGACCAAAATTAATTATATAACCAAGTTTTGTTCTATCCATTTCATGAGATTTAGGAGTATTGCTATCAGGGAAGATTTTCTGATAAAGTAGGCCATATAAATAAGTTCCAAGACCAAAATTAATTATATAACCAAGTTTTGTTCTACCCATTTCATAAGATTTAGTAGTATTGCTATCAGGGAACATTTTTTGATAAAGTAGGCCATTTTCATTACATAAATTCGACAAGAAATTATTCTGGTCTGCATTTTAAACAGAATAGATTTCTGCACAACTTTTATCACATTGATCTACTTTAAGAATTGCTTGCTTTTTAGATGTAAACTGTGCAGGCATGAAGAAGCAAGATACTGACTTTGAATTCTGTGCATGTTTTTTGTCATCCATGTGACTTATCACAGCTCTTCTGCCCATATTTGACAAGTTAAATTCAACTTTTTATGCATTTGGCTGACTATTTATCGCTGCCTATTACCAGCCATTTTTCAAGCAAAGGATCACTTAACCATTTTTCTTTGAAATACGTTGCCATATTAAATTTTAAAAACTTGTATTATTATAAAAAAAGAGAATATGTAAACACAATGTGATTAATTTTTTTTTCAAAATGTAAAACATTAACCCTGGTACGCTGGAAAAAGAATATTTATTTCGGAAAACATTTCAAGACATTAAAGAAAAAAGAAAAAGTTCCCTCGTTTTCCCTGATTTTTTCCTAAACCAACTATTTCCCCCCATTTTCCGTGGTTGTAACAAAATTTCCCTGAATTTCGATACAATCAGGGAAAATCAGAGTGATATAGTAGTATTTCATTTTAGATTTTTAAAATCTAAAATGAAATACTAAAATAAAAGTGAATTCACCTTGTGCATCAGCTAGAAACTTTTATTTTTTTATTATATTAAATATATTAAATATATTTGATTTGATTTAGTACGGTTACTTGTTTATTATTTGCACCTGGGTTATTTAAAAATTAACGCAATGTTAAACTGACGTAACAACAAAGTTTGCATAATTAAAATACACATCCTGAGTCATGCTCACAACTAAGGAATCCAATTACGATTATCGATTACCCGAGTACCCGAGTAATTGATACTACCCGAGTAGTCGACTACTCGGAATATTTTTTTCGAGTATCGAGTATAATATTTAAACAAAAAAATGTAAATATTGTACATTCATTTAACTATTAATCAATCGAGTATCGGTATTCTACCGTTTTTTCTTCTTTTACTTCTATAATAAAGTTGCTTAGCAACCGTTGATTTTTAACTAAGTTTCAAAAGTTTTTTTTTAACTAAGTTACATAAAATAAATAACATTTGTAATTTGAAGTTGTACGACGTAAAATTTGCAAGAAAGTGAAATATTTAAAAAAAAATTTGTGAAATAAATAAAATAAATACTTAATTTTCTAATATATATAGCTGCCTTTGGTAAGTGAAGTGTTTTGAGTAAAATGTACTAAATTTCAAGTAATAAATGCATATTTAAATACGTATAAATTTCAATTTTCAATTTTTATGTTGTGATTTTTTATTTTAGTGATTTATTTACATATACCCAGAAATGTCTTCGAAAAAATCAGAGGTATGGAAATATTTTACAAAAAAAGAGAAATCGGAGTCAGTTTGTAACATGCAAATCTATAATTCAACGTCCGGGATCTAATACTACTGGAATGATTAATCATTTAAAATTACATAGCATATCTTTACAAAAAAGAAATTTGGGTGACACAAATGAAACTGATGCGTCTTCTTCGAAAAACACAAAATCAGCTGGAAATGGAATAATAAATTTCATAAGTCGAGAATCATTGAATGAAATATTGGCGAAATGTGCGACAAAAGATGGATTTAGCATCAAAGGAATTACTTCATCTGAAGCCATTAGGGGTTTCGTAGCAAGTCGTAATTATAAAATGCCAAAAAGTGAAACAACGGTAATGAAATATATAATGGATTTTTATAAAGAAAAAAAAGAAGAATTAATGGCGTCGTTATTAGAGCAAAAAAATCTGGAGAGAGATTCAGTATTACTGTCGATGAATGGAGTGATATAAACGTTAGAAGGTTCATGAATATCACTCTTCATTCAGCAACAAAGCCACCTGTAGTCTTGGGTCTATCTGCAATAATAGGTTCTTGTGATTCAAATGCCACTATCGATTTGGTAAAAGCAAAACTTAAAGATTATGGAATTGAAATGGATAATGATATCGTCGGATCCACACATGATGGAGCATCAGTCATGGTAAAATATGGGAAAAATATTTTACCATTTTCTCAGTTATGCTACAACCATGCTATACATCTTGCTGTACTTGATGTATTTTATAAAAAAAGTGGGAGTTTAATTACGAATGATGATGCGGTAATTGATACAAATTTCCAAGATGATGAGAATTTAGAATATGATGAAAATTTAGCAGATGATGATTGTGTTGAAACTACCGAACAAAATGATGAGGTAGCTGATGCATTTGCTTTTGATGGTAACTTAAATTTCCAAAATGATTTAGTTAGACAATTACCAATCTTTCGTGAAGACATTGGCAAAATTCTTGATGAAACACGAAAAATTATTAAATTTTTCAAATATTTTTCAGTTCGAAGCAGTGTTCTTGAAAAGCATATAATAGATCAAGAAGGCAAAAAGTTACGATTGCTACTCGATTGCAAAACAAGATGGAACTCAATAATACCAATGGTAAATCGTTTCATAAAAATATACGATTGTATACAAAAAGCTCTAATGGAATTAGGTCAGCAAAAATGTTCACAAAAAAATATCAAAGTTTTAGAAGAAATATCACATGTTTTACAACCGGTTGAGCTTGCTGTTAAAGAGCTCAGTAAAGATAATAATAATCTTTTAAAAGCTGAAGGAGTATGCATTTTTTTGCTAAACAAACTAAAAGAAACAAATACGCAGTTAGCCATGGAAATGTTCAATGCTTTGAAGAAAAGAATTGAAGAAAGACGAAATGAGGATGTTGTATCACTCTTGCGTTTTTTACAATCTGGAAATTATCCTAAACCAGAGATTACCTGCCATTTTACTTATTTAAAAAAAAGTTCTATTCATTTATTGGCTAAAGAAACCTTCAAAAGGCTGTTCAATGAAGATCCTGCAAACACACAGATGGATACAGATTTAACAATTGAAAATGAAGAAATAATTTCAAATAATGGTTTGCTTTCAAATTATGATGAACTCCAAAAAACAATTGAATTAATTATGACTGTTCCGAAAGAAAATAATGAGAGAAAATCCACATTGGAAAAAGAAATGAAGTTGTGGGAGAAAGATTGTTCAAAACGAGGTGACTCTATTGGAAAACTTTTTACAGCATTATTGACAATACAACCAACGTCAACAGTAAGTGAAAGAGTGTTTTCGGTAGCTTCAGCTTTTGTCACAAAAACCCGAAATCAGTTGAAAATGGAAACGGTTGACAAACTTGTATTTTTAAAGTATTATTTTTTAAATAAAAAATAGATTTAAAACTAAAATTGTTGCATTTTATTTTAAATTTAATTAACACAACATGGTATGGGTAAATTTTTTTTCTTTTACCCGGATACCTGGGTACCCGGGTAATTAAAAAAATAAATACTCGATTACCCGGATAACGTAAAAATACGATTATTTGGACTCACTACTCACAACTAAAATTAAATGTGTACGGCAAACAATTAAATTTGCGTGTAATAAAACACCGTCAATTCACATACTGAGCCTACGAACGTTTTTTAATCGTGTTGTTTTCGACTTCCACTATATTGACTCAAGGTCAACTTTGAAAAATCGAACAGCCAACTTAATCGACTATTGCTTTCCTACTAATTGTCTTAAAGTCGATTTTAACGGAGCGGATCCAGTTTTTTTTGGTCTTCGAGATATCTATATCTATCGAGATATCGAGATATCTTGCAGACATGAAGCTTACTCCAAACATTTATATGTTTATACTTATGTCAAATAAAGATGTTTTACAAAAAATTGCGGTTATTCGAGCCACGGAACAAAAAGTCCTGAAAAACTTTCTAAAACAGTATCCAACTTTTAATAAAACATTATCCAGCTTTGTGGAAATGTCCTAAGCTTGATCAACATTATCCAGTAAACACCTAGATTTTCTAATGTTATACGAACAGAAAGGTATTTTTAAAATAACATAAGAATGAGCAAATAATTTAGTGTGACTTTTAACGCAACATAATTTTTTCAGTTCTTAGATTATGACAAGATTAACGCAGTATAAGTTGGGAAAATAATGTTAAATTTTAATTCGGTTTCATGTGAAGATATTTACATTCTACATTTAATGCCTAGTTTTTCAACATATTTATTTATATTACGATATTTAAAAACTGCTCTAATTAAAACAGAACAAGTTATTAAAACAATTTTTAAAGGTTTCTTTATTAACGACAGCCCTGCTATGCTTTACATTGTCAAAAACCTTTTTGTCAAACGATGCCTCTTAATAAAAGACTGAACCCGATCTACCCCTGGCATATTAATTTTGAGAGTCAGTTATCTTCCTTTTATCGCAATAACCCAAAAACCTTCCTTTTAGGCTCTATAAAAGAATCATTCCTTCGCCTGCAAGTTCCTTAATCTGGCCTTATGTTAATTGTTGAAAAGCAATATTTAACAACACAAGTTAAGCTCACTAAAGAGCATCATAAACCTATTTCAATGGACCAGAATTTCAATGGACCAGAAGTAAGTTAGTCAGAAGAACAGAAGTAGATAAAAGTAAATGTTTGAAGTAGTCGAATTAGAAAGATATCAGAGAAAAGCGGACAAACAATGCATTATTTTAGTCTACTAATACAAACATGTATCTAGTTTATTAAGTTTATACTTATAGTACATACAATACCATATAGTTTATATAGTTTATAGATATAACGTAAAACAGTTAATTTCCGTTAACTCAAACCTCTAAAGAACCAAGGAAAATAGTTCGACTTAACGAATGTTTGACTAAAGCGAATTCCTTTTAAGTTAAACTTTGACTGATATGAGATAATAGTTAAATTAAAAGCAATTGTTCTTTATTCAATGGTGAACGTACATTTAATTTGCACTAATATACTAATGAAAGAAGTTACGGATTGTATTCACGATTGTATGAAAGAAGTTACGGATTGTATTCACAGTCAAAAGATAACATTTGGAAAAATTAAGCAACACAATGACTTCCTTATTATTAGGTAATAATAATGCGTTTAAAAGGTAGCGTTCTTCTATTTATTATACTACAAAATAATTGTTTTTTTAACAGAATTATCATGATTTACCTTTTAATAGTTTTATTAAAGCATTATTTTTTACGTCTTATAACAATCTATTTAGATATTTGTTCGTTGTATTTAGATTTATTCAGATTTAAATACAACGAACAAATAAAGATTACATTTATTTATGTTTTACATGTAGTGGCTTTTTTTTATATAAAAAAAAGATGTCAATATATTTAATTCTCCTAAAAAAAGTTTGAGTTATCCAAAGAAATTTTCTGAAAGGGGACAAAAAAATGGTTCGACTTAACAAAGTTTGAGTTTTCCAAAATTCGACTTATATGGAGAATTTTAATAATAATTGAATAGACTATTTCCAAGGATTAAATAAAACAGTTTGAGATAATAAATGGGTGAGTTAACCGCTATTCGACTTACCGGGACTTAACTGAAGAAGTATTCGAGTTAAAGAGATAGCATAGAGAAAAGCGGACAAACATTGTACTATTAATGAAGACACAAAGAATGTGCAATAATAAACACTATATAGAATATTTTATCGTATCGTATTGTAGTTTATTCTCCTCGGGCCTTTGTCCTGCAAAGGTATTAATAATGTTACAGTAGTAAGGAAATAAAAATACAAGGTGGTCTACTGCTCCACTATTAAAATACAGAAAGACAGACTCCCAGGGGGCTCACGTTTAAGAAAATAAAAAAACCTACTATATAAAAAAATCGAAAACGAAAACGAACGAATGAAAAAATTAAAAATCAAAGAAATTCAAACGAAAAAAGAAAACTTCAAAAAAGAAGTTTTCAGTTCTGGGCATTTTAATTTGTAAGAACTTTGTTATTAATTTCTAGATTGATATAACTTTCTCCGCTCCAGATATTTTTGCATTCTTGTAGAAAAGAGATCTTTTTATTATTAATTATAGAAATTTGGAATTCTTCTGAAAAAATTTTTTAATTTTGCCTTGGAATTGCAGCATGAGCGTCCTTCTCGGATAAATTTTCTTGTTGTGGAACGACCTCATTCTATTACAATATGTTATGTATAATAGTTCGTTGGTTATTAGTTTTCCAATATAAAATTTATTTACAAAAGTTGATGAAAAGAGAAGTAGTAATTTAATGTGTTTTTAGGAGGTATTAGGTATGGGTATATTTTGTGAATGAGGGCTAAAGTGTATTTTACTAAGGGTTGAACTTTTTCACATTTAAACATCATGTGTTGTATGTTTTCTGATTTTTTCATACATTGTGGGCAGAGATTGTCTGTTATATGGTCTCTTTTTTTAAACAGTGTATTGGTAGGTATTGCAAAATGTATTAGTTTATACTTTATTTCATCGGCTTTGTTGCTTTCGTTTTTGTATATGGATATAAACAAATGGACCCATTCTTTTGTTGAGGTTTTATTCATACTGTTAAAAATGTCCTTTGATCTGTAAAATTTATTGGGTGTACTTTTATCGTTGTTATTTAGGGAAGTGGTGTAAATTGCTTTAGGAGTTAAGTCAAGGAATCGTATTCGACGGTTGTTTTTGGTGCATAAGCACAACGGTGTTTTGTTGTAGTCGAAGCTTTGACTTTGGGTGTTTATGATGTTTTTCTAATGGGGTGGTAATGACTTTATTATGGTTGTCAAGAGGCGTTGTTTTATACGAATAACTTGGCTTTACAGAAAGCCCTGGTCAAATACTTTTGATATGTCCCCTAGCTTGATTATGTTATTATTTATGGATTCTGGAGTTGGTTTCACAGTTTGGTTTTTGTTGCGTATGTATGGATTAAAAAATATTGGTTGCATTAGCACTTCTTCGATAGTGAGATTCTTATGGTTATTGTGTTTTAAGTAAAATTTATTCCAACTTTTCATTGTTTGTTGGTAATACGGAGTTAGAGTTTTTAAAGATTCATATGAGTGTGATGTGAGAAGGACAAGGTTTCCTTGATTAGCGTTTTGGTATTAATTAAGTATGTAGGAAGCTGAGTCTTTCCAGGCGCCGTTTTTGTTTTCGTTAAATAACTTTAAAATACAGCTCAGCTGTAAAGATTCGAGTTTTTTCTTGACGTCGACTATATTTAAACCACCCTGGTCTATCGGAAGTTTTAATGTTTGCTTAGAGGTTTTTACGATGCTGTTATTCCATAGAAAATTTTCTATTTTACGTTCAATTATTTTGTTTTTTTTTTGTCAGAAGGAATGGGTATTGTGAAGGCTAAATGCCATAAGCTGCTTAAAAGGGTTTGATTTATTAAGATAGCTTTACCTTTTATGGATTACATGAAACGCTTCCAGTTATTATTTTTTTTGCTAATGATGTTGATACTCTCATCCCATTGACGGTTTATGTAGTTACTTGTGTTTGAGAAGGTTATTCGTAGACTCTGGAGAGTGTTGCTGAGCCAGGAAAATTTGAGGAAATTTTATTTAATCGGAGATCTGTTCATTCCGAGCCACAGGCCTTGGCATTTGGTAGTATTTAGTTTTGTTCCTGTGGCTAGTTTGTATACTTTTATGGCGTTGTCTAGAGACATTATAGAGTTGTCTGAAGAGAGGTAAAAATTTGTGTCGTCGGCGTATTATTGGAGCTTTGTCTTTTTGTTGTTTAGAGTTATTCCCTTTATTTCGGTATTTTTACGGATGTATCCTGCAAAAACCTCAGCTTGGAGAACGTAGAGTGTCTTTGAAAGAAGACATCTTGTCGTACTCCTCTGTGTATGTCTATTTTTTCTGATAGGAAACCGTTGATTTTTAGATGTGAACATATGTCATAGTACAGTGTTTTGATAAGGTTTATAAATTGCACGCTAAAACCAAAATTAAATAGGCAGTCATACAGGAAGTTTCTGTCAACGCGATCGAAAGTTTTTATTTGATCGATGGATACGATGTAGGCATCTAAATTATTTTTGTTGGCAATGTAAATAACGCCTCTAGTGTATGCAAGGTTTTTGTAAATGGATTTGTGGGGGATGCATGTGGTTTGATCTTCTTTGATGATTGACGGCAGCATATTTGCTAGACGGTTTGAGATTATTTTGGTAAGCATTTTGTAGTCGGTGTTGAGAAGTGATATGGGTCGCCAGTTCGAGATATCGGCTTTATCCCCTTTTTTAATGAGGCAAGTTATTATGGCTTATTTTTGGGTTTCTGACATTTCGTTTTTCTGAATGATATCGTTTTAGACTTTAACTAAACTTTCTCCTAAAATATTAATGTTAGATTTATAAAATTCCGCGGTTAGCCCATCTTTGCCGGGTGATTTGTTTTTTTCATTGTTTTTATTGCATTTTTGACTTCGGCTAAATCAATCGGTTTATCTAGTAAATGCTTTTGTTGTTCAGAAATTTGTTTTATGTCTGTATTTTCGAGTAAATGTTTTTGCAGCGTGTCATCGTTTTTGCAGTTTTTATAAAGGTTTTTGTAAAATATTTCAAAAGTTTTAGTGATATCAGCTGTGTTATTTTTTTCGTTTCCGTCCTTATCTTTAATGTTAATGATTACTTGTTTAGATATTTATAGCTTTTTCAAGTTGAAAAAAGAAATTTCTGCATTTTTTGCCATGCGTCCTCCATTTTATTTTTGCCCTTATTTTAGCACCATTTAGTTTGTTTAACTCGAAGGTTTGTAGCTTTATTTTAAGGTTTTCGCTAAGATGTTTCAATTTGGGATTTAAAGGCGCTTTTTTGAGAGAGTTTTTTTAGCTGTTTTTCAAGTTTACATTCTTCTTGACGGTTTTTTTTTGCCTTCGTTTTGCTAAACTTTTTTGAAAGAATTTTAATTTCTTCTTTAAGAGAGTCCTAGTCAGATGTTTTATTTTCAGACTGATTAATTTTTTGGTTGGCTAAATTTATAATTTTTGTAAGTTTTTTGTTATAATTTTGATTATTTAAAATTTTGTTGTTTAAGATCCATAGTTCTTTTCCGACATCTAAGTTTTTAAGAGTGATTTTAAGCATATTGAATTGTGGTGGTCGGAAAAAGTCATCGGCTCGTGTTCTATGTTTATTAATTGTCGCATGTGTTTGCTAATATATAAGCGATCTAAGCGGGAGAATGTGGTGTTATTGGTATATCTATAAGTATATTCTTATGTGCAAGGATTAAATTTCCTCCACGTGTCTTCTACATTAAGCTCTACTAATAATGTTTTAAAGGCCTCGATTGAGAGACATTTTTTCGATTTATTTGTGGGTGCCAATCTATTTCTTTCAGAACCATGTTAAAATTGCCCCCAAGGATTATAAAATGGTATCTGGAGTTGTTTATTTTTTTGATAATTTTTTTAAATCATTTTTTCCTTTCGAACTGGTCAGCTTGACTTGATCCGGATTTTGCGTATATATTAATTAAAAGAAAAGTGTGGCTATCTTATTCCACACCGATATAATTAAAACGACCGTATTCGTCATCGGTATGTTCAATTATTTTAGAGTTATAATTAGTTTGGTTAGTTAAGATTAAAGTACCACCTGTGTGTGACGTACCACTCGAGAAAAACCCTGAATTATTCCATCGTCGAATAAAGTTTTCTGCATCTTGCGTATTTAAATGGGTTTCTTGCAGAAGATAAAAATCGTAATTCATTTTTTTTAGTTTTTTAATAATAACTCTTTGCTTATTTGCGTCAAGGCCGCATATATTAACAGAATAGATTTTTATTGCCTCCATTTGTGTTTGAGTGCGGTTTTTAATGATATGACGAATGAGAGTGAAAGAATGTGCAAATAGCATAATGACAGATGGTTTTAGAATACATTTTCTTAGAATATAAAAATATAAAAAACAAAAATTTTTATTTCGATCAACTCGTCTTCTTCAACGTCGCTTTGACTTTCGCTGTTTCTTTTTAGTTTAAGTTTTTCTTCTCGTTTTTGGTAACGGCTTTTAATTACTTGAAAGCTTGGATCTGTAGAAGCACTGGCATGTATTTTGCTGTCAGTTTGCTTTTTAGCAAGCGTGATATTTTCAATCGCTTTCTCTTTTTCTGCCGGTTTATCGCTATTTATTTCGAGAGGCTGTTTTCTTTCTTTGGTTTTTTCTGTTGAGTTTTCAATAATTTTTGGGGGTTCTTTTTGTGATATGCATCGTTGTTGAGGAGGGTGTGAGTTGCAGCATGTCTTGCAGAGAAAATATTTCCCTGCAAAATGTAGAGCTATATTTATTCCATCAATTTCGATCGTATGTGGAATTTCTTTCAGTCTTACTGAAGGCTTTATTTGAATCAGCCTACGACCGTCTTTCATATTTCTGTTAAAGCGTACGTTGTTTGAGTTACTGAGTATAACTCGCTTATAAAGGGCTGCACTTGTGCTAAAATTTCATCGTCCTCAATTAGAGGGTCACATTTAACGGTTATTAAAAAACCAATGTCACTCCGTATCTTAGAGTTTATGTTCTGGTTACTACCAGACAATTGTATACTTGTTTCATTCACGAAAATCGCATCTTCTTTTGATTCATTTCCATCACCCAGTTTCCTCTAGTATTGTATGTCAAACTACTGACTTTATTTTCGCCAACAATTAGAGATATTTTTTGATAAATTTCCTGGGCTCGAACTCCAGCGTAACTAGCCATTACAAAGTAATCGCCAAATAAAATAAAAGAACGGATACCTTATTAACACAAATAGAACTGTTAGTTTTTGCGTTTTTTTTATAGAATATTTTATAGACCATTAATTAAACATGCATGAACTATTGAATACAGTTTAATCGCATGTTTTATGAAATTAAAATAATTGTTAATATTTTGTAGGCTTTGCTTGAGGGTGAATAAAAATTTAAGTTTTTTTTAAGTAAAGTTTTTTTTTTTTAAGCAAGTGATGATCATTTATGAATTTTGCAAAATGATAATTTTGTGATAAAGGTCAGAGTTTTAAAGATCACATTCAAAAGCCATACGGTTTTCAAAGGATAAACTAATTGAGACATAATGTAACGTAAAAAAAGCTGTTGAGAGATTGTATACAATCTCTCAGCCTCACTATTAAAAGCTACATAGCTTTTAATAGTGTCACAAATTTACATGTAACAAAGCATAAAATATGAAACACTAATAAAAATTAAAGTTACGTTACGTCTCAAATTGGTTTCAATTGGTAACTAAGTTAGACTCTTTTACTTATAATTAAATACACATTATAACGCAATAAATGTGTGTTTATCATTATTATACTGGTATTTATCCCGTTTTTTATATTTTTAAAATGCAAAGGTTTTGTCTAAATTAGTTACTTTCTCACGAAAAATAAATGAGGTTTTTTGATTGAAAATTTTGATTGATTAAAAAACTGTAAATTAATCCTTACAACATTTGTTACGTTACGTCTTAATTGGTTACACTTTTGACATAAGGTCTGATAGTGCAGTAATGATCCACATCCAAAAACCAAATGCCCTGCACGAAATTCTACATGTACACATTGTCATAGAAAGGGCCACTGGGCAACTGTCTGTCTTTCTAAGAAAGAAAACAAAACTTACACCAAAGCAGCAGTTGTTAAAGAATATAATGAAAAGGATGATAACACAATAATATCTACGGTCATAACAGCAATTGATTCACCTGATAGATTAATTAACGTCACCATAAACGAAAATCTAACATATGCACTGTTAGATACTGGGTTCGACAAAACTTTTATTACATCAGAACTTCTTCGACAATGGAAATTTTCATACGATACTCAATCTACCTCAAAGGTATCACTGGCAGACAACTCGACATTAAAAGTTAAAGGTACATTTCATGGTTCATTATTATTGGCTTGCAAAAAATTAAAAGTACAATTCCTCGTTGTGGACAACTTGGTGGCAACAGTAACTATCGGAATGGACGTGTTAACATGTCATTCCTCAATTACCATCAATTTTAAAGGAAACAAATAGCCTCTAAAATTTTGTTTAGCAACAAAAAGTATGAAATGTTCAACATACACCTTAATACCTGGAATCGATATTAACAAAATAAAACCAGTAGCTACAACCTCACGACGTATTCACAAAAATATCTCTGTCATAACAGATGAAATAAACCGCTTACTAAAAAAAGATATAATTCAAGTAAGCCGCAGCCCTTGGCGAGCTCAATGTTTTGTAGTATCAACAGGAAATAAAAATCGCCTTGTGATCGATTATTCAAATACAATTAGTTTACACACTCCACTTGATTCATATTCTACACCACGAATCGATGACTTGACACTTAAAATAGCAGTCCATAAAATTTTTAGCACAATTGATCTCAAATCGGCGTATCATCAAGTGAGAATACAACCTGAAGATTACAAACTAACCGCATTTGAAGCTGACGGCAAATTATATGAGTTCAAATGCTTACCCTTTGGATGTACAAACGCTGTACCAATCTTTCAACGAATAATGGATGAATTCATTCAGGATAATAAACTTGAAAACACATACGCTTATCTCGACAATATAATTATTGGTGGAAAAGATGCTTAAGAGCACGATAAAAATCTTCGCTTTCTACTCGCAGCTAAAATCGCCAACATTGAGATAAACGAAGAAAAGAGTAACTTTAAAAAAACTCATATCGAATTCTTAGGCCATATTATTGAAAATGGAACTATAAAGCCAGACCCAAAAAGTTACGAAGCACTGATAAATATGCCTGAGCCAAGATCATTAAAAGAGCTAAACCGAATGATAGGTTTATTGCTTATTACGCTAAGTGGATACACAATTGCACAGCATTGACTCTCCCACTTACCCAAGCAAGTGACAACTTTCCAACAAAGGGTTTAACACCACATGCCAAAAAAGCAATAAAAATACTCAAAAATAAACTTGTAGAAGTTTGTCTAGCCTCCCTTACTTTAAAAGTTTCATTAACAATAGAAACTGAGGCCTCCAACTCGGCACTCGGAAGAACACTATTACAACTTGGCAGGCCCGTTGCCTTCTTTTCAAGAACATTAACTAATGCCGAAAGGAAGCATGCGATAGTTGAAAAAGAAGCGGCTGCCATAGTGGAGTGCTGTAGAAGATGGAGGCATCTGATTAACTCAGTACCATATATTAATATAATAACAAACCAAAGATCCATTTCCCTTATTTTCAATAAACAGAGTGCAACAAAAATCAAACATGAAAAATTAACACGATGGCGTTTAGAATTAGCTGATATTAATTATACAATCTCTTAAAGTCCGGGGAACCAAAACATTCTAGCAGATGCCCTTTCAAGATGTTGCTCGATTGTAAATAACACTAAAGCACAGTGTCAGCTGATATGTCTGCAAACAAATACATCCTCGTGGTGGTTGACGAGTACTCACGCTACCCATTTGCATTCCCCTGTCAAGACATATCAGCTGACACTGTTATACGACACCTTCTCAGCCTCTTTTCATTATTTGGTGCACCATGATCTATTCATACAGATCGAGGAACTCAGTTCAAAAGCTTAAAAATCAAAGTTTTTCTAGAAAAGAACGGAGTAATTAAAACTAGAACCACTCCTTACCATCCCCAAGGCAATGGTCAGTGTGAACAAATAAACGGAACAATACTAAAAGCTGTTAGTCTAGCTCTGAAAACCTTAAGTCTAGGAAAGGAGAAATGGGAAATAGAATTGCAAATGGCTTTGTCCTCCATAAGAGGACTTCTGTGTACCTTCGCTAACGAAATACCCCATCAGAGGATGATGAACTTTCAACAAATGGGACTTAATTAAGGTTCTTCTGATCAGTTTTAACCGAGTAGCGCTTTCTTATTATGGTGTCTCTTTTGTAAATAATCTCTGTCTGGTAACAGTAGTTTTGCATCTTATTCTATTAAATCAAATGTGTTAGTTAATCCAAGAAGATAATCTCCAAAAGATGAATAAAGTTCAGTTCATGTATCCAGAGTAATAGTTGCACTTTGCAATGATTTGGAAACAGCATTCATTCATTCCAAAATTTGATCCCATATTATTGTTTGTGAAACAAATTCAAAAGCGTCCATTTTCGATAGTAAATTTCCAGCTGAAGCTCTTGTTTTATGTTTCGAAACTTTCACACTCATTGATTTTGACCAATCCTTCCATGAGTTTATTGTAGTTCTGGTGAATGGTTTTGACCGAGTCGGCATGAGCGCTCCACCGAGTATTTGATAGTGACTTCAATGAACTACTTGCAAACTGTTCCAAAACACTCCACAACTTTGTAGAAGCAGGGAAAATATTGTACAGTTCTTGAACAAAACCAAAAAAGTTGATTTCCTTGATGCAGCAATCTACAGCAACCTCTCCTACCAAGTTAAGAGAATGACCTGAACATGGTAAGAATTTTGCCAGTTTATATTTTCCAGTCATATTGCTTGAGTTATCATAAGACTGGCTTTTGTAGTTGCTGATTTTCAAGTTCAATTTTACGTTTAAAAAGTTGCATTTGCTAAATTTTCCTCAGTGTGATTATCGATGTGAATGAAGTTGACAAATCTTTCAATAGGCTCATTAGAAATTTGATTAATGTACCTCAAGATCACACGTAGTTGATCTTTGTGACTCGCATCAGGTGTTGAATTTACTGATACTCCATAATACTTAGATTTTAAAACATCGTCGCTGATTAATTGCAAAACTTTTCTTGCCATCAATACAGTTATATCATTACATGTATTCTTTGAGAGGTAGTTTGTTTTTCCAGAACCACTGTCACCATAATTTTTTATTTGTTTGGCCAATAAAGGATCAAACTGAGCAACCAACTCAAGCAGACCAAAAATATTTTTGTTGCTCTCAGACCCAAATTTTTCATTTGAACCTCTAAAAGCTAAGTTTCTTTCGATCAATGTGCAAATTACAGCTATAACTCTTTTTACAACCTCTCTCCAGTAGTTTTTTTTCTTTGCAAATTTCGTTAAGAAGTTGATCATTTAAAAAAATCTTGTCATTTTTTCTGTGAAAGTATGCTAATGAAGCTTTTCTGTGGTCTGATGAGTGTTCATGCCCCTGAATTAATGCCCCTGAATTTTTTTCAATCTTTATATCCCGTTGAAGTTAAAGCACATTTGAGGGTTCAAAAAGCTTGCAGACAAAACAGAATACACAACCAAATGCTGGGGAATATATGAGCCATTCTCTATTAAACATTTCACCATTTACTTTTTTCCCCATTAACAAGCTTTTTGAGCAATATTGATCGCGATTTTGATACATCATTTTAGAGGATTGAATATCATAATCTGCATTTTAACATTTTAACGGATTGTTCTCTATCCAAAATTGTATATCCTCAGCTGAAAAAACTTCTCAAAGTCCTGGATCACTTTTCTTATTCAATGGCAAATCGATAGGGAAATATTCTCTCTTATTGGGTTCCGATTGCTTGTTTAAAGTTTGAGTTTCATTAATTAAGTCCTCTACAAAATCCAATATTTTTGCCTCTTTACTTATGCCACACTTTGCAAGATTAGCTGAAGTTGGTGAATTACCATGACATTCTGCTTTTAATAAAAAACTATCAAGTTTTCGATGTTTCTTTATGTTTTTTTCTATATTTATTTTTCTTTCTATTTGCAGCTCCACAATCATAGCTTCTTCCCATATCTGTCAAAATGTTCTGAAAATGAACACATTTAATTAATTTAATTGCTATTGTTTACAGGCACTGATTTTACTAATAGATAACACTCCACTATTTTTTATTAATAAAATTAGGTAAAATAGCCTACATAAATATGCGAAAGTTAAAAAAAAACAGGAAAACAAACGTTAAAAATTTATGATTACTTTTTTCCCAGTGCGCTTATTTACTTTACTTAAAAGCGTCCAAAATATCGCTTAAGTTTAATGCAATTTAAAATTTAAAACAATTACTTTCTTCTATTACTAATATATTTTACTTAAAAGCGTGCAAAATTTTTCTTTAAATAAACGCATTCACTTTATTTCAATTCGAATATTTTAAAACATTATGCACAAATAATAAAAAAACAAACTTATTAAGTACTGTTTTTAATATCAATTAGGAAAATTAATCAGGCTGTTTTGCAAACAAATAATGTTTACTACTATTATAAACCTTAATTAATTAGGAAAATAGCCCTACTTATAGTTATTTTCTTGGTTTGATAAGTTGAACCAAGTAACTCTAGAAAATAATGTTTTAGAAGGTTCTTGGTTGAACTTTTAATAAAAAAACGTAATGTTATTAAAAAAATGTCAAAAGTCAAATAAAATTGTTGAGTTGATTGTTCATTAAAGTTATTATTTATACTAATGAACAAAATGTTGCAAAGTGCTTTTTGTTTAATTTTCATCTTAAAATATTTTTATTTTTTTTTAATCACGAAAATATTTAGAAAAATAAAAAAGTAAAATTTTTTACACAATTACTTTCTAATGTAAATGTATGCACTTTCCAAAAATTAAAATTTAATTTTGTTGCAAATCGATTTGGGGCCCCTTTTTTTGCAGGGCCCCTAGCCTATGGCATATTTGGTTACTGGCAATATGTTTAATAATAATAGTGAAATTGAAGTGGATAATATTAGGCTCAAAGAAGTTATTAATGTAAATATTATTAGGCAACTTGAAAATAGTTGTATTTAAGTAAAGAGATAGGTCTAGGCAAGATAAAATTAATCGTTGTGGAAATGTAAGAAATAAAAATTCTGGATTGTAAGTTTTCTACTCAGCGAGCAGAAAACTTACTTGCCAGAATTAAGTGTCAAGCGAAGTTAATGTCTGTTAATTCGATTTTACTTTAGACAGTTTAGAACAAAGCAAAGTATGAATTTTATTATTTATAGTAACAATTAATAACAGTTTTGAATTTAAATGATTTTAAATTTTTTTACAATTTCAAACATAATTATGTTTTTTTTTTTTTAGTTGCCTTTGTCATCACTTGATTAGTTTGCTTACTGTTGAAACACGGTTTTAATTTTGTAAATTTAATATGATGTGAACGTTACTCTATTAATCATTAGTCAACAGTTAGAGAAAAGCTGTAGCTTAATTAAGAAATGCTGGAAATTAAAACAAAGGTAAAAATATTTTTGTTTACTGGTAACATAATTAAACCATTTACTACTGTTAACTGCGTGTTTTTTTACTTTTTTTAACATGCTGCTTTGGAAACACTTTCTTTCTCTCCCTCTCTCTCTCTCTTAGATGAGAGGGAGAATTAATGAAACTTTTTTAGTTACTCGGGAGACAGTTTTATGTGCTTACAAATATTTTATGCTATGCGATATTGTTGCTGTGTTTTGTGTTGATGGACCTAAGCTGTTATAGCTATTTTTTATTCTTTATAGTTTCTGTTATATTATTATCCTAATTCTACTAACAATAAAATGAAAATAATACTTTTTTAATCAAAAATTGTAACTTTTTTTTATTTCTTTTTTTAGGTTTTTGCAGGCTTTGCTTGACTTCCATTTCCTAGTACCTGTGTTGTGACAGATTTTAAAAAGAACTTAACTGATATTAAAGCCGTCTTTATGTCGTTAACTATAAGCAATGATATTACTGATAGGGAGTCAAAGTTAAAATATTTTTTATAGATAAATTAGTATTTAATTTTTCAAATAATATATCAAGTTATTAATGTGTTTTTGTTATTAATGATTTAATTACTCATAACCCCTATTAAGGGTTGCTTACTGCTAGTTTTTTTTATTATTGCTACTGTTGTAAATTTCTACTGTTATTATTATAGTTGTAGTTGTTATTGTTATTACTACTGTTATTATTACAACGATTATTACTGTATTATTACACAGATCAACAAAAAAAAAATTTTTTCTGGTGCCGAGCAAACAATTTGTTTTTTGTATAGCATTTCTCATTTTGATTTCAAATATGCAACTCATTTTTCACCATCACGTCAAGTTGTAAAATAGTTGTAAACATTTATAACATTTGCACTTTCAACTAAAGTGCAAAAGCTAATTTAAAAAATCACGAAAAAAATCATATAGTTGGGCCAGTAATGGTACCAACTGTTAGCCAACTGTTTTATTACTGTTGGGCCGTTAATGGTTCCAACAGCTTATAAAACAGTTGGCTAAGTGTTGGTAAAAGCGTTGCGTTTTTTTCACGGTATTAACTAAATAGTCAACTGTAGCTAATAGTTGGTTATAAGGATCGGACCAACTATTTACCAACTGCTCAATGTTTACTGGGTGGCAACACATGCAAAATAACGATCAATTGTTTCTGGCGTACAAGTAGTGGCTCTTTTAAATGCTAAGTTATCCTCTTTTCTTTTTGAAATTTCTTATGACCATCTCTTCATAAATGCATAAAACCAGTCTTTACCAGGCTTGCCTTTTTTGAATAAGTGCAATTGATCTTCGCGTTTAAGGTAGCCATATACAAATTCTAGGATTTTATTTGGGGTTAACCATAACCCCAGTCACCAAGTAATTGGAACGCATGCACTATAAATCTTTCTGTTTCATTTGAGAGTACCGTTGTTGTACCTGAGCCATGGAAGCCTTTGTTGTTGTTTTTTTTGCAATCTTTGAGTGTTGAGACTGGAACGCCATGTTTGAATGCAGCTTTTCTCAGTGATGTTTTACTTTCTTTTATATCAGTTAATGAGGCTAGTATATTGTCTTTCTTGTATGCTTTTGTTTTTTTAGTTGACATGTTAAAGCGAGTTAAATTGAATTGAGTGAGTGATGATTATATTAAGAAATAATATAATAATTGGTTTTTAATGAGTAAGAGATGATTATATTAACAAATAACATAATAGTTAATTTTTAATTAAACCGGAATTAACACTAAGTTAACTAGATAAAGATAGGCACTTGGTCACTTGCGAAAAACTAAACTAAGTAAATAATCGAGTGTGCGGTTGTATCAGAAAAAAGAGTTTTTTTTACTTTTTGATTTTTTATTTAGCTTTTTGTTCTTGCTGCATAAAAATTTTACTATAAGAATTAAAATTAAATTTCCAACAAGATATTGCTAAAATCATTTTTAAATCAGTTCCGGTTCAAGCCCTATTTTGCTCGCAACGATACAAAATATATATAAAATTTTGACTCCCCGTTAAAGTTGTATAAAAAAAGAAAAAAATGGAGTCAAATCGGCATATAATTTTATCAATTTGAATAGAGGAGATGGTTTTGTATTTGATTCTATTTTTATTTTTTTCATAGCCATATCCGTTTAGTTTTTATTTACTAATTTCGATCAGCGTGCGGAATGATATGGTGTGCGGTTTCACCCGGTTTTACTCTATGGATTGTAAATTCAAGAATGACCAAGCCAAAAATAGGACAGGAGGACAAAATTAGGGCAGATAAAATCAATGTTTACTTTAAAATATATAAACGTTTTGAAAAAACATCTTTTTTTAGATATGATTTTTACTGTAATAGTTATTAAAAACTACTTACCTTTTAAATTAGAAAATGATAGTAATTTTTTTGGAATATAAAACAATGAGATGAAGATAAATGTCTTCTTAAATCAGTTATTCTCCGGCTTTGAAACCCTTATTGAAAAAAAAAACTATTTTCTGTCCTAATACTTGCTTGAGCATTTTCACTTGATTTTTGGATGTTTTTGATATGAGCTGCAAATTGCATTTTTTGGTAAAGAAAGTTTTGCAAAAACAACATTCAAAAGATTTAGAATCTTTTTCTTTATTATTCACTGAGTTTTTTTTTTCACACCTGGATTCTGCAAGATTTGCGCAAATAATATTTTCATCATAATCTGAATCCGATAAGTAAAGTGAAATTGTTTTCGGAACCACATATTCTATAACTACTTCTTTGCCGATAAACCGTGTCATCAAAACTAAACGTAAATACCTTGAATATTTTGTTGGCTCCTTAAGAAATAAATAGTTGTTATCCAGTTGTTTATCATTACAAATAGTATGCTTGAAGTAATCATACCCTAAACAAGCAATTGCACATAATACTACTGTTATGAACTAAAGTGGAGTTTCTTTTGCACAAAGAACTGCACAGCTCACCGACATACTTATGAGTAATTGGATCATATTGAAAGTTTTATTAATGGTACATTGGTAATATATCATATTAAAAGTTTTATTAATGTGATATAACTTTTTATTAACAGATCCATTTTTAAAAAATCTTCTGGAGCTAACCAACTTAATGAATCTCAATAGTAAAAATAACACTGTATTATTATAGGCTGCTAATGACCAATGACAACCTTGATTAATACTAGTGCTAGTAAAGACTTTCTAATCATTTTTGCCAATATTAACAATAAAGAATAATTTTTCAGAAACAGTAGTTATAGGTGATATAAAATGTTCAATATTTCCAACAAAATTAAAGTAAATTACTATCGAACCATTTTGAAAATAATTTAAAATACTGCAAATTAGAAGCATATAATCAGATGATAGCCATCTGTAACAACATAGTTCAGCTAACGTATTAGGTTTCATATTATAATCTGAAATTTCTCTATTTGCTGGTTTGCCGAATAGTATATCTTTAAATTTATCTATTAAATCTTTGGGAGGATATGTACCAATGGATTTTGGTAAAAACTTTGAAGAATTAAACCATATTACCTCTTGTTCTACGGCTAATTTAACTTCTTGAATTCTATGAAGTGTTATCATATGCTGTATACTTTCATGGCTGAAAACTCCTAACTTACATTCTACATAATGGAAACCTAATGCAATTTTGTTGCTTAATAATAGTTCATTAGACCATTTGATTGATTGATTTTTTAGAGGAATACTGTTCAAAAAAAACATCAACGCTTTTATCAATTAAACACTGATTTGTTTTGATTGAGTATTCTTCAACAACTATTGTAAATTGTTTACGAGATTTGTTTACATCTTTCCGAGTGTAATCACTTATGGTATGCTTTGTAGCGTAATTTAATTCTGAGATAAACTGGCAAATACCGTTAAAAAGAGAGGAAGATTTATAATCATAAGTGAATGTTATCAACAAAAAATTTTACAAAAAAAAAAAGTATTAAGAGGGTAAATGCAACTTTTCCAGCTATCGGGGCATGAATAGAATATTTATTTTAATAAGAATACTTACTGTAATAAAAATATTATAATAAAAAACTTTTTATAATAAGAATACTTATTATTTATTGATTTTATTTACTTATGTGTAATAAACTCATTTAAATGATACTAAGCTTTTCTGTTCATAAATTAGACATTTAATATGTCTAACTCACTTAACGAAGTGCACCAACGAGAATGTAAGCTATAGGACTTAACACTTTATCTAATATTTATCATGTTGCCTAAGGTGAGGCCTCCATTTATGGATTCTTTCCTTTGCTTGATGGGCATAACTAATTGCATAATAAACTGCAATACTGTGCATAAGGCATCGTTGTTAAAAAATAATAAAAAAGAGTGTCAGTTTAAATGCAAATGTTTTTGATTAGAACTAACTGATAAATATAAAATTTTGACTCTCTTTTGAACTGTACAATAATTTGTATTTTATGTAATGACTTACATATTTTATATAATAGTTACTTCACTCTTATTGTGGAATTTATATTTGTTGTAAAAGTTCAGCATTCCGTTACTATAAGAAATTAAAAAACATTTTATAAGCAGTAAAAACTTTTATAGCTCTTTGTCAAATTTTTTGCTAGATTGTTATTATGTTATTACCTTAGATTACTAGATTGTTATTGCGTTATTGCCTTAGATTACTAGATTGTTATTGTGTTATTACCTTAGATTACTAGATTGTTATTGTGTTATTACCTTAGATTACTAGATTGTTATTGTGTTATTACCTTAGATTACTAGATTGTTATTGTGTTATTACCTTAGATTACTAGATTGTTATTGTGTTATTACCTTAGATTACTAGATTGTTATTGTGTTATTACCTTAGATTACTAGATTGTTATTGTGTTATTACCTTAGATTACTAGATTGTTATTGTGTTATTACCTTAGATTACTAGATTGTTATTGTGTTATTACCTTAGATTACTAGATTGTTATTGTTATTTTATTAATAAGACAACATATAATATATTATTAAGACTCATAATATATTATATGTTTAATCAACAAAAATAATCAACTTTAATCTACAAACTATAAACTTATAAGGTGTCAAATAAAATCATACCATATTCGATATTTTAAAACTTTGTGGTACTAAATGTTAGTGAAGCTAAATAAATGTTATTAATGCTAAACAAATGTTAGTAATGCTAGGTGAGAAGGAAACTGGCGGGAAAAATAGTGCATAGGGTAACTCCGTATCTAATCAGCAACGAAAATTCAAAAAAATAACCCACTATCTCTAAATGACTTAATTTTTGCAACAAAGGTACTTAACTGCGCTAAAAAGAATTCCCCACAGTTGTTTTAAACTAATCGGAATATTTTAGAAGTTATGCTCGTTTGAAATTTAAAACTTAGTAACATTTTAACTTATCATGTTGCCCTAGCAACGTCCTTAGTAACAACTAAGTGTCGATACATACGTCTTTACCTCAACTATATTATTTCTTAATTTGAAATTTTCTTCTTATTATTAGATGCTAATCCATAAAATTATACTAAGAAGTATATTTTTTATATTTATTAATAAATCAATAAGTAATTAAGTAATAAATCAATAAGTAATTAAGTAATAAATCAATAAGTAATTAAGTAATAAATCAATAAGTAATTAGGTAATAAATCGATAAGTAATAAATCAATAAATTTATTAATAAATCAATAATTTATTAATAAATCAATAATTTATTAATAAATCAATAATTTATTAATAAATCAATAATTTATTAATAAATCAATAATTTATTAATAAATCAATAATTTATTATTAAATCAATAATTTATTAATAAATCAATAATTTATTAATAAATCAATAATTTATTAATAAATCAATAATTTATTAATAAATCAATAATTTATTAATAAATCAATGATTTATTAATAAATCAATAATTTATTAATAAATCAATAATTTATTAATAAATCAATAATCGGCGTTTTTAATAAAATTTAAAAGTGAACATGTTTACTTTAAGAAGAATTACAGAAAAGGTTATGATTTATATATTTCCAAACTTCATATTCTTAAAGTATATATAATAATCTAAAAAAAACTCAGCTGTTTTTTGACTTACTGTTCTAAAAAATGTAATTTTTATTTTTTATTGAAAGTATATTGAGATTGACACAGAATATTGATAAGTATTTATGTTTAGGCACAACCAGAAAGTAAAAGTTCTCACTTATTTCTAAAACTACAATATGCATATTGAATATACTCAATTAAAAATATTTGAATATTAAAAACAGGTATTTTCACTCAGAGCTAGTCAAAAAGGTGTTAAGCTGCAATACCCATGAATAAATAAATTCAGTTTTAAATATTAAAGCACATTAATTCTTTGAATTCCGTGTCTTTATGAATTGACAAATCTTTATACAAATTAGGGAACTTCGAGTATTCCTTTGTTCTTCTTTGAACTGTAAAACAAAACAAAATTAGGTAATTTTTTAACAAATCAAAAATATTGTCATGAACACATAGTAGACGCAAACTGTCGATTCCAAGTAATAATTGATAAAAGGAAGCAAGCAAATATCTTTCAAGATTCAAGGGTCATGTTGGTAAATAAATTTGAATTCCACATCAACTTTGCACACCAACTTGCTTCCCATCATCTTTAAACTTGTAAGTCAAACTAGGCATAGTGTCATCACAGCAGTATTTCATCTTAACTTCATTTTGACATACAGGAATAAATTTATGAAAGTCTCTAGTATTGTTAGTATTGTTTTTACATTTTTAAGTCGTTCAGATTATAATAAGCTTGTTTGTATAAAACTTTTACTTAAAATAAAAATAAAGTTAATACTTATGATGTTGTTAGTGCGATATGTAAACATACCACGTGAGTTTACCACTTGATTTTTAGAAATTCTCTCGAACTAGTATTAGCTACAAGCCGTTTAACTATTCCTCCTATACCATCACAAGGTTGCTTTCCATGGCTGGTTGCAAAGAAAACCCATTTTGCATCTCCTTTAAAGCCTGATTTATGCTGACAGGTTAAAAATATTTTTGCAGTTTTTATATTGAGATGAACAACCGTCAGAAAAGTAGATCATATTTAGAATGCTGGGTATCTTTTGCTTCAGATTATTGATAATTGATTTTTGTACTTGGAAAACCATTGGTACATCATGATTGTTATCATCTGATATAATCAATATGAAGTGAAATGCAACACTTGATTTTCTTTATAGTACATAACTACTGGATGAAGTGTACACTGAAGATTATTCCCATGGAAATCTTGTACTTCATCCTGCACAACAAAACTATAGTTTTTTGCAAAATCTCCTAGAATTATTGCGCTATTTGATGGCAGTTGTTCTTTGAGATTTTTCGATATTTAGATTGGCATTTAGAAATATACGAATGCGCTGTTAGCTGGACTAGTTTTTCCATCACCATATTAAAATAATCTGGTATGCTTACATGCTGTATAACTAAATCTGATCCATCAGTAGTAACCCATTGGTTAAATTCGATATTATCTTCTTCCTCAAACTGCCCTATTAGTTCGAAAAGCTTTTCTCCTAATTTAGATGCATTTTTTAAACATCAATGTAACATGCATTCTTTGTTTTGCATATTACAAATAATAAGTTTATATAGTTCATGGTAATCAATTTTAATGGGTAAGAGAATTAACTTCATGTTTTAATGGTAGATATAAACACAGAATCGGTTCCTGACGAGTTTGGCAAAACACAGCATTTAGGTCTTAAAACATAAAACTTGGAAATACCTAACTTTATATGTGGATATAGAATTTTAAATGAGACAAATAACTCTTTTAAGCTTGATAAAAGTAGTTGCTTTTGCATATAGACTTTCCAACTTATACTTACAAAATCCTTTTGACCAGACAACTGGTGAGAGTTTTCATCATCTCCATAAAAAATTTCCATTTAAGTACTTATTTGATCAAGCAGCATTATACCTAAGTTTAGTTTGTGGAACTGCAAGAACTCCTTACTTCTTTGCTAAAGATCTGGATTTTATTATTAGATATTTTAAAACACCGAAAGTCTCACCAGCTGCTTCAATTGACCATTCTTGTCGGCACAAAGTCTTGCTTTTGTTTATATCAGCTTCTTGTTGAACGTTAATTAGGTTTTCTTTATTTATACCTTCATTTGTGTAATCATCAGCAATATCAATGCTATCAGTATTAATTTCAGTTAAAGCTTTTAACTTGATTAAGCAATTTGGGCAAATATTTTGACCAGGTAAAATATTAAACTTGTTGTTTAGAGTTATGGTTCTTGACGTCACGTTCTTAACGTGATTTCTCTGAGAGATACTAAATTAAAAAATATAACGCAATTTAAAAAAACGTGCCTAATATAAACAAACATAATGAACTTAAAATTATGACAAAGTAACATTTATAATCTTTGCAAGGTCTTTTGTGAATCAACAGCGGATCTCAGTTTTATTCTGAAACACAGGGAACTTCTAAAGATAAAACTTTGATGACGAAAACATAAGTCAATAATCAAAACAGGAGAAACACCAAACCTTAGCGCAACTAAATTGTGCTCATCTGGGGCTAAATCTTGAAAAAAAGTTTATTTCAATGTGGTTTGTAAACGTTATCTTGTGACAATTTGATTTCAAAATCAATCCAACTGAGAACTGTGATGTACTAGCCATTTTAAAAATATTTAATTTCAATATTTTTAAAATGGCTATATTTTTCTAAAACCAACATTAAAAAAATAAAAATTTCTCGCATGAGTATTATAATCAAAACTCAAGTGTTAGAACCAACCGCTCCATTTTATTGATCAAACAAGAAACCAGAAATTCATTTTTATTTTTAACTAAATAAGTGTAGTCATAGCTATAATTACACTTATTTAGTTTAAAATAAAAATGAATTTCTGGTTTCTTGTTTAATTAATTTAATGGAGGACTTGGTTCTAAAATTTGAGTATTAGTAATAATACTTATGTGATTTTTTATAGTGAAATTATTTTAGTTATAATCTCTATATAGAGATTATAAACAAAACGGTAAATAAAAATGCAAAAGATAAAATTGCAAAAATAAAACAATAATAAAAAAGATATGTGCATTAAAAAGAGTAAAATAACTTTTGCCTCTTACGGTGATTTATATCTAAACTATTATTTTAAAAATTTAAAATGACTAGGCTAAAACCTTTTCTGCAATTAATCTTAAACTAGACATATTTACTGAAAATTTATTGTTAAAAACCCGGTTTGCATTTCAAAGTTTTTAATCAAATATAAGATCTAATAACTTTAAGTAATGGTTGTTGATTTCTTTCTTCAAAAGTTTCTATACCTTCTAAATTTTGTAAAGGTATGATTAATGTAACTATGTATACTTTAACATTTCAGTGTTGCTGTAGACGTTACTGAGAGGGAATATAAAAATATGTAAAAAATCTCAAACTTCAAAGATCCATAACTTTTAAAATAATGAAATAAGCTCCAAAAAAATTTTGATTGATCAAAACAACACTATTAAATATATTTGTGCCAAAAATCAAGTATTTCTGAGATAGTGGGTTATTTCTACTTGTTGTTTTGACATGGAAATTCCCCATAATGCTTTTAACATGTGTTTTTTATTTCTGTTATACGGTGTGTCACGGAGAAAACTGTCCGCGGAGTAATTTGTCCGATCGGACATTTCACTCCGGAGTAGAACGTCCTAGTTTGTCCTATCCGTCCGTCTAGGACAATTTACTCCGGAGCAAACTGTCCTACTTTTTTGCGGATTATTTTTATTCGGACCACTCGAGCGATGTGTTTTAGCGTTTGTTTAAACGATGGTTTGAGAACTCGCGCATTATTCTGCGGCATAAAGAAAACTTTAGGACTTTATATACTAAGCATAATATTATTATAATTAACATAGTAATATTATGCGTCATGTAACTCATACAAATAAACCTGAAGCTTGATAGTCACAAGGTTCTTTTTTAACGGTTTAAAAGTTTAAAAAAATTAAAAAAATGTTAACACTGACATGTTTAAATCTTTATATTTCGTTTAAGGTTTAAGTTAAAAACAGTAAAAAATAAAAATTATGTTTTTTATGTTATCTTGTTTGAAATTTATTCTAGATTCAGAATCAGAGCCGTAACCACAAATTTGATATTAGGGGGCCCTAGGGTTCTTTTAAAGGAGGAAGGGGATAAAAAATTTGTTAAAATTATTTTATGTATATGTTTTTCCCTTATAATTATAATTTAAAAAATTTTTGGAGGGGCAAGGGCTCTGAGAATATATATACATTTATATTATTAGAATGTATATATTCAATATTATAAGAATAATTGATTTTTTTTAAAGTGAAGTTTTTTCAGCTCCTATAGCAACGCCAATAGCAATGGCGATTTCCTGACTTTTAGTAAACTAATTTTTTTATTTAGTACATAATTGTTTCTGCAACCTTTATATCAATTTATTTAGTACCTAATTAACTTTTGCCACATATATTACTAATATATATATATATATATATATATATATATATATATATATATATATATATATATATATATATATATATATATTAAATGTGTTTTAAACACAATTCTTTTTTTTGACCTTGTACAAAACATAAAATTAAAAATGAAAACTTGAAATTTTCATGGTGTACTCTTCTACAATTACTTGATGGACTGTAGCAGAATCACAGTAAACTCATGATAATGCTTTAAGTTTTGAACAATTATCTTAAATAAAAAATGGATTTTTTATTTTTGCTTTTTAAACATAAAATATTATATAATACTAACATCGAGAAAGTCTTGTTCTTCTTTTTCATCATTCACTTAATCCATTTTATTTAATTAACTAAAGTAAGTTTTTTTTAAAATTGCATATACCAAACTGGTTGACTTTGTCAACCAAATTATATATTTTGACAAGAAAAACTTAATGTAGGTTATTTACGAAAAGTTTAAGTAAATACCAGCTAATAACATTAATGATACAAATAGCAATGATAAAAATAAAACAACCAACTGAAACAATTACAAGAATGATAAGATAATTTTATAATTAAAAAAAAAAAATCAGTATTTATACAGTACAACATACAAACAGTCGTCCCCCGGTTAACGAACTTAATTCGGAGTACGAACTAGTTCGTTATCCGAAAAGTTCGTTAACCGAAACGCGTTTTCCCATAGGCCGCCAATAAAAAAATTTTAATTGGTGGATTTTGCCGAAATAATGGGGGAAAAAATTCAAAAAATTGTCCAACTTGATAAATAAAATAGGCAAAGGTGAAATGATTGAAACCTAAGATTTATGCACTTTTAAAAATTGAAACAAATTGAAATTGTGCATGAAAATTGCTTGTCAAAGTTTTAGAAAAAACTAAAAATTGAACATGAACATTGCTTATCAAAAAATGAAAATTCAACAAGAAATTGCTTGTCAAATTTCAAAAGCTGATGATGGTGCCAATGGTTGATTTATTCACACCAAACTCCTTAGCCAGGTCACTTTGCTTTTCACCTTTTTGCACTCTTTGAATGATTGTCTTTTTCTCTTCAAGAGTGAAAACTTTTCTGCTTTTTTTCGCAGGGTTCGACATTTTGAAAAATCGCAAAATCGAAAAAATCGCAAGTGGGAAAAAAACCTAGAAAAAAGCACAAAAATGCATGAAAAATATTAGTGAAACAAGAAAAGAAAAAAATGAAACAACAAAAGCACACCCAGCACAACCATTCACCTCCCAGGCTTCCATGACACTCACAAAACTGAGGGGGAAATGCTGGACGGCGCGCCCGACCTTCACGCGCGTGTGCACGCCATTTGGCGGTCCCGGTTCGTTAACCGAGTTCCGGTTCGTTAACCGGGGGAGGATTTTGGGCAAACTTTCGGTTCGTTAACCGAAAGTTCGCTAACAGGGGGGTTCGTTAACCGGGGGACGACTGTATTATAGTAGAGTAAATAAATGTAAATAAATAATGGTACAAAACAGTAATAGGTTATTATCTAACTACAGTTAAATCATATTTTGCAATGTTACCTGAAAATAAAACTAATCCAAACTTTATGGAGTTGAATTCAATTTTTCCTTAACTGTTGGTGAATGATTAATAAAGTAAACTTAAATTCATGGAAGTTTACTAAATTAAAACCATATTTCAACAGTAGACAAACTAAAATAAAATAATGGCAAAGTTAAAATCAATGAAACAATGGAATAAAAAAGAATCATTTTTTTTAAATATAACTAATAATAAAAATAAATCAAAAACTTTGAAAAAAGTCTTTGAAACCTTATAACAAAAAACTTCTTCAAACTCCAATCATAAATAAATAAATGATAAATCCAAATAAACAAATAAAGCTCCAGCATAAATAAAATTATAGACAAAATAAATATAAAGAAGAAGAAGAGCAATAACGCTTTAAACTAACGTTACTCTTTAAGCTAGAACTACTTTTTAACCTAATGCTACATTTTAAGTTAATACTACTCTTAATCTTTCTTACTATAATAAAATGTCTTCATAATTACTTTTATTTATGCTATTATTTATACTTTTTATATCCAGAAGTTAATTGCAATAATCGCACAAAAAATCATCAAAGCTGCTTTCCGAAATGTTGATCAAACAGTTCAAGTAATATAACTTATTGCATTTCAAACATTTAATCATTTTGCCTTCAGCAGGCATCCGACAAGAACAGTAAAGTAACAAACCAGTAAATGCTTTATACCTTTCCTCAATTATTTTATTTATAAAATGTTGGTTGCTTTCAGGTCTTGTGTTAAAATCAATTAACAATGATTGAGAAGATTCTCCTGCAACTTCTAATTCTATAGAAAGTATGGGCTTCCTTACGAACATTAATTCAAAGGGGCGGTATTTTGTAGACTCTTGCCTTGATGTATTGTATGCAAAAGTACAAGCATCCAAATGAGTATCCCATGTAATATGGCGATCATTGCAAAATTTTACAAGCATTAACTGGATGGTTTGATTGAACCGCTTATCTAAACCATCATTGCAAAATTTTACAAGCATTAACTGGATGGTTTGATTGAACCGCTCATCTAAACCATTAGCCTAAAACACAAGATGATTAAATCCAAGATTATAAAACTAGAAAGCTCTTATACACAAACTGAATTCAAATTTTTAAACTTGTGGATGATAGGCTGTGGTAAAATGATATTTCACATTTAACAAAGTCGTTAGTTTCTTGTTTATTTGGTTGTAAAACTCTGTGCCTTGGTCAGAGGTAAGAACTTTTGGTATACCCATTTGCATGAACAACTGAAATATTCAAAAAAAATTTATATCTTTAAAAATATTATTTAAATGCAATCAGATAATATTATTTAAATTTACCTTATACAATTCTATTGCAACACCACTTGCTAATTTTGATTTTAGGGGAAACGTTGCTACCCACTTTGTGCAATAATCAGAGATAGTAAGAATACATTTATTTATACTAAATCAATTCCAATATGAAACCATGGTGACTGTACCTTAATAGGATGAAGCTCTGGACTAGTTTTTTTAAAATTTTGCATATTTGTGTGCTGACACTGTTCGCAGCTTTTAACCTATGTTATGTGTAACTTGCAAATTACAAACTCTAGCATATGGTATATATTAATGTTCTGATGTCACAAGACTTAAATTTAGAATTATTTAAGAACATACTTTAAAAAAATTTTACATAATACAATATATAATATATGTATATATTATACATTATCGCATTATAAAAAAATAGATACACATTGGTTACAGATATAATAGCAATACTAAAATATGTATCAGGTAGTCATTATACTTATATTCTATAAAAGTGTTATTATTTGTAAAATAGATTAACATTTTGAACAACATAAAGTTTTGAGAACTTGTTTCAAATCTTCTGTCATTCAATTATTAAAACTTTCTTTATATTTTAAAACATAACATGGTATTATATATATATATATATATATATATATATATATATATATATATATATATATATATATATATATATATATATATATATATATATATATATATATATATATATATATATATATATATATATATATATATATGTATATATATATATATATATATATATATATATATATATATATATATATATAAATGCCATATTAATATTGATAACAACGATGTAATATACATACAGCATAAACTACATCTTTGAAAATTCCTGGCCAGTAAAAACGTTCTGACACCTTGTAAAAAGTTTGTGTTCTACCAAGGTGACCAGCAGTAGGTTCGCTATGACAAAAATTAACAATTTGTTTTCTTTGCTCATTGCTAAAATCCACTTCCAACCATATGTCATTCTTTGTCTTGTGATGCAGTTTATCATCCTCCTCCTAAACCTGTAAAGTATAAATAATTATTTATGTATTATTGGAACTGCTTCCAATAATACATAAATAAACTTTTTGTGCTATAATTTTTTTAAATATCCTTGTAAGTATTATTAAATGGGAGCAAATTATATGATAATTATATATTCTATTTGACAAATAGAATATAAAATTATCATATATTCATTTGTCATATCGACTATATTTGTAACTTTCTTAACAGTGTATAAAAGTATATATCATATTGTAACTATGTTACTAGTAACATAGATACAAAATGATATAATCTATGTATGTTTATAATCTATACCTGCTTGTCGAATAGCCCGCATTTCATTCGGTGTGCAGTCATAGCGATAAACAGATGTAAATATATAGTTACTAACATCAGCAAGCATTCTTTCTTCAGCATTATTCGGTTCATCCATTTTTAAACTTAATTTTTGAAATGATGGTACAAAATCAGCCGCAATTCTTAAAATTACACTATTCTCTAGGTCGGACAACTTACTCCAAACTAGGACGTTCTACTCCGGAGTAAAATGTCCGATCGGACAGTTTACTTCAACGGACAGTTTTCTCCGTGACAGGTGTCGCGTTAAATGGTTAGCAGACGTTAACATAACTCTAAAGTAGGTCGACTTTTTCGGCGACCGTTAACTTATTTATTCGAGTTAATTCAAACGGTTAGCAGACGTTAACATAACTCTAAAGTAGGTCGACTTTTTCGGCGACCGTTAACTTATTTATTCGAGTTAATTCAAACAGCGAATAAAGAAACGTGATATTAAAATCTAAGGATTATTAAAGCAAACAAAAACAAAGATTATGGATTTATCTATATATGGTGAAAATTTGAATCTCAGCAGTTCTGATGAAATAAGCTCTGATGATGAAAGCGGAAATATAAAAGGTAACATAATATATAAACATTTTCAGTTTAATAAATGCAGAACTTATTACTTTTATTTTGTTTATAACAATGTTGTAAACAAAATAACTGTAATAAATATATTATATAGTTATTAATATATTTTTTAATTTAGAAGTCTGTGAACAAAATTTGAGTATCATTGAAAATGATTGTTTACTTACACATAATATTGTTTATGGTGTGTTTTTAGTCACTGTAACCGTACAAAAACTGCTAGTAGAAAAATCAAATATGTCAATTTAAATTTCTAGCAGTTAACTGCTAGAAATTTATATTGACAGATTTGATTTTTTAACTAGTTAACTGCTAGAAAAACTGTCTATATAGACAAAATATAGCTATATATGCTACTGACGCCATTTTTTTTCTTATTTCTTCTAGTACTTTAATGTAAGTTTTTTTAAGCTTAAAAAATTAAACTTAATAGATCAATTAATGTTAAAGCTGTCTTTCAATAAATATTGAACGAAGGTGATAACACTTTTTATCACCTTCATTCCAATAGTAATTTAAACCTGTCTGTCTCTAAACACTGCTCTCATAAATATATATATATATATATATTATATATTATTTGTAATAAACGCGAACAGTACGAGTCAAGCCACCTTCGTTTAACTTAATAACGAGCCAAACTGTAATTAAAAACTTGATAATACGGCAAAATAAAAAAATAAAAAATATACGGTAAGTGAAAACATCGACCTACTTTGGAGTTATGTTAACGTCTGCTAACCTTATTTAACGTGACTTAATACGTTAAATAAGTATCCGTAAACTAACGCATGCGCAGAATATCATTTTGTCTGCTTATTTAACGATCTACTTATTTAACGTGACACCGGCTTACAAAGCGAATTTGATTCGGACTTCAACGGAATAATAAATTTTAAACCAATCAAAATCGGGAGTCATGTCAGGAAAATAGCTGCTACATTGAAAATCAAAAATGTCAATTTTTACAAGAAGAAATACGATATTTCAAGATATATACATATATATATATATATATATATATATATATATATATATATATATATATATATATATATATATATATATATATATATATATATATATATATATATATATATATATATTATCTTTCAAAATCTCTAGCTAAATTGAAAGATAATAATGCAAGTATCACTTTCAAGTGTAAAAATATGTGTACAGAAGAGGTAACATAGTGGTTATCGAGCATCTTTTTGTAGACTTATCATAATTAAAATAATAGAATGTATAAAAATACATATATTCTTCATTGAACAAAAAAATATAGCATATATTTTAACATATTAACACATTTTTTTTGACCAATTAAGCCATGAACCTTAGTTACTTAACTGCATATTTTAGTGTAGACTGAAACAAACATAAAAATATTCCAGTCTAAACAACATTTAGTTTTAATAGTCGCGCGAAAAATTCGCGTTGAAAGATTTTTAGCCAAAAATTAACACCGTGCATGGCCTCTTCTTTTGTCAACTTTTCACGCACTTAAAAATAGTGCGATATATACAGTTGCTTGCTTCTGTAAAAGCAAGTATTGATTTATAGAGAAGAAAATAATCTTGAAAATTAATAAACTCTATAATTCCACACTTCTGAAATAAAGCCACATCACTAATGCTACATTGATATAAAATTTGATACATACCTTTGCTTTTTTACAGATAACTATTAAGACTTAGTTTTAACCCTCATAAAATCATATTTTTCATGTTCATATGATAAAGGTGTAAATGATACAGAAAATTAACAATAAAACCATGGCTATTTCCAGTATTAAAATCAATAATGCTGTATTCTGTATTTATATCAGAACTAATAAAGAGTTTTCAAATTCCTTTGTTTTAATGATTATACATATTACTTGCATTATTTTCATTCTTTTCGGCAAGAAAATCTGCAAGATGTACGCTTTTTGTTTAAATATATAATTTCGAAAGCTTAGTTTTTCTTTTATCTTTTTTTCCAAGTTTGTCATCGAATCTCAAATTATTCCTAATTTTTTTTTAATTACACCAGTTGGCAAAGGTTTAAGGTAGCAAGAATGTGATGAGAATAAATTCTAATAACATTGTTTTATTGCACTTTTATACACATTTTTCTTCTGAATTAGTATTAAGTTTTTTCGAAATTTGCATTGTTTTTTTTGTTTTTTTTAACATCTTCACTTCCAAAAAGGCTGCAAGTAACCAGTAATTACAGTTGGAAGTTACTGGAAGAGAAAAGATGAAAACTGTAGAGCAAGATAACAATTGATTGACGATTTAAAGGATTGCAGGTTATATGAATCAGGAGAGTAAGATGAAGGAAACGAATTCCAAAGAACTGATGTTCGAGGAAAAAAACTAGAGATAGAAATTAAATTAATTATTAATATTAAATTAGCTAATTGAAAACTTATGTTTTTTTTACTTACTTTACATTGCATGTATTTGGAAACTTTTTGCTAAAAACAAAATCATACACATGTATGTCATATGTGTGTGTGTATGCATGCAACAAACAAATACATGCAAGGATGTATACATATATATATATATATTATATATTAAATTATATATATATATATATATATATATATATATATATATATATATATATATGTATATATATATATATATATAGTGAAGGGCATAGTTAACTAATTTTTTAGTTAACTTTTAGTTAATCTAGTTTTTTTTAGTTTAATGCAATAGTTAAAATAAATTTTTTTATTTAGGTTAAACTTTTAGTTTATCTAACTTTTTTCCTAGTTTAGTTGAAAAAGTTTAACTAAATTTTTATTAACTAAATTTTTTATATATCGCCAAATAAATCGTTCTATTTCTATGCACCACTCACCTGACCAAGGACTCCAAGGATTCTGTTATTACTATTTTTATGTATTTATTTATTTAGTGCATGAACTGGACTTTTCAACATCATTTCCGCTTGGTCTGCTAATATCATAAATTCAAACTGTTAATCTAATAATCTGTTATTGTTATTGATAACATGAACAGCTTACTTGGGAACATGTGCTACAAAGATGTTAAACTAAAAAGTGATAAACCTGATGAAAAAAATTTTAGGGCTAGTTGTCGATACTGTATCAATAAAACGGTTAGCGGAAACATAAATTCATCAACAAATTTTCTAAAAAATGCTATATGGGTCATCTCATACCAACGATAATGGGTTTGGAGAAGAAACTGGCTACTTGTTCAGATCCAATCGTGATGCCTCTGTTGAATGCGCTCCTTAAAGATTTAAATGAAAGATTTGGTGAATTAATTAACAGTCGTGAGTATAAGATTGCAACTATGTTGCATCCCAAATTTAAATTAGCATTTCTTCCCGATAATGAGAGATTAGAACACAGACAATTATTGGTTTCGTATGTGTTGCCGTTCAACAGCAGTATCGCAACGTCTGGTTCAATGTCAGCTGCATCAACATCAAGTGCTGATTAAACAACATCAGGGAATGATGATGATGATCTGTAAGGCTTTATTAGAAACATGGATTCAACATCTGAAGGTTCTGTTCATGATCAAGTTACTGGTTACCTGTCGTCGAAGTCAGATGAAGTTAGCAGTCTGCTAGCATTTCCAATAGTTGCTGAAGCATTCAAAAAAAGCAATTCCACATTACCTAGCTCACCCGCAGTTGAGCGCTTATTCAGTGCAGCGGCGCAAGTGCTGACATCTCGCAGATGCAAATTGGCTGATGAAACCTTGGACCACTTACTGTTTCTAAGATCGCGTTTGATCACTAGTGACTGAACTTTTTTTAATTTTTGAAATAAATTGGTTCGTGCGCAAAAAAGTTGAATTTTAGTTAACTATTTCTAATTAGTTTAAGTTAACTACTTTTTATAAAAAGTTTGTAACTAAAGTTTAACTACTTTTTTTTAGTTTTAGTTAGTAGTTTAGTTAAACTATAATAAAAAAGTTTGTGCCCATCACTGTATATATATATATATATATATATATATATATATATATATATATATATATATATATATATATATATATATATATATATATATATATATATATATATATATATATATATATATATACATATATATATATATATATATATTATATATTATATATTAAATTATATATGTATATATATATATATATTTATATATATATATATATATATATATATATATATATATATATATATATATATATATATATATATATATATATATATATAAATATATATATATATATATATATATATATATATATATATATATATATATATATGTATATATATATATAACAATAATAATTCTGAAAAAGTTTATTCTGAAAATTACATTTCATGGATAATTAGAAATTGTACAAGTACTAATCTAAAGTAAAAATAAGTTGTATAATAATAGTAATAATATTAAAACATTTATAACAAGGACAATAACAATATTAACAATGTTAACAACAATATTTATATTAATAAATATAATCCATATAATCAGCGGCGTAGCTAGGGTTTCTGGCGCCCAGGGCAATGCAGAAAATTGGCGCCCCCCTGAAGCATACATGTGAACTAAAAAAAAACTTAATTTTTCCAAGTATATGACAATTTTAATAAAAAAAAATGCAAATGCTAATCATAATGCAAACTCAATTTAACTCATGTTTCCAATTACGTACCCAATATGGTTCATGCAGAAGGCAGATGGTCAATCAGATCCAATAATCAACAACTATTTATAAATTATAATTTGATCTTTCTAGCTTTAACTGAAGCAAAATTATCTATTATGTCGTCAAAATCTGTTGATTCTAGAGTTTCTCTTTCAACACTAAGGATTGCCAAATTAACAAGACGTTGTTGTCCCATTGAAGCTCAGAGATATAAAAGAATAAGCTTCAACTTGCTGAAGTAATGTTCGCAACTGACAATTGACACTGCAATTGTGAGCAAAATTTGTAATGCAATGCGTAAGTCTGGAAAAACGTCATTTCCGTATGACAAAATAAATGAAAGTAAATCCAGCGGAGTTGTTGGTATTGGACCCCCACGAGATTTAAGCTGCATCTGACAGTCTGCGATTTTAGTGAATAATTCTGCTTAACTCATATCTGTGCTGTAAAAGTTTCCCAGATTCAAACAATGTTGCTGCAAACTTTCCTGATTTTTATCACCATCCCTCTTTAGTAATACTCTCGCATTGAGCAGGAATCCAAATTTTGATTGAGATCATTTATTCGTCTAAAGCGAGTTGTTAGTTCTTGTTGGGAAACAAGCGTACGTACTTTATGGACAACCTCTAACTGCAGTTACCCCAACTTTCGGGGTTTGTTCAGAGCTTAAGTTCCTAACTTAGGTACTAGGTTTTAGAAATTAACTATTTTACTTAGGATATTTGATTCACCATAATCACGACTAAACGCTGTATATATATATTTATATATATTTTCCTACTTGTTTTCTAAGGAGTATTATACTAAATCCGCCACTAATACAACTACTTCTTTTGAGTATCTATAAAATATGTACGCAGCAAAATCACTGGTTTCGCACCCTCGTTCCCATTTGCGCGTTAATTTTATGAAATCCAACGTTTCTTATGGTTCTTTGAAAGAATAACATCTCAATCCTCTGTATCCGCGCTTAACGTACGTCTTATTAAGGTCTTCATAATGTGTACGCCAATACAAAGGGCTATTTTTTGTGTGATATAATTGAATTTAAAATTTATAGAAGAACTGAAATTTAATTTAAATTCAATTTCAATTCAATTTCTTATTATTTAGTAAACTTATAATAAAAACTCAGATACATATTTTGTTTACAAATGTCACGTCACATAAGAGGAAAGAGAATACAGGTGGGGGGGGGTGGAAAGGTTGATAAAAATATCAATAAATATAAATATATCTTATGGGGGAGGGAGAAATCGCAAAAGGGCAAAAAAAATGCTACAATACTTGAACAGCCTCATAATTACAAAATCAATACCCCAGGTATAAGATTAAAACATAAATAACAAACAGCATCAAAAATTTTTGTTAATTCAACGTTTTTCTGTATTTAGGACAGGTAGTCTAAAAGGGCATGAAATAAAACATGAAAATAAGTTAAACTCATTATTTATATAATATTAATAGTTTGATTAAAGAGCTAAAAATATTTGAGACTATAATTTTAATATTTCAGTCGACTAAAGTGTTTGATGAATACTTGGGAGATAAACCCGCGCCTAGCATATCTAATTAAAAAATAAATAAACACGAGTTTAACAAAGCACTATTTAAACTAAAGCGTAACAAGTCATGTGGATATGACGACATTACTAGTAATGTAGCTATCTATGTTATGGATAGTATAATTAAACCATTATTTTATTTAATAGCATTTTCATTTGAGAATAGTATATTTCCTGATAAATTAAAATTAGCTAAAATTCAACCAGTTTTTAAAAATGGTAATTGTTCTTCTGTTTCCAATTACTATTTTTAAAAACTGGTTGAATTTTAGCTAATTTTAATTTTCCAATTACTTACATTTTAGCTAATTTTAAATTTCCAATTACTTACTTCTGTTTCCCTATATCACTACTTCCTGTCTTTTTGAAAAATATTTGAAAGCGTAATTTTTAATAGAATTTATGATTACATGACATTAAATACGCTTTTACACAAAAATCAATTTGGATTTAAGAGGTACTGCTCTACTGAACACGCTATTATTGAACTTTCCAATAAAACATCTATGTGCTTTGATAAAGGGAAACAAGTACTTGGAGTATTTATCGATCTCTCTAAGGCATTCGATACCGTTGATCACGGAATTTTGCTTTCAAAGGTAAAGCATTTCGGCATTAAAGGCCTAACATATAAGTGGGTTAAAAGTTATCTTTTTAATAGAAAACAGTTTGTTGTCCTGGAGGAGTCATGAGCTCTTGATATTGATTGCGGAGTCCCACAGGGATCGATCTTGGGACCTTTATTATTTTTAATATATGTTAATGATATGAATAAAGCTTCTCATAAAATATCGTCAATTATGTATGCAGACGATACAAATTTATTCTACAACAATTCTGATGTAAAAATATTGTTCGAAACAATGAACACTGAACTGGAAAGCTTTAACCAATGGTTTATAGCTAATAAGTTATCATTAAATTGTGAAAAACAAGTTTTACTCTCTACCATAAAATAAGACAATCAACTAATCTTCTGTTAAAGTTACCAAAACTGTCAATTAATAAAAATGAAATAAATCGAGTAAATTATACAAGGCTTTTGGGAGTAATATTTGATGAGAACCTATCATGGAAAAAATATTTTAGTCTTATTGAAGCAAAAATATCTTCTGCTATAAGTGTATTATATAAATCTAGGGCCTTTCTTGATTATAAATCACGCAAAATGCTATACTTCAGTCTTGTTCATTGTCATCTCTCTTACGCTAATATTGTTTGAACTAACACACACAAAACTAAATTAATAAGATTACAGAGGCTACAAAACCACGCATGTAAAGCGGATAACTATTTAAAATGATTCATGTATTTCAGTACCCTGTACTGAAATACATGAATGTGTTAAATATATCAAAACTTAATTCGCTTTAAATATTAATATTTATGTATAAATATAAGAATAACTTGCTCCCAAAAGTATTTTCTGATATTTTTTAGATTGGCGTTTTCACAAAAATACAATCTTCGGTCAAATAGCAACCATAATTATCAATTGAGCAGAGTAAATTCGCAAGTGTCAAAATTCTCAATTAATAACCAAGGTCCGTCATTATGGAATCAATTAAAAAATAACAATATAAAAGATTTGAAAAGCACTTCCTCTTTTAAACGACAAATGAAATTGCATCTCCTAAACTTCTGATATATATGCGAGTATGTTTATATATGTGTGTGTAAGTATGTTTGTATATGTGTTTGTGTATGTGTACATATGAGGATGTATATATGAGTTTTTAATCTTCACCTAGTATTTTTCAGAAAAAAATTTTTATTGTAAATTTACTAAAGTCATGTGGGCTTTAAATGTTATTAAATATTATTGTAAATTATGTTATTGAGTTTTATTCTTCACGTAGTATTTTTCAGAAAAAATATTTTATTGTAAATTTACTAAAGCCATGTGGGCTTTAAACTTTATTGTAAAGGGGCTCTATGAAAAGATTGTGGTGACACCAGTCATCCGTATCTTCTCTGAGGCCCTGTCTGTTTTATATATATTCTTTGTGTAACGTAAAAGTTTCATTGTAATTTTATTATTTTATTTTTATATGAACAGCGAAGAAAAAAAAATACATATATATATTTATATATTATAATATACACTATAAAAATCTCTAAATTTAAAGTAAACATGTTGGAATCTGTACATTGGCTCAAAGGCCAGCTTTGCTAGATTGTGGAGCTTTGTGTCCCATGGGAGAAAAATAAGTTTATATAAAATTTGTTAACTATATTTTCAACATCAACAACAAAAAAATCAACAAGATGAATTTTATTTGTTTATCTCTCAGTATTACATAATTTAAAAAGTTGTATCATACTGATTAAATTTTTGATTTAATTATCAATTGAATTTCTGAAATTCATCAATATAATCAATCTGTAGATTATTAGCATATATCAATTATACATACAGTGTACCTAGTTTATACAACCATAGTTTTTAAATCTTAAAGTTTTTAAACTTTAAAAATATGTAGAATCTAGTTTCAGCTTCTGTCATGCAAGAACATGATACTGTGCTTTTAATGATCAAATTGTTTCCTTGAAGTGTTTTATAAATTCATTTTATAAAATCGTTTTGGCTCGATTTATTTAGAGAAAAAAACTTAAACAAAATAATAAATTTGAATCAAGGAAAATTAGGAATGAACTTCCTTCACCGTTTTCATTAAATTTCAAATTACATTAATAAAAAAAATTAATACTAAAAAAAGGCACCTTTTAGACAATGAAAACTGTGAAGGAATCTTAAACAATATATGTTATAAAAACACAAACTAACATAAACAGTTTACATTGTCTAAAAGGTGCCCCTTTTTAGTATTAATTTTTTTTTTCTAATGTAGTTTGACATTTAATGAAAACGGTCAAGTAAGTCTACTTTAGAAATCTTAATGAAAGAAGAAAAGAAAATAGTACTAACAAAGTTAGCAATAAAATTAACACTCACTATAATGCCATTAAAGTTAAAATAGATATAATTAAATACAGTTTATGTTATAAAACACAACAATATATGTTATAAAAACACAAACTAACATAAACATAAAACCATATATAAAGCTAATAAATATCAATAAGCATTGCCTAACTGTACATTACCAGCTACTAATGCAATTTTTTATTTAAATGAGTAAAACCAAACCATATTTAAGTATTTTTTACAAGACTATAATTGTCGTCATAGTAGTTGTTTCAATATTTCTAATAATATAGGGTTGAAATATTGGAACAACTAATAATACGACAATTATAGTTTTCTAAAAAAAAATTATATATATAAAAAAAAGATCTGTTTCAGATTTAGTATATGTAAAAAAACCAAGTAACATTTTAACTTGATTGATTTTTAGTTTAATATGAATTCAAATTAACTTGAATTTCATGTAAGCTATGTATTTTAATGTGTTTCTTAAAAATGCTTGACTCGTTTGCTCTTTTTAATTCCTACAATATAAAACTTTACATAGCTTATGCTTATGTAAACTGCTTATGCAACATTGCACATTGCTCTCTCTCTCTCTCTCTCTCTCTCTCTCTCTCTCTCTCTCTCTCTCTCTCTCTCTCTCTCTCTCTCTCTCTCTCTCTCTCTCTCTCTCTAAATATATATATATGGGAGGGGAGAGAGAGAGAGAGAGAGAGTTCTTCAAGTTTTATTCATCACAAAGCTCATTATTTGTACAGGAAAATTAATAAATTAATTAAAAGTATTAAAAATAAGTTGATTTCCTTCTGGACAAAACAAGTGCAACTCGACAAAATGTTGACCAAGCTGTATTTCGCTATCAATATTTCGTGGCGAATCCTTTGTTGTCGATCACAGCCTTGCATCTTCGAGGCATAGATTCGATCAGATGATCAATGAAACTTTGTGGAATCGCTGCCCAGGCTTTTTGGATTTGTTCAAACAGTTGATCCTTATTACGAACACCTTCACGATTAATTCTGCGCTTGACGATCTCCCACAGGTTCTCGATAGGGTTGAGATCCGGAGATTGAGGCGGCCAATCCATAACCGATAGGTGGTTGTCTTAAAACTACTGCTTGACTGCTTTTGCAGTGTGTATCGGATCATTGTCTTGCTGAAAAACCCATTCTATTGGCATATTCCATTCAGCATGAGGTAACATAACATCTTTCAGGATATTTTTATACATGAAACGGTCCATTATTCCATCGTTTCGATGAATTGGACCTAGACCGTTAGCAGAAAAACACCCCAGACCATTACATTGCCTCCACCATGCTTCACGGTGTTATGGCAGTAATGTAAATCGAGGCGTTTTCCGGCCGGTCGACGTACACGGCAAATGCCATTGCTCCCAATGATGTTAAGCTTCGATTAATCACTGAACAGGACAGTTCGCCATTTCTGCACATTCCAGTCAATATGAGATGTAGCAAGCAGGAGTCTTTTCTTCTGGTTTTTTAGTGAAATCAGCGGTTTCTTTGCAGGGCGTCGAGAAAACAATCCGGCTTCAACAGCACGTCGTCTGATTGTTTGGTCCGATACAGGCAGCTCTAATTGCTTTTGTATCTCGACTGATGATATCCAGGAATCCTTCTTGACGGATCTGACGATCATAGAATCCTCTCTAGAAGTGGTGGAACACGGTTCCACCTTTGTTATCTGCTGCCAACTTCCCCGTAGAACGATATTTGGAACATAGTCTTGATACGGTACATTTTTTCACGCAACATTTATCACAAATATTTTTTTGTGACATTCCACTTACGTAATCGCCAATAATTTTCTTTCTGAGTTCCAATCCAAGACTGTCGGGAGCCATTTTTGCACTTAAATTCATAAAAATAAACAATCACACTTTTCAAGGCTTACCGTGTTACATTTACTTTGTGATGATACAATAATGCTCTGTGGAACACAACGTCTTGGTTGGATGTGGACTGTACTGATGTAATGAAACACTTGTTGTATTTCACTTCTTGTATTGATGTTCTTCGATAAAACACTTAAAACGATAAAACTCACTTCGATAAACTGTTTTGATAATACTGACTGATTGACTTCCATATACTGACTGAATTACATGTCGATTTACATGTCTCTTATATAGTAAAATGAACCTGTGTGAACCTGTTCTGGAAGATTCTAGATGGTTCTTTTCGATGCTTCTGGAAGCTTCTGGATGCGTCTGGATGCTTCTGAATGTTTCAGGATACTTCCAGATGCTACTGGATGCTTCCAGATGCTTCTTCTGTAAACTTCTGGAAGCTTCTGCATGCTTCTGGAAACTTCTGGAAACTTCTGGATACTTCCTTTAATTATTAAAAAACTTCGGTGACGTTGACACGGACCAGACTTAAGAAAATGAATCAAACTAAAAAAGTTGCACTTGTTTAGTCCGCTGAAAAATGGCACTTGTCAACGAAATTCTGCCTGTGTGCTGTCACCTGTTAGCTGATTGCTCATGTTATGGCATGCTATGACTCCAGACTCCTGAACTGTTTGCTGTGGTAGTATAGTTCGTTTCGTTTTTAAGACATGTAAAATTAGGAACAATATTTGCAACCGTTTTTAAGACATGTAAAATTAGGACAAAACATATGCAACCAACATTGAACATTGTTTGATGTTGGTTGCAAATGTTTTGTCCAATACTGTATATATATATATATATATATATATATATATATATATATATATATATATATATATATATATATATATATATATATATATATATATGAAATATAAAGTAACTGTATGTAAGTAAACAGTACTTTACATGTGCTAAAAGTTATTATAAATTAAAGGTATTATAAGACTCGTTTTAATTTTATTACATTGTTATATTCCTAATTTTATAACATAATTGATTAAAATGCACCAGAACAAAGTTATTAAAAAAACTAAGCTCTAAACAAGCTAAACGAGTTAAAATACATTTTTACAGAAAAATTAAATTTAAGCAACGACCGAAAAATAGTGTAAAGAAAGTAATAATAATAACAATAAAGAAAAAAAAAAAATTTATTTGTACAGTAAAAAATTCTAAAAATTTGTTTCAAAAAAAATAAACAAATCACTTTTACCAATAAAAGTTTTAGCCAAAATACAAATTAAAGCGTTTGAAAATAATTATTTGGCGTATTTATTTATTTACTAGTACAGAAAAGGCATTTATTGATTGATTTAGATCAGTAAAATGGTTGCAACATTAAAAAAAACTTAACTAAAAATAACAGTTGCTACATAAAAAGATGATGTGGGTAAGAACCTCAGCCATTTTAAAATCTCTGAAATTTCTTAAAACTTCTGTCACTTGCGCACCTAAACATTACGCTCGTAAACGACCGTGCCTAGGAGGTAAAGGATAGATGACTTATCGAGTGCATTACCGTTTATTAATATAGGAGGATCTAAATTATTGCGATAACGATTGGCTAAATAAAATTAAGTTTCAGCTGAATTTAAGTTCACCAGTCACTGTGAGCCTTATGCTTTTGCGGAGGTGAGGTCATTTTCAAGCTTAAATGCTCTCTCCAAGTAATTAGAGTGTTGGCTTTTTATCATGACAAGAATAAATGTTAGTATTCTCAGTAAACAATGCCACCTTGGATTTTTTTTTTTTTTTTTTGTTTTGTTTTTGTTTTTTTTTTGTTCTTTTATCTTTACAATATTGTGATTCTATCTATATAACTGATACAAATTTACAATTTTTATAAAATATATGATGGTAGGAGAAAAAATAAAATCTCACAACTTTATAGAATACAAAGAATATAGCTGCAGGGTATCATTATTATCAAAAGAACGCGGGAAACTTGCAGAAGACCAGATGGTCTTGTCATCAAGAAACCGCTTGTACTAGTAATATTTTTTGTATTTTTGTTTTTACATGTTTCTAGTTTCACAAAATATAATGGTAGTTCATTTTATATTGGATTCTCATATAATAAAATGTAAGATAAAAAATAATTGATAAATGCTAGATTTTGCACACATAAATATATGATTAGGCATAAATAAAATTATTTTTGATTTATATATTTTTTATATTAATATTTGTTATTGAAGTTTTTTGGGATTTTCGCTTCAACGTTAATTTTGGCTCTAGTTTCAGTATTAGTTTAGTGTAAGTTCATATAATTGTTTATATTTAAAACGAATTTTTTTAGTAAGATTTTCAAACAATTTTGGTTATCTAATTTTGTAATTATGGCATTTCTGGATATCAGTTTATTATAGAGATAGGGACCGCGATATGAAATTGTGAAACGCGATAGTTTTGTTTTTCTAAACGGTATATTAAAGTTTCCTACTTCTCGAGTGTCATATCTATTTCTATTGCTTTTAAAGAAATCATTTGAGAAATGTGATGGGACAAGCCCGAGTTTATATTTCAGCATAAACAATAAGTTTTGATAAATGTTTATTCTATAGACGTTTAGTGCATTAAGGAGTTTTAACAAAGGTTCAGCATGAGTGAATTTGTCTTTTTTATAGACAATTCTAACGGCATGTTTTTGACGTCGATAAAGTGATTTCAAATTGGATTTATTGGTACTTGCCCATGCTATATTACCATATGTATAATAGGTCTGTATAAATGAGAAATAAAGAAGTTTTAGATTTTCTTGGGATAACATTGGTCTAGCTTTGTATAGCACGCCAATGTTTTTGGTTATTTTTGTATTTAAATAGTCAATGTGTGCTTTCCATGAAATATTTTCGTCAATTAGTAAACCTAGAAATTTTGTTATTGAGGTTCTTTCAATATTTTTGTTTTCTATTTTTAGCAATGGTAATATATTAGGTATTTTTTTTTTTTTTTCTTTTTTGGTTGGGATGGAATAAAATGTAATTGGTTTTTTCTGTGTTTAAAGATAATTTATTAGATTTTAGCCAGATATTAAGTTTTTCAAGTTCGATATTCGTTGTTTCAAAGAGTTCTTCAATAGACTGAGATGAATAAAATAAATTAGTATCATCTGCAAACATTATTACATCAAGTTTGTTTAAGACTTTTGGAAGATCGTTAATGTATATTAAGAACAATAAGGGAGCTAGAATGGAACCTTGGGGAACGCCACATTTAATCTTAAGCAATTTTGAACAGGTATTTTCATCAGTATTAACGCATTGCTGTATGTTTAGCAAAAAAATTTTAAACCAGAGTAATGCAACATTTTTTACGCCATATTTTTCCAATTTTTCAGCAGGATAGCATGATCAACAGTATCGAATGCTTTCGATAAATCTATAAAGATTCCTAAAACAAATTCTTTATTAACAAATGAGTAGTTGATGCTATTTACAAGATCTACGATTGCATGTTCGGTTGCATGTTGCTTTTGAAAGCCGAATTGTTTTGTATTTAAGATATTGTTGTTTGTTATATATTGGTATAATTTATTATAAATTATTCGTTCGAGGAGTTTTGAGAATACAGGAAGAATTGAGATTGGTCTATAATTGTTTAGTAAGTATGGTTCTCCAGTTTTATATATTGGTACAATTTTAGCAATTTTCAATTTCTCTGGAACGGTTCCTGTTGTAATTGAAGATTTAAATATTTCGAAGAGGGGTTTCTTTATTATCGGAAAGATACTCATTACAATATTGCTACAAATTTCATCAATTCCTGGTGCTTTGTTGATTTTTAAAGAGTTTTTTGCATTTTCGATTTCTTCATAGCTTAATCCGTTGAAAGTTAGTTCGCTATTTAGATCAGTAAAATAATTTTCAAAGGAGTTATTTGCGGTTTGAATTTTAGACGCCATGTTAGGGCTAATATTTGCAAAGAAATTGTTGAATTGTTCGGCAATAGAGTCCTGATCGTTGTGTTCCATGTTTTTTTGGTATCTCCATTAGTTTTTTGAAGTAATTTAGAATAATAAACTTTTTTAGAATGTTTTCTGATTTTTTCGAAAAGATTTTTATATTGTTTATAAGTAGATAGGTTTTCTTCATTTCTGTTTTTCAAATATTTAACATATAGTCTTTGTTTAGTTTTTGAAGATTTTTTGATTCCGCTGGTGATCCATGGACAGCTCAAATGTTTTACTTTTATTTCTTTTTCTTTGATTGGAAAATGATTATTATAGTGTTTTAGAAAAATATCTGTGAAAGTAGTATATGCAGAGTTTGTGTTCCCAAGGTTACATTCTTGATACACTTTAACCCAATCTACTGCCGATAGTGCGTCTTTAAAACATTTAATAGAATTTTTATTTATTTTTCTTTTATAAATTTTTTTTTTCGAGTTATTATTTATTTTTGTATCATGTTTTATTGTAAAGTAAACTGGAAAATGATCTGTTATATCAATTTTTATTATTCCTGCTTTTAAGGAGGTATCTAGAAATGAGTTTGTTAGTATGTTATCTATAGCAGAAATAGTATTCGAGGTTACCCGAGTGGGTTTATTAATAATTGGTAAAATACAATGTTGAAACATGTTATCAAAAAATAATTTAGTGATCGGACACTCTTTGTATTTTAAACAATCTATGTTTAAGTCCCCGATACAGAACAACTTTTTTTGCTCTTTATTGATTTTAAGAAAAATTTCTTCTAGATAATTAGAACATTTTTTAATATTACCTTCAGGTGGCCTATAACAGGTAGAGACTATAATATTTTTAAATTTGGAGTTGATGATCTCTATTGTAAAGACCTCACTATCGGGGTTAGAAATGGAGTGATCTTTTCTCACTTTTATCACTTGATCATTCCGAACATAAGTTACAATCCCTCCTCCTTTTTTGTATGCTTTCCTTTCAGAAGATAATAATTTATAATTTGGAATTTGAAAGTTAGAGTTATTTTGGATTGATTCATCAGAACACCAAGTTTCTGTTAGGCAAATCATACTGAATGAATAATTGCAATCAATTAGGAAATGTTTAAGTTTGTCAAAATTTTTATTTATGCTTTTTATATTCATGTGAATTATCGTAAAATTATTTTTATAAGCTTCAAGTTCAGTTTTGAAAGTTTCTGTTTCAAAATATCGAGAGTTAGAATTATACGTTTGAAAAATTTGCGTATCAGCGTCATTGAGAATATTATTCGCGGTTTCAAAGACATTAAAGCGCATCGTTTCAAAATCTATTGTTTTATTTTTTATTGCCATTATTTTAGAATGTAAAATTTAGAACGCGTTTACTCAGTAAAACAAAAGTGTGTTGCGCTATTTTTTAAAATCTCGTGTAAATATTTTATCGTATTTTAAAATGGCGTATTTACCTTCGCTTCTTAGTTTTTTAACTTCTTGCCAGAGCTTTCTTCGATGATATATTGTTTCTTGAGCGAAGTCTTCATTTATGTATAGGCCAGTTCCTTTAAGATACTTTACAGCATTGAGAATTTTGTTTTTGTCTTGGAAGTTTAAAAGTTTTATAACTAATGTTCTTGGTTTGTTGTCTTTAAATTGTCCAATACGATGAGCTCGTTCAACCACTACTTCGCTTTGTATTTTCAGTTTTGTTTTGAAAATTTCTTTAACAGCTTTTTCGCAGTCTTCCCAACTTTCGCCTAGTGTTTCTTGTATTCCATCTATTCTTAAGTTGTTTCTTCTCGATCGATTTTCTAGATCTATGGATTTTTTATGTAATGAATTGATTTCTTTGTCGTAGTATTTCTTTATTTGTGATATTTTTTCCGAGATGTTGTTTTCTTGAAAATTTAGGCTGTCTTTAATGTCACGTAGGTCTTTTTCTATATTTGATATTTTACATTTGTTGTTATTAATGTCATTCTCTAGCATGTCTAATCTATCTGTGATAATTTTGAGATTTGCACTTATTATTGAGGTAAATGATTTTTCCTGGTCTTTTAAATAAGCGTTCCGTTTCTTTGAGAATACTTTTTTTATGTTCTTCAAGCTTACTAGAAATCATTTTTTCGATGTGTTTCATTGTAATATCCATTTTTTTTTATGTAAAAACTTTTCGCTATTAAATAATATGTCTTTCTTCCGCTAAAGCTAGAGCGCAAAAATGGATGTGAGAATATCTAGAAGATCGTTAATGTAAATTAAAAAGAGTATAGGGCTAAGGATAGCACCTTGAGGAACTTTGATTGGAAAGGAAGGATTCAATAATCTTAAGGTGGTAGACCACTAATAAAAAAAAATCTTTCAAAAATTACATTTTAGAAATTATTTTTATATAAAGTTGATTAAAATTTAAATTTTAATGAAAATTTTTTTTTTTTCTTTTGATTAATAAATGGCTTGAGAAATTTGGTCCCGAAAACCCCAAAATAGGGTTATTTCGTTGCGGTGAATATCTCAAAAACTATGTATGGTATCAACTTGAAATTTTTCAGACTTGCTTTTAATATAATGAAAAAGATCCTGTACCAAAACAAAAGAAAAACATTAAACAGTTTTTTTTTAAAATGAAAAAAACACTTCGAAAACAATAAAGGGGCATTTTTGACCATATTTGGACTTTAATATCTTTTTATCGAGTTATCATAATGCAATAAAAGTGGTAGGGGACATTCATAATAATTAAAGGAACAACTCCTGGAAATTTTATGGAAATCGGTTAAGAGAATCTATAGATAATTACCGCAAAGTCGTGAATTTTAAAGAACTGAGAAAAACACATTTAAACAAAAAAAAAACATTAAACACTTCAAATAAAAATATAAAAACACAAAAAAAAACCTATTGAAAATTATTATCTTATTATAAACGTATTGTGGAGTAAAACTAACGCAAAATTAAAATAAATTATGTTTAAAAAAAAGTGATAATATTAATAAACAATACTATTATTAAAGTAGTATTTCAGTTAGAAAAAAAAAGTTTTTCTTTTGATTTGCGATTATAAAAATTATAAACTTAATTAAATATTTGTTTATAGTAAATAAATAAAAAGTTTATAGTAAATAAATAAAAAGACTAAAATTCTCCTGCACCATAACATAAACTCTCTTCTTCCTCATCTTTGTTCCTTACGAATACTTCGTAACTGCTTACGCCTGCTTTTTCCCTCTTCATTACATTTTTTTTCCATATTTCTAACTCTTTTCAAATCAGATGATGCCAAAAAACTTGAAGAATAATGCCCTGGTTTTAAATAAAGTTTTTCAAAAACTCTATTGATACCATAAAGCCGATCATTAAAATTAATGATTGCAGAACAGCAACCTAAATATAATACATCAATTCCAACAAAAACATCTTTTGGACAAAGTTTCCAAACTAAAGCATTTAAAGACTCGTTTTATAGTTTTACTAGGATAAAACTTTTGCTCCCATTGGTAAGATGCACATGAAAAAAATATACTGTGTGATAAACCTTTTTTAAGTTTAGCATCATGGTTAAAATTAACATTTGCAGAACATTTTGGACAGCAGCCTATGGCAGTAATTATTTCTTCTAAAATGTTAGTGTTCATAAAAATATAGCATTCATTGGACTGATCATCATTAGCAGAAAAATTATTTTTATTTACAAAATCATTATTTACAATATCGACGGAAGATTTACTACTGCAACAGGATGATAATATCTTCATTTTTTTGCAGAGCTACATTTGACTCGTAATTCTTCTAAATTAGATAGATTTTCTTCAGCTACAACGTTTGATGATTTATGTTGCTTTCCACTGAAGAGTCTACGTTTCTTGCTATACCTTATCTTATTTCTTTTACCTTTATTTCCCATTATTTTAGTTATTATTTAACCAAAGTATAGAAGACAGAAAATTAGCCTAAGAAAGTTGTGGTCGTTGTAAAGTAATTAAACATTTACTGAAGAAATAAGTTGAAAACCATGTAACACACTGCACCAAAAGCATTTAACAATAAACAAAAAGTAGTTTTAGAGTAGCAGTCACCACAAATGATGATTTTTTGTATTAAATTTTATGGTATTTTGTGGAATAACTTCCTTTTTAGCTACATAGTAACAGAATAAACAATCTGTTGCTACGGACAAATTTATAAAAATGCCTTAACCGCATTATTAAAAACTGCTTTTTAATAGGGTTAGCTTTATTTTTATATAAAACTAATATGAAATTCATAATCTACGATAATTATATTACTAAAAAATTTAAAATTGAAAAAATGATTTTTTCGATTATTAATAGGTCTACCACCTTAAAGATGTTACCAGACACAATCAAAATTCCGATCCCACAAAGCTTTGCGAAATGTTTCTTGATATATTAATTTATTTGTAGAACCCCAACGATCACAATTATCTAAGTAAGGTAATATCAATCGTGGGGAATATTCATTTGATATGCTTTTATCCAATTTTTGATACAGAATGAATTATATTACAAGATTTGAAAAAGAAAAATATTGTTGATATTTAAGGCGTATGAGGATAAGATATTCCGACGAATAACGGTAGAGTACTTTCAGCTGTAAATTACGAATTGAAATTTAAAAATTGGACAACAACAAAAAAAAAAAAATATGGTCCAAGGAACGTGCTCGATCTTGCAAAAAATTAAAAGTAACAAAAAAAAATATTTCAACTTAAATTTGAATATGAATTGTAAATAATTGAGCTTAATTATTAATCAAAAAAAATCCTCAAATTAAATCGCTTACAGTTATCGAGTTATGAAGTTTTGAAGTTAAATGTTTTCTTACGTCACGGAAGAATAAAATTATTCACAAGAATCACAAGAATAAAATTATTCTCTTTTAGGTATATTAAGTTACGATTTTAAAAGGAAACTATTATTTTCGAATAACACGATTATTTTGGAATATGGCCGACATAACTTAAAACTACATACACCGCTAAAAATGCACAACTAAAATTGAAATAAGCATTGACATGTATTCACAAAATTACTACAGTTTAATGTGACTTGCTCTCTCTTAAACTGGACAACCGTCTTCTCTTCATGTGCTCTGAATGTCTTTTTTCTTTTGCTTCTTTATGCCGTTTGGCAAGAAGAGTTGCATACGTAGCTGCCTCCTGCTTAGCATGAGCAGCACGAGAACGTTTGAGTGCCATCACGTGTCTTTTTCTTTGAAGTCGTTGGGGTGTAACAAGACGCTGGATCTTTGCTCTTTTAAATTTTTTAACCTTGGGAGCAGGTTTACCTTCTTTTGGTTTAATCTCACGTTCAACAACATATTTTCGAACATCGTCTTCTTTAGCTAAGTTAAACAATTTTCTTATTTTATTAGCTCTCTTTGGTCCTAATCTTTTAGGGATCACGCGATCAGTAAGCCCAGGAATATCATTATCTCCTTTTTTTACAATTACTAGATTCAACACACTTAAATTACTGTCAACAATGCAACCACGAACTGATTTTCTTTTGCGTTCACCTGTTCGACGTGAACGGTAGCATGAGTGACCTTTGCTTAAAAGTAGTCTAACACGACCATTTGTCATCACACCTTGCTTCATTGGAAAACCTTGCTTGTCATTACCACCAGATATACGAACAATGTAGTTCTGAAAGATAATTTAAAGAGTTTAAAAACAGATTGAAAAATTTGAAGTTTTCACTACATAGTGAATCACTGCAAGTAGACTAGTAAAAAAGTTACAAAATAATTGCCAACATTAGTTAAATAAAAAGCATACTTGTAGCATTATATATATGCATTCCAATGTAATGCATTTTATTAAGGAGTAAAATTTGGTTAAAATAAACTTTCAGAATTATTTTACTTTTTTTATAAACTTTATAAACAAGATAAGATAAGAAAAATAATATTTATAAACAAGAAAAGATGATCTCTACTGTTAGTCATACAAAATGCAGTACCAGTTTGAGGCAAATCGGTACTGCATTTTGTATGACTAACAGTAGAGAATTTTATTATAAAAGAACTGCAAATAAAATTTGAACTCCTCTAATTTGATCATTTATATCGCAGAAATTCGCTGGTTTAAAAGTTTAACTAAGGATTGAACTCTTTATAGTTCAAAAACTCCTGCAATTCAAACATAATTTTAGACTATTAGAAATACGAATTACACAAGTTTGAACCAGGAGGCTGAATAAGTGCGAATAAACATAAGCGCAAAAACTGGCATAAGTGCAAACTGGACTGTGCAAAGCAGTTACAAAAACGAGCACAAGTGCACTAAATAAATTTACAAACATAAGCAATAGTGCAAAACAGCTGTAAAAACTGGCAGAAGCGCACCAAATAAATCTGCAACTATTAGCATAAGTGCAAATTGGTATTTTATACTTATAACAGCTTCTGTTATCGCTTCACTCTTATGCCAATGTTTGCAAATTTTTTTGGCACACTTATGCCAATTTGCACTTGAGCCAGTTTTTGTAACTGCTTTGCACTCACGTCAATTCACACATACGCCAATTTGCATTTATTCAGTCGCCCCATTTTAACTGTTCTTTACACTGTTCTTAATTAGGATAAAATTCTTTTTTAATAAATATAAAAGTGAAATATACTAACCTTGCAATTTTGCAAGGTATGCGAAAATTGCAAGACTTAAATCCAATAAATATGCTAAAAACAGAAGACACATTTTTGGACTTTCTTTTTAAGTAGCATCAGAAAAATGCGTTCTTGTTGTGGTTCTATTTAGAAACATAAACCTAGATTATATTAAAACAAAGAAAAGTTTGCCTTGAAATTTATGACTTATATGTATGATTTTCAACTTATTGATTTTGTTGAATCAATAAATAAGTTGAAAATCATATAAAATCTTGTTGTTCTCATGGTAAGTTGTTGTCAAATAAAAGTTTTATTATTTTTTTAAATCGCTTGTTTAATTTTTTCCATAAATTTTTTTGTATCTGCCACATTTCATTATGTTTTCACGAATTAAGTAACTTTGAATATTAAAGTGGATTAATGAAGATAAAACTAATTATATGAATAAAGATTTTAATTTCAAGACTGTTACACTACCACCACCACATACACCTTAACTCTAAGGTACATGTCTTATTGGTAATTCTACAGTTAAGCGGCTTAAAACAATTTTATTTTTCGCTTGTTGCGCACTTGTCTGAGGAGGCTTTTAATACATTAGGAATATTAAGTGAAATAATAAAAGGAAAAAGATTGCTGTCCTATGCCAAACCCTTAGTCAATGTAGCAACACTTCCTTGTAGCAACAGGTTATAAGATAGTCAATGTAGCAGCACTCCCTTGTAGCACCAGGCTATAAGATAGTCAATGTATGTACTGAAGCCAATAAATATTCTTTTTGTTTATGTTAAAAAGTCACTACTTTCAGCAAGTCTCTACACAAAAGCACAACGAGCGAAAAAATAAAATTATTTTAGGCCGCTTAACTGTAGAATTACTTGTCTTATACTTGATGGTGGTCTGGAAGCAAATTATAATAACTATATATTATGTATAAAAATTAATTTATCTACTTCAAAAAATTCAATTCAATGAAAATAAATTCCATTTATTTAGTGCAGAGATGTACACCCTCCCCTATTTAAGCAGAGATGTACACCCTTTCCCTATCTTCAGTACACCTATGTCTGGAGACCAAATTAAATTTGTAGCCCACTCTTAAACCCATCTCTTGATACCAAGTTATTGATACATGAATAAGAAACGACATTAATAGCTATTGAGACATAAGAATTAAAAAGTTTAATTAGTGTTTTTTGAGTAATTAGTGTTTTGAGTTTAAGTAATTTAATTTTTTTAACCAGTTTTATCAACAAATCCATATCAAAAGTTTGCGACTAAAACTTTTTTTAAATTACTAAATTGTCGTAATTATTTTCACCTTTAAAATACTGAATTTCAATTAATATATAACAATTTTGTATTTGATCAATTTAAAAAAAGGTAGTAAACGTTATGTGTAAAGTAATTATACACATAAAAATGAGTTTTTAGAATGAAGTATGTATACTCATAAAATGTAGCATAATTTTCAATTACAATAATAAATTTATTTATTAAACTTATATGAATACCTTCCATTCTTCACCGAGGCACTCAGCACTACACTCTTGTGCCATGCGTTTATCATTGAAAGATCGAAGTTTAATTTCATCTTCTATCTCAATAAGTTTTTGTGCTCCGGTAGCAGGGTATGACACGTTCAACTAAACGAAAACATAAATACTTGGTTCAATTATGATGGTTATCAAATTTCATTTAGTATACAACATACATTGTTATAAACGCCTATGTAATAATATCTCTCGATATCTTGAACATCCTTAGGGTATGTTTCAATTAAATTTCTACTTTAAGAAAATCACTACAATGCTTATCATACAGTTTAAGATTTCATCGTATTGTATTATGAAACGTCCGGAAATACCTTCATTTTCAGCAATAAGTTTTACTGTTGAAGAAATCGCCACTTTAAAAGGCCATTATTTAGATCGAAAAGAAAATGGCGTAACGTGAGTATAACTTACCGAATGTTTTAATTTTGCAGAACAAAAACAAAGTAGATTTCTAATTATACACAATTTCTAATTGACCTCGATCAACTGATTAAAAAAAAACAAAAAACTACGACTAACTTTTTAGTACGTTTTGACAAAAACAGCTCGACAATGATCCATTACAGATTTATTAAAAACTGTTTTTTTAAGTGAGACATTTAAAGTAAACTATATAATCAAAATTTATAAAACCAATAACTAAATATGAATGATAAACTGCCGGCAGCAATTTTACGTATCGTTCTTTTTTTATAATAATACGTTAATAATAATCAGGCCCGTCTATACACATGTCCAGCATAGACAGCCGCAGTGGGGCCAAGATTTTTGGAGAGGCCGGCCAGTAAGAATTGATTATTTTTTTAAATTAATCAAAATAACTTTTTTTTAATTAAATTATAAAAATTAAATAATAACGGCAGACTAGACAACTAGCCTCAGTTGAGGAAATTTTACTCATGATTGGTGCTTCAGATTCAGGGTTGGACTGGCGAGGGAGGTTAAGGTTTTAAAGGTCCTGGGCCTCACGATAAATCAAAATACAAGTTGATAACAACTAATTATTGTTAAGATGCATCATCGTAAAGAGGTCTTATATTATTACTTATTAGTGGAAGAGTAAATTAGCTTGAGTAAGAGACTAAAAAACTAATTTAATAAAAAAAATATTAAATTTCGCGTTTTTTTCGAGTCATGTGTATATATTTTAAATAAACTCAGGGCCCTGGAAAAGATAAAAATGTGCTAATGCAAAAATTTGTGTTGGCCCGCCTCATTATGATGATTATTGAATTTAAACAATTTATTGAGAACGTAATAATAATTATAATAATAAGCACTTGCTAATAAAAAGCCAGTGTTTACCAACCATAAGAAGCCAGTATTTCTCAATCTGAAAGCAGCCGTGACACAGTGGCTAAAGTTCTGTCTCAGAACCCAGAGTTCCGAGGTTCGAGGTAGGCTTTAGCCCAATAAGCGACATTGGTAAGGAATGACCCATGAACTTCCTTGTTAAATGCTCTTCCGCGGCATTCTGTGATAAGACCGTAAGGTCTTCTGACCTTAATAATTACACACAAAAGTTTCAGAAATATTTATTTGGGCTGGAGATTTTATTATTTAAAATATTATTATTTCCTAGTAAACATAATACTTAAGTTTTTTGTAACTATAAAAAATATATAGTGAAATATAATTGGAGTTCAGCATTAAATACGGTAAAATGGATTAATCTAAAAAAAATTTCTTATTTTCCAATGAAACATTTTTTTAGAAAATTTTTTTATATATAACATTATATGCATTTATTATTTCAACGTGTCGAATAAATTGATGGACGGTGTGCATGGTCAAAGATATGGAAATTTGCACATTATTACAAATTTACTATACCTTTTCATCAAAAAAATATGTGAATAAGTTAACTTATTTCTGCTAAATTTTTTTCTACCATAAAAGCCCTATCTATGTCTCCCCAGACCCCTGAGTGCCAGTCCGATCCTTGTCAGATTCACATATTTTTTCATTATTTGAAAGATAATTTAACCTGCTAAATATTTTTCGAGAAAAAAGTATATTTTTTGATTTTTTTGAAAAGATATTGCCTAAAGTTGCGGAGCTTCTCAACCTGCCCCAACAGGGTAAGTTGAGTAATAGTGTGGGGTAAGTTGAGCCAATTCACAATAAATGAATATGCATGGTATGAAACTTGGGTAAATCATCAATAAAATTTTTACTAACATTAAGCGTTTGTTTAATTCATAAACTTTTTATTTTGTACACTTTAATGAAGTGTGTAAGAGAAGAGAAAAAATTATATATTAAGAAGTGAAATAAAATATAAAAATATCATAATACGCAACATCTTTAGTTTGAAAGCCCGATTTAAAAAATTCTAATTTTAAATATATATAAATAATGTACTCCTAAATTATTTCTTATTAAAGTTGTTTCTTTATGTTCAATAGTTCCGTTTTATTTATTTTTTCAAAGCTGTTGAACTTACCCTAACTTGACAAGGTGACACATTAGTTACGTTTGAAAGATAACAGCAAAGCTTAAAGGAAAATGACTGATTTTAATCGAAAGCCCAATAAATTGGTAAAATATCAACACTGAAGTGATGCCAGATAAAAAAACTTATAAGCATCTAGGAGAAAAATACCAAAATAATTATTTTGACTTTTTTGATTCAAAATAGAAAAAGTTCCCGTGTATCTTACTCTACCGCTTTCCAGCAATCTTTTGTTGCGCATTTGTAAATGCGCACTTCTCAAAAAATAGATTACCTGGAAACATCGGTCACGATAGTCATCTGAAGCACAATTAGATTGGCACAATTGTTGCTCCTAAAGTAGACAAAATGCTTCATGTCATTGAAATTAATTTAAGTGGCGAATGAACAGTATAGCTCTCTTTCTATTTTCGGGCAAATAGATATATCAAGTTTTAAAAAATTTGAAAAAAAAAGCTTTGATATTAGTGGGCACCTACAAGTACTGTTGACTAGAAACAAAAAAGAGCGCACAAATGCCAACAAGACAAATTGGCATTTATTGAGGAATAAGACTTCACTGGGAGAGAACTTTTAGCTGAACTTGAAAAACGAAGGCAAGTTTAAATTCTACTTTTCTCTCATTTTAAATTCCTTGTCTGTCTTCCAATTATGGATTTTGTTGCAATCACATTACGCGTCCAAACACTCTTATAAATCTACCAAAGTGATAAAAACATTTATTTTCCAAATGCCTGCATTTAAAACTCTTCATTCCCACGTGGGAATGAAGAATTTTAAATGCAGGCAAATCGAAGAGCACTTCGATTAAAATTGGTACCAGTAAAAACAGAAAACCAAACCATTTGGATTTACTATTTATCAACCAATAAAAAAAAAAAACTTGAATTTACATTCCATTGGGTGGAATGTGAAAAGCGAACTTGAAATTTGAAGTCACACTTCAAGTGTGAAACTAGACTATAATTCGTCTAACTTTTTTTCCCGTGAACTTTGGGAAGTCAGACGAGAAAACTTTGGTTATTTAAAAAAATTATTAATGGCAAAAAATATTTACGTTTAACAGGTTAAAGAACAGGGGTAATAAACTTTTTAAAAACCAATTATCAACCATTTTCAACAAATTATATACTAGTTTACCAAATTTAAGATACGTCAAATATATTTTGTTAACCCGTATTTTTAACTTTCAAACTAAAAAAGACACTTTATTAAAGTTTCATCTGATTGCAGATTTATAAAAATAGTAATAAATTTATTTACTTTTTTCTTACTTGTAAGTAGTGGTCAAACTCTCTCAAATTAAATTCAAATATAATATATTAAATTCAAACATTTTGTATTGCTTTTTATATACTCATAAGTTTTGGTGTACTCTTTTATTGCAACAGGGTATCCAATTTTGAATAAATGGATGATAAGTTGTTTGATTTTCAATGCAATGATCACGATTTTTCATTGCTTAAGAAAAAAAAATATTTTACCAAAAAAAAGGTCACAACCTTCTGAGGTTTTCTTACCTTCATAGTTCATTAAACGTGTGGATTTTATATCTTCATGATATCACACAAAAGTATTCATCCTATGATGATGGTTCTATGAAATTTAATCTATGGGATAATAAGGGGAAAATAACAGAAACTGATCCAAATATTAAAAAAATCATATATAAAAAGCTAACTTATTCAAATAACTGTCATTGTATTTGTAAAACATGCTATAAAAATGTAAAAAGAATATTAACAAAAATACAAAAAAATAAAAATGTCATATCAAAAGGTCATGAAATTCTTAAAGAAACTTCATAAAGAATATTGATATCTACACCAAAAGCAGAAGAAACTGATTGTAGAACATTTTTGAGCAAACAAACGGAGCTATATCAAAGAACTTTTTTGAACAAAAAAATTAAAGCTTGATCTTTGTATTTTTATATTTTTCATCATTAAAATCATTATCTGTTTTGGAATGAAATTGACCATATGGTCTATCAAGATAGCTTTTATATTTTTCTCCTAGTTCTTTGTGAAATTACTAATAAATTGATCTTACATTAGTCATAGTTGTAGAAGAAAAAAACTAAAAGACTAATGTTCTTTTAGCTGAACAAGTGTTTAAAAGAATATGTTGAACAACTGGGTAGAAAAATTTCTCAAATTATGTACACAAAAATTATCATTAATAAAGTTAGCAGTACTTTTAGCCGCAGTTGCTGTCGATGCCAATAATGGAATTTTTTTAGGGACAAGTGATCGCAATTAGAGAGTCTATTGTAATGAGACCAAAATGTATCTGATTGTGTACTTGAACATCCCCTATAACAATTACATACAAATAAGATATAAATAAAATCATGTAAATCACAAGATTTTATTTATATAATGCTATGGTTAATGCATTTATCTCTTCTTTCAATGAGTAAAACTTTTTAATTTTAATTTTATGTATTACAAAAAGGTCTGATATTATAGTTGTAAATATCAATGTTTACTTTATGCAGCAAATTTATCTATAACAAAATCACTCACCACTTTTTCGCACCATGACTTTCATCAACTGTAATTGCAACAAGTTTCAGATTAAAGGCAGAGTCATTGACAATTGACCTATACGTTGTTACAATGGCTTGAGATGAACAAAATATAACATTTGCTTCATTGTAATTTATCTAAAAAAAAAAACAGTATATACTTTGAAACAATAAGCAACATTCCATAATTAAAAAAAGTTTACTTGAAGCATGTCTAAATTCAATATCAGAATAATATAACATTTCATAATAAATGCTTAACGTATTTAGATTAAATTATTCTTTTCGTTTGTTATATAGCTTCTGAATAGCAACTAAATTTTAGCGCATTTTAAAAATAAAACCCCCCGAAATGTTGCGATATTTCATTGAGATCAAAGCAAAGCCGCAGGAACATACTTGTTCCGTTAGATGATATATTGTATTAGCAATTTATTGAAAACCGCAATTTAATGAAAACTAAGAAGCCAAGTGCAGAATGCATGTAAATTTTGTGTTCGAGTATTTGAAGCACAACTAGCATCAGATAAAAGTAATCCTAGAAGGGTGTACGCTTATGCTAAGTCTAAACAGAATGTTCGAGTATCTATTAGTGCTATATCTGATGCAAAAGGTGAAACGTTAACAGAGGGAATACATATCGCAAACAGACTTAACGAACACTTTAAATCAGTTTTTGTTGATGATAGTAAAAGTAGTCAGTTACCTATTTTTGAGAGAAGGCATTATCAAGAGGACAATAATATTTAAAATAAAAAATAAGGCATTAAAATATACAAATATACAAGTATCAGTGGCTGTTACAAATACTCCAACGCCATAACCATAAATAAAATAAATATAATTTATGTTCTTTTATCCAATTGTTCTATGGAAAAAATGTGTTTCTCGAGTAAAACTCCCCACTTTCCCACGTGGGAATGAAGTAGTAATATGTACAATATGCAGAAATATGATACTGAAGCCTTTGTTTATAAACTAATTACAAATCACAAAACATTTTAGGTGTTTCTAATAAAGAAGTCGATAAGAAAACTTCCGGCGCTCAAAATCATTCTAAAGTTACAAAAAAAAGCAGCAGAAGAAGTAAAAATTAGATAGATTAAAGGATATGGGATCTATAACCATAACACAGACCAAAGAAAATGAAGGGTATGGGATTTATATATATGGAAAAGCAGTTTTTAAAAGCGGAGAATCGTCCCTTCTTTGTTGAAACGGAGGAGCTACAGATCTATGGAGGAAACTCATAACTCATAGATTGTGGGAAACAGCATCAATCTAGCCCATTGCACCAAAAGTTCTATATTGATTGGAAAGAGGCATACATTTATCTTACTAGCTCCACCGGTATAGATTCAGAGCTCCAGAAGCTAATCAATTCTGAAACAGCTTAATGGAGGACAGTTCTTCGTGGAATTTTGGATGTGACTCTTTTCTTGGCTTCTAGGAATTTAGCTTTTTTGGGTAACTTATTATAAGGCTCTCTCAATATCAGTTTTAATTATTTATATATTTGTTGTAATAATTTAGTTATAATTATTATATACAATTTTGTTTGCAGGTGAAACAACTCACGTGAATGGAAAAGGAAGTGGAAACATTTTTGCCGGTATAGAGCTTATTTGTTGCCAAAACCCCATCATTTCACCCCACTTAGAAGATGTAAAACGCCATCAACAAGAAGGATCCAGAATAGTGCCCATTACCTCTCCGTCGTTTCAAAATAAGTTCATCAGAGAATGTTGTGGTATCACCCGAAATGCAGCTCTCGCACTTCTGATTGACCACAACTTATGATTGCATCCCACTTGAAAGAGTTAAGACTCTATCAACAATTTATTAACGATAAAGAACAATTTTTGTGTGTTAAAGTTTTCGAGACTCGAAGAAAAGACTCGATATAGTTAAGTTTATCATTAATGTAATTGCAAAACTATGTTTGGATATTCGAAACAGTCGCGGTCAGGGACACGATAATGAATCCAATATACCAGGTGCTTACAAGGGAACTCAAGCCTTAATAAGGCAAAATTATTCAGAAGCTCTGTACATTCCCTGTAGTGCTCACAGTCTAAATTTGGCTGGTGTGCACGCAGTTGAATCACCCATTGAGATCAAACTATTTATCGGAAATGTTGAATCTTTATACGTATTTTTCAGCGCAAGTTCTGCCTGATGGAAGATCCTCACTGAAGCAACAGGAATTTTATTGCATAGACTTTCTATAACAAGATGGAGCTCTCGTACCGATGCAATCAAACCATTTGCCAGAAAACTGAGAGAAATACTGGCAGCTTTCAAAAGTGCCATTGAAAACCTGGATCTGACCAGTGAGCAGCTCAGCCAAGTAAGAGTCTTAAAAAATGGTTATCATCTTGAATTTGTACTGCTTATTACAACTTAGTACAAAACCCTTACTGCTGTTAACAACGTCGGTTGTATTTTACAATCTGAAGCCATTACCATCGGTAATGAGCTACGTTTGATTAGACAACTGCTGGAAGATTTTAAACAGATTAGGGGCTCTTGGGTGAAAATTTTTTAAGAGGCTGTAGCTGGATTGCTAGGATTTAAAAAAGAACTCGCTGCTAAAAGAAAGCGCATGCTAAAGCACTTTCATGATGAAGCATGAAACACAGCTTATTTTTACGACAGCCGAACGAAAGAATTCGAAGCAAACGTTTTTAATGTTGGTTTAGACAGTTAATCAGCTGATTGATTCATAGTTCGAGCAAGCAGGATAGTTGAAAATATGTTTTCATTCATATGGTTGGAAAATGATGATCTTTCCGTTCAAAACAAAGATTGCATACTTGCACAATTTTATCTGAGAGATGGGAACAAAGTGGATCTCATTAAAGAATCTTGATGTTTTAAAAATGCCCGCAAAACAATTTTTAAGCAAGGAAACCCACTGCAGCAACTTAATCAAAACTTTGAGAAGAAGGTTGAACGCCTTTTACCGTACATTTGTTATGATCCGGGTTTTCAACTCTACTCCTGTATCAGTTGCTGAGGGTGAACGATCCTTTAGTAAAGTTAAGAATGTAAATATCTCTCTCCGTTTAACCATGGGCCAGTATTCGTAACTGATCTTTTGATTATTTTGATTGAAGAAGATTTGGCTAAGAAGGTGAGCTACAGCAATTTCATCAATATTTGGGCGGCAAGAAAAGCTCAAAAATTCAATTTTAGCGCTATATTTACCCTTCTAGAAGATTTTGTCAATTGGCTTTTTGTTTATTCTTTTAAAACTAAGATTTTAGTTCATATGTCCAGAGAATTAATTGTAACGCAGAAGTATGTGACGTATTAAAAATAGATAGATGCTGCGTTCACAAAACTTAAAACTTTTTAATTTCTTGGTTTGAAATAGAGGCGCTGTTCTTCATTATTGACCCGAGTACCATTGGCGCCCTCAAAGGCCCTGGCTAAACGAGGAAGCATAAAATTGGGTTCATACAAGTAGTAGAGATTCTCTAAAACACTGATATTTATACCTAGTATCAAGGTATTCAAAAAAACAATTATAAACGTAGACTGTGATTTTTGTTGTGATTATTTTTTGAATTCGAACAGTAGTTAAAAACTTATCTAACTTTTAAGAGAGTAATCCACTTCAATTATTTCAAAGGTCATAATTCTAACTTTTCAAAATCAAACATTTTAAAATTTTCCTTTTTCAACACAATCGCACCATTCTGACTTGCCGCTGTTGTAACTATAAGCAGCATTAAAATGATTCCTGTTCAAGAAACTATCTTAACTTTTTGTTACAAAAATACTTTTAAAAGCAACTGATTCACTTAACTAAATTAAATCTGGACCTAATGCAATGTCAATGACAAACTCATTTGATTGATACAAATTACATGATATTGATTCAAAATTATTCCGAATCCTTTTTTATTTTTAATAACTATTGAATATAAAAATTTCATTAAAAATCACGAGCAATAAGTTTATTATATACTGCTTTGGCATATTTAACTTTTGATCTTAGCTCGTTTGCTTCTATTTTATTTATTTCACTCGTTATTTCACTAATATCTTCGTTTATAGATTTATCTTTAAAGTTTATAAACTTTGCCACAATTTTTCTCTAAGTTTTTTTTTCCATCAAAAACTTTCCTGTCCATTTTTTGAGCTCTTTTAATTTCAACATTATTTTTAAACCCAAGTTTTGATTTTAAAATGTCCTGAACTATTTTTAAACTTTCTTTCCATGTCACATTTTAATCTTCTTGAATTCCCAAAAATCTTAAATTTAGGATAATTATGGTTATTAGTAATTGTGAATTATATATGCACTTAAAAAACACTTGTTTTTTTCTTGTATTTTAGTAAAAACATTGATTTTCATGTTTCATGGCATGATTGTAAGTACTCCTTTTTCGTCCATTGTGTTTAAAACTGCATTTATTATCATTAAACTTCATTAAGCATGTAACTGATTATTCAAATAACAAATCAATCTTCTTGAAATTTGATATATTTTTTTAAATATGTAACAGATATTAATTTAGTATAAAAAGCATATAGTTTCTTGTTTGAGGTGATTTTGGGAAGATCAGTGATATACTGCAGAAATAGAATATTTCTCATTTTTAATTTTTAATTTTCAACTTTCCTATTGTTACTCTCTGAATTCTTTTTTTTTAAGTGACATAATCCAATTCAAAACGTTACATTTTCTTATATCAGTTAAAATCTTAGACATCATTCCCCTAGAACAGAATCAGGTCAAGTTCAAAACGCCTGTTTTACAAGAGAGCACCTTGAATATTTCAATTGTTTTGCGACGTTAAATTTATATCTGCAGATTATTAATTCTGCACTGAATGGCATTATATCACGCAGTTTGGTTTTAAAAACAAAGAATTTTGGACATACACTAGTTCTGATCAAGAAAGACAATATAATTTGATGATTTGGCACTTTATCAAATGTCTTTGAAAAATACAGGTATATCGTATCAATTGGATAGCTAATTTCAAAAACAGTTGTAATAATATCATATGTTTCATAAAATTTTTTTAAATAAAAACATTTTGAACAAAGGCGTCATCCATAAAGGACGTCATACAAATGAAGGGAGGGGGTGAGCGGGTTCAGAATAAAAGGACAAAAAAGGACAAGGGGAGGGGGTCATCAGAAAAGGACGTCACTTTATATAATTTTTTTATGTAAACATGTGCTTTAATGAAGTTAACGTAAGGAAATGTTATGCTTTTATTTATCGTAATATAGGAAAGAAATTCGTGTTGATATTTATTTAAATTTTACTTTTGTATATATAAATATATTGAATATATTACAATTAATTATATATTGCTCAACCCTTGGTAGCTTCTCGTATCATATATATCATTAGTTGATCGCTACGGGTTTTCGTGCTAATTCTTTTTGCGAAATTCGTCCCCAAGGAATTAGTGTTGATATTATTTATGATTTTTAAATAGAGTTTTACAAATATTTGTCCGATGGGAATTACCTTTGTAGCAATTAATAATGATTGTCTAAAGCGAATATTACAAATGAATGTCCAAAGGGAATTGAATGTGCACCAATCATTACATAAAGCGTTTTTTTTTTTTTTTTTTTTTAAATTTGTGGCAAAAGTGTCAAAGATCATTGTTGTCTGTATATTAAAAGATGGATAAAAATAGTCTTCTTAATTCGCTTATAAAGGCTTAGAATAGTGCTCATCCGTTCGAGAAAAATACCAATAGTCAAAAAAAAGTCCATATAATATGGAATGAGATCAAGGAAAAGTTAGATTTGGAGGTTCAAGTAAAGACTTTGATCCAAAAGTATACCTCAATGGTCTTGAAACAAAAAAGTTCTTTAATGTCATTTTGGGCCCATCAAACAACCAAGTAATCTGCTCCTTCCCATGCCAGTTCTTCCTCTTTAGAGTTCCAGCTTTTTTCAGATTAATTTATTGAGCCAATAGATGTCGTTGATACCACGTCAGATGCCTCTCAACACGACATCCTGACCACAGTTCAAACTGAGACGAAAAAGGTCAAGACTCATGCTCAAGACACAATAAAAGCAGAGATCGTTGTTTTAAATTACGAAATAGTTTCTATGAAGCGCAGAAAAAGAAGTGGCCAATGGACCGATGCTGAAAAAGAAATCATTAAAAAAAAAAGACCAATGTCCAGGTGCTTACGAGTAATCTAAACAAGTTGATTGACAATTCGAAGTCAAAACAAAAATTAAGGGCTGAAATGAAAACTGTCATGAATTAGGTAATATTTATCGTATCATATAATAATAAGTTACAATAATAATATTGTAGAAAATGAACATTAACTTATTTTTATAGTTCTTTCTGTACTGTAGGTGTTTGCTAACTACCCGGAAGTGAAAAAAGCTCTTAAAGTACGTGACGGAATTGGTCGCCCTACTATTGAGGTAGAACAATCTGAGATATTGCGTGTCATCATGCAACTTGCTTAACATGGATCTGCTGCCCACGAGAAAAGACAATCTGAAGTGTTTAGGATGAGAGTACAACTTTAGATAATAAACAATTCTAATGGGATATATTAGGTCTCAAAATAACTTTTTAGCCTTTGAGCTTATTCACTTATTATTTTTTAATTATTTTTAAAGAGCCTCAAGTTGTTGGATGAGTTTGGTGCCGAGTTTGAAAAAAGAGTTTACAGAAGTGCTTTATATACTCATTGGCTGCCAAAACGGAGCGATTTGTTTTAAGGAAAGAGACACGTCCACACGGTTCCAGTTAAGTTGATGCGGGCTCAAAATGATCTCCATTCAAGTCACACGGTGGTCCATTTTGTACAGCAACTATAAAGAATGTGCAAGAAGTTTGCTCTTTTTTGGGCCCCAAGGATGTGTGCTTTATAAGCCAAGACGATAAAGCTCGGATCCCTATTGGAATCACCGCTGCCAACAAACAAGCTCCTATATTGATGCATATGGAATATCTAGTTTCTCTTCCTGATCATGATTGGGTTGTCGCTGCAAAACGCAAACTCATCCCGTTCGTCTACGCAGGTATTGCAATCAAACCAGATGGGCTTGTAAAAATCTGACGCAGTTTTCTATTCCGGTCCCACTTACGTTGCTATTCGATCTGGAAAGCATTCATCATCGAAAGCATATGCTCACGGATTGGACTTTGAACCACTTTTGACTCTGCCAGAGTTTAATTCTATCACAAAAAATCCTTTGACCAAGTTGGTCGAGCTAGTGGTTGTCTTCGGTGGTGATGGTGGACCAGATGATGGTATAGCCTTCTTTTTCAAATTTTTTATTGCGATCTATCAATACAGTTATTTTTCTTTTAATTTAAATATCTATTTTGTTTACAGCAATTCATCATTTCCTTACAAATGATTTGGATGCCTTATTCATCATGACAAATGCGCTAGGACGGAGTACTTTCAATTGAGCCGAGAGAAGGATGGGTCCACTGAGTAAAGAGTTGGCGGGATTGATCCTACCTCATGATCATTATTAACGTCATCTAAACTCTAAAGGTATTCAAACTCATTTTTTAATATCAACTGTTTATCACAATACAATATATATACAAGGCTTAAGGAGTTAATTATCTGAATTGCGACTTATATTTAAGGCAGGACAGTGAATCTTCTTTTGGAGAAACTGAACTTTGAGTTTGCTGGAAAGAGCTGTGCCTCGGTCTTTTCAGGTCTGATGATTGACCAGTTTCCAACAGTGGCCGAGTATATTAATCCAGACAAAAAGACGGAGCTCGATGTCCATTATCTCTTATCAAAGGATCATGTGATTCCTGGTCGATTTCTACCTCCATCTATTCCAATCAGCCAGTCAGAAGATGGCTAATTGGAATAGATGAATTGTTTTCCTTCTGTATTTTTTCTTATCGCTTCCAATATTCAGAGCACCATTCTTCGATCATTGAAATCATTCAAACCTCCTCCTTACGATCTGTTTTGTCCCTCTGTGCAATCAAGTTTGTCTCGGAAAATCTGCAAGTACTGTAACTTTTACTTTGCCTCCCAAATCATGTTCAAAAGCTAGTCAACTTTACTCATTCCAATGTTATTAACTGAATGGCTATTACTCTTTTGCAAGTCAGGCCTGTTTGCATTGCCGCCAAGTGCAAAAGAGAGTTAATGGCCAAAGTTGCAGTAGAAGAGAACGCGGCCTTTGCTGAATGGTTCAATGAGGACGAAATCGAAACGGAGGGCCTTCATATTCCGAGTGATTCAACTATTTCAGACGAACCGGACTGCTCTTTTCCAATCATATTAATTTACGACCACTTAAAAATCCTTTGATAGATGAAAGGTAAGGCAAGTTCCCATGATACACTTTGATTAAATTTAATATGTCGGATAAGACCAAAGTAATATTAAATAATTTTTTGTTTTCAGAAAGTTTTTCGCAAATCGTTATTGCGGAATTAAACTTTTTTTATTTTTCTTATATCGACTTTTGACATATATAAATTCCGTATTAGCATTTGAAACACGGTAGATAAAGATGCCAAATTTTCGCAAGTCTTGTAATTCGGCGAACAACCTTAATTTGCATATAAATTATATACTAATTATTTGTCATTTAGACTCGTTCAAAACACATTCTGTGAATAAAGAACTCTAAATAATTAAGTGCGATTTTGGAAAGCACAATATATATATATAAAACGTAATGCTATTCCTTTTTATCAAGTTTTCCATATTTCCATATCATGGTTAAATTTTTGGCACATATGGTCTTTCAAACTTCCATATTTTCCAAATCATAGGAATTTGAACACGGTTTTTAGAGAAAAATTACGAATAGTCAAATGATCTGATTTGGATAAAATTAATAAAATAAAATATTCAGTTTCCAATCTCAAATCAGAATTTTGTTGATTAAATGCAATACTTTCTACCAAACCATTTAATATGTTTGATTCAGATAAGTAATGAACGTTTTATTCAATTATAGGTACATTTTTTTTTATCATTACAAGACGATGCTTCTTTAATAATTTATGTTGATGGATTTTATCAAATTAATACTCAGGTATAATTTATGTTGTTAATATGTTTTACATCAAAAAAAAAAAAAAATTTATATTGAGTTATGTGTAATAATTCATGCAACTTAAGTAGAGACTTGCTAATTTCGGAAATGCGACTTTAAAAATATTATTTTGAGTCTTTTAAAAAATAGAGCAATTTTTTTATTTTGTGTCAGTTCTTTTAAACTATTTTCTATTTTTGAAAGCTTTTTTCTTTTAACTTTTAACTCTCCTTAACTATGCTGAGTTGTCTCGTTTCTTTTCTTTTTTTCTTCTTTTGTTTTAATTTGGTTTTGTAATTTTTTGTTTATCTTTTTTATTTATTTATTTTTCTTTTCTAAACTCTCTTTATTTTGTCTATTTTCATTAAAAATTTTCATTAAAAATTTTCATTAAAAATTTTCATTAAAAACTTTCATTAAAAATTTTCATTAAAAACTTTCATTAAAAATTTTCATTAAAAACTTTCATTAAAAATTTTCATTAAAAACTTTCATTAAAAATTTTCATTAAAAACTTTCATTAAAAATTTTCATTAAAAACTTTCATTAAAAATTTTCATTAAAAACTTTCATTAAAAATTTTCATTAAAAACTTTCATTAAAAATTTTCATTAAAAACTTTCATTAAAAATTTTCATTAAAAACTTTCATTAAAAATTTTCATTAAAAACTTTCATTAAAAATTTTCATTAAAAACTTTCATTAAAAATTTTCATTAAAAACTTTCATTAAAAATTTTCATTAAAAACTTTCATTAAAAATTTTCAATAAAAACTTTCATTAAAAATTTTCATTAAAAACTTTCATTAAAAATTTTCATTAAAAACTTTCATTAAAAATTTTCATTAAAAACTTTCATTAAAAATTTTCATTAAAAACTTTCATTAAAAATTTTCATGAACCTTCCAAAACTTTTTGTTATTTTTTTTTATTTTTTGTAATTTATTTGTCAAATTAGTTATAAAAACGCGTCCGCCATTCCGAAAGTCTCTGCATTGCTGTTCTAAGTACTCTAAAGTGCTATCGGTTTTGGTGATTTGTAAAGTTTTAAAAGTTCACTTAAAACTATAAGCGCCATAAAAATGAAGTTAATTTTGATTATTAGTAGTTAGAGGAAAAAAGGAAGAAAAAACTAGATCAAAACAATGTAAATTTTTTTCTAAAAGACTTTTTTTTTTTTAAGAAATTTCTAAATATAGAAGACTTTTTTCAGAAATTGACATTTGTACAGACCCCCCCCCTCACTTCAAAACCCGTCTCGTCCCCAGTGGCTATTACAACATATGACCGCAACCACTTCAAGTAATTACGAATTTTGGTAGCCGTTGTGAAACATGTAGTAGATGGTGCATCACTACCGGTATCTAAGTGGAAAGTGAAGATTTTAGGCCATAAAATACTCTTGATCCTCAAACCTCAACAGTTAGCCGTACTGCCGTAAAAACCTATTTAGTGAAAACGTACATGGATGCAAAGGAAAACTTAACTGAAAATTTATGTCAGGCTGCAATTCTCTAACACTTGATATTTGTTTAGAAAGAAAAATAAGGGGTAACCTTGGTGTAACAGCTATTACACACATAGCTATCACTGTCACACACGACTGTTAGCATGTGATAGGTTCTTAGGTGCTTATACTGGGGATAACATAGCGGTACATTTTGAATCCATTTGTAAACATATAAAATACTTCTTTTTTTTTATAAAAAAGTTTTATAAAAACAACTCAATAAATTTACACATCGTTACATTACAACTACATGACATAATATAATGCAACGTAAAAAATAAAAATAAAATATAAAATCATATTACCACGTTAAACATAATTAAAAGTGGTTTAACGAGTAAAACTAAGTATTTCGTAAACTAATAGTGTTTCTTATCATAAAACTATAACTTTCTTATCATAAAAGAAAAGACAAGAAATTTTTTTGTTACTTCAGATATATACATGTTGTTGTAAAGGAAAACTCGTAGAAGTCTATGAAGACTTATCATCGCCTCTTTGAATGGTTAAATGAAGTCTACTTCATATTTATATATAGTCAAAAGTGGTTAAACAGAATACAGTCAGTGATACACATAAATATTTTAATATAAACTTTGTTGTTAAGTTTAATGCATGTCAATATAGTTGTTAATATTAAGGATGAGATGTTTTAATTTATTTTTGGCAGTTTTGTTGGCAGGATTGTTTAATATTTTAAGTTCTATACTTTTTGATATTATTTTGTTATATAAGTACGGACCTCGGTAGGAAATAGAAAACCGTGAGAACTTTGTTGTTCTTTTAGGCAGTGTGAAAATGCCTGTTGCTCTTGTTATTAATCTATTAGTTCTTGCTCTTGTTATATATCTATAACTTGAAAGAAGTTATCTGAAAAATGCAATGGGACTAGTCCAAGTTTGTATTTAAGCATGAATATTACATTTTGGTAGATGTTCATTTGGTAAACATATAGTGCATTCAAAGTTTTTAGTAAGGGTTCAGCATGGGTGAGTTTATCTTTATGATAAACTAATCTTGATGCACGTTTTTGACTTATATAAATAGTACTCAATATATATTTGTGTGTACTTGCCCATGTAATATTAGCGTACGTTAGATAACTTTGGATGTAAGAAAAATAAATCGATTTAAGATTATGTTGGGACAACATAGGTTTAACTTTGTAAAGTATCCCAATATTTTTTGAATGTGGGCTTTCCAAGATATATTTTCGTCAATAAGGATCTTAAGAAATTTAGTTGTTTCTGTTCTCTCAATGTTTACATTATCTATTTTTAGATACTCAACTCTTAGTAGTTTTGAGTGTTTATAATCATATGAAAAAACACATTGTTGTCTGTTGCTTAGATAGTTTTTGAACCAGTCAAGGGTTATGTTTTTTATCCCATAGCTTTCCATCTTTTTAAGTAAGACAGGTCTTTAAGGATGCCTAGAACAAACTGTTTTTTATCGAAAGAATCACATATATTGTTAACTAGATCTTGGGTTGCGTGTTCAGTTGAATATTGTTTTTGGAAACCGAATTGCTTTTTATTTAGAATTTTATTTTGGATTAAATACTCATACAATCTGTTATAGATTACTCTTTCGAAAAGCTTAGAAAAGGTCGGAGTACAAAGTAGGTCTATAATTATTAACTTGACCAAGTTGTGTATGTTATAACAGACAATCCTCAAACATGCGCAAAGCATTCACTACAAATTTTCAAGACCTGCGGGAAGGCATCATAGCACCGGACATAATAATCCAAAATGTTAATAAGCTTAACCCAAAACGAGAGGTTACCAGACTAAGTTGTTATTGCCATGCTAAAATGGGTTTATGGTTATGGTAACCAAATACGATATGTATTTTATCGTTTAAAGAACATAGCCATTAACACAAAGTTAAAAATCAAAGGTTTTTATTTAGGTTTTAAATATAATTTTATATTTTACAATAATATAAATTTTTTTGAATTATATACAAAATAACTTTAATAAAAAAATTTTATTGGTAAATGAGATATTTTTTAGATTAGCTGAACTCCAATTGTATTTCACTATGTATTTTTTATAAAACAAAAAACTGAAATATTATGTTTACTAAAAAATAATAATATTTTAAATAATAAAATCTCCAACCCCATTAAATATTACTGAGCCCCTGTGGTTTGGAAGCACTGGCTTTTATAAGCCAGTACTTATTTTTATAATTATTATTACGTTCTGAATGTTTTAACAAAATAATCGACATAAGGCGGAGGCCCAAAAATAATTTTGCACCAGCAAATTTTTATCCTCTTCAGGGTCAATAATTACAATGATCGCTCTTAAATGCGTTTATGCGAAAACTTAAATAGAAATAGTTTTGCTTTGAAAGTTTGGGAATTTAGAGTGTTTGTTATATTTATGTTTGTTATATTTATGTTTCTCACATTTATTATGTATATTTGATAAATATTATTTTACTGCAACATGGATCCCTGACGTCTTGCTCTGAACCGGAATCCTTTTCCTTGATATCTATGGCTTCTTTCACAGTTGCTTCATCCAAAGATATTGTATTTATTCCGAATGAGAAAACTCAATAACTTTAAAAAAGATGCTAAATAGGCAAAACAGCTATACTCACCAGTTCGCCATATAAAGCGGAACTGGAAAAACGCATGACTCTAAAACTTAAAAAATCCTCAAACAGTTGCCAAGACTTCAGAAGCAAAAAATTGTTATTAATAATTACACATACGGAAATTGTAAGTATTTCGCATGAGAAAACTCAGTCTATAAATACAAAGAATGCCTATACAGTATGCAAACGTGCAACAAAATCAGCAAACAATCTGAGCTGTGACAGCTGTAAGGAAAAGGTATCACGAAAAGTCTACTCCTAACAATTTTTGTGAGGGTGCGGTTGTGCCTCACAATGGGGGCAAAACCGTTTTTTTCACTAAGTGTAGTTTATGTGTAATATCTTTTTCAAAAACCGTTTTATTTTTTTCTTAATTGCAGCAATTTAAAGCTTAATAATATAATTATTGAAATAAACATTTAAAAAAATACATTTCGTTTTCATTTTCATATAAAACAAAAATCCAAGCGTTACAGTGGTGGTTATGCCCCCGCTTCCCCTAAATTTTATTGAACGTTTCATATTTTAATCGTCGAAATAACCATATTTATTGTATTGTCTTTGCAAAACTTATGCATTTTAACAATAATTATTTGTTATTAATTTGTATCTGCGTGTTTTTTTTTTTTTTGTGAATCTTGATTTATAGTGAGACCCTCAGACATTGCAGGGGCCGGAGGTGGAATCCTTTTAACCTCCCTGACCAGTCCGATCCTCGTCTAAGCAGGATATTTCTCGAGTAAACGCAACAAGGTGGAGTTCTACATTCAATATAGAAAACTGCGCAACAAGATGGAAACCTGCTATTTAAGTTACCGCAATCTAATGATGAATCCCAATTTTGGCTTCTTTTTGACTAAAAAACTATGACATGACAATCCAGGCTAAACAGACAACTTAAAGACAAATATTCATTTAAAAATTCGTCAGTTCAGCAACAAGCAGTTTAGCCATACATATACAGCCATAGGTGGAAAAGTTTTACTTAAAAACCTTCTCCATAAAAAGCCAACTATTAATTCATCTTTAAACTCATATTGTAGAACTACACCTGTCAGTCAGTCTGGAACTACATTACAGCCACCTGGTAAAAGTTTTGATACTCAGTTTTATTTTTATAAGGAGCTGATCTATGAAGTGTTTGCATCTAGTTCCGACATCCTAGACATAAACTGTATCCAAGTTTGGAAAATGCATGGGCAAAAATTATCAATTTTAAAAAGTACTGCTATGTATTCTTTTGTGGACCTACAAGCAGTGCTCCTGTTAAAAGGGTATTCTAACGTATTTTTTCTTGTGCACATTTATTTTTTCACGAGAAAAATCAGATTTTCTACCTTATGATAGCATTTAGAATGAAACTTATAGTTGTAAAAAATAAGTACTTTTATTTGTAAAGTATATATATATACATATATAAATATCATTATTTTTTTTTTTTTTTTTTTTTTTTTTGCGGTTAAATAATATATACAGTTTCGAAGCTCATAAATAAAATAAATATTGGCGGGGCAAGAACAAGACTAATTTAGCCTTATCACCGAGCCCTATTCTCACGTATTGACAAAAACCGTAATATTTAAATATCTATAGTTAACAAACTATTTATAAAAAAAAAAATCAAAATATAAAAGTTTAATAGATAACAATTCGTTGTCTTTTAAAGAAAAATTTAAAGAATAAAAATTTAAGGAAAGAGTAAGATCAAGTGAATAAGAAAAAATAAATAAGATATTATCATTTGCTTAAAACTTAAAAATTTAAACTAAGATTTAAAAATAAAAAGTAAATAAATTAATATACACCATAGAAATAACATAAATAAATTAGTCTACTTCATAGAAATAACGTAAATAAATTAGCAAACGCCATAGAGGTAATGCCATACCATAAACGCCATAGAGGTAATACCATAATTAAGGTAATAAAAAAATTGTTTATACACTCAGTGACAATTTTTCTATTATTTATTTTTTGTATTCGAGTTTTAATTAAAACATTTAAAATCGGATATATTAAAAAGTAAGAATGCCTGTTTTGATTCATTTTTAAACTGCTCTATACTAGTTTTTGTGTATTTACAATTTTGGGAAACATTTTCCACAAGTAAGGTCCACGATAAAGAACTGAATATGAAGTTAGTTTTGAATTATATTTTGGGACAACAAAGTTGTTATTTGAAAATTTTGTAGGATATCTATGAACTATTTTGTCAAAATAGGATTGAAATATTTTAGGATATAATCCTATATTTGTTTTATACATGAACATTAAAAATTGGTGTAAGTTGATTTTATATATATTTAATGGTCAAAGTATACTCAGAAGGGGCTCACAAGGTAGAGTTCTATTAGCTCCAAAAATTATACTGCACGCGTGTTTTTGTTTACAATACAATTTTTTTAATTTTTTATGGTTTGTAATTGCCCATGCAATATTGCAGTAAATTAAACAATGAATAAAAGAGAAATACAAACTTTTTAAAAAACTACTGTTTAAAAATGGTTTTTTCCTATAAATCATTGCTAAATTTTTTGATATTTTATTTTCAATACTTTTTATATGTAAACTCCAACGTTAAGGTTCATCTAAGATTACGCCTTGAAAGTTTACTGAGTTTTCACTTTTAATGCTAGTGTTATTGATTATTAGATTAGGCAATTTGATGGGAATAGTTTTTGATTTATTCACTTTGTGGAACAAAATAAATTTGGTTTTATCCACATTTAGAGAAAGTTTATTACTTTTAAACCACTTATTGACTTTCAATAATTGTTCGTTTGTTGTTTTAAATAGTGTATTAATATCACTGTGGGAATAAAAAAGATTGGAGTCATCTGCAAAAAGAATACAATTTTATAGGTCTGTTGCTAAATTTAAATCTTTTATATATACTAAGAACAACAGTGGTCCTAAAATAGAGCCCTGGGAACCCCACAAGTTACGGCAGTCGGAAATGTTAAATTGTTTTCTATCGGTCAATTAACTTTTGAACCAAAGTAAATTGTTGTTTTTTAAACCATAGTGTTCAAGTTTTTTTATTAGTATATTATGATTAACGGTATCAAAAGCTTTTGACAGATCAATGAAAACTCCTAAGGTAAAGTACTACTGAATGCACTTGATATTTGATTTACTATATATATATATATATATATATATATATATATTATATATATATATATATATATATATATATATATATATATATATATATATATATATTACATATATATTAATATATGATATGTTAAAAGCGCTACTTTTGAAATTATGATGGTTTAGCTCAAATCTATTTAAAACAGTATTTTTTTTCAAGGTTGATTTTTGTTATTCAACACTTTTCTAAACTTACGGACACATTGTAACAAGTTAAATTATATAAAATGTCTCAAGAAAGTGCATGCTTTTAGTTAAAGAAACTTATACATCACGCCAAATGTGTGAAAAGTGATCAAGATATATTTTCCTTTCCTATATGTAACACAACAGTTTGTATAGTTAATCAAGGCAAATGCGCTTTAACACGCAGTTTTAAGATAATATAAAAAACGTTCAGTAGTTTTTACCAAACGAAAGCTATTTTTTTTGCTGTAAAGATTTAAAACGTAAAACACAACTATTGTTTTTGTTTTGTTGCATGTGATGTATCAAACCATAAAAATACAAATCTTTTACTTTTTATTGTATAATATTGTGTTGTTAAAATATATATATATATATATATATATATATATATATATATATATATATATATATACATATATATATATATATATATATATATATATATATATATATATATATATATATATATATATATATACATATATATATATATATATATATATATATATATATATATATATATATATATATATATATATATATATATGTGTGTGTGTGTGTGTGTGTATATATGTATATATATATTTAGGAATGTGTTGTAACATAAATCATCATAAATATTTAGAAATATTTCATGGTACTTATTAATAGTATTATTTCGGAGGAGATCTTTCCACACAATTTCATTGACAGAATTGTTTACGACTGTGTTATTTCCGAGTTTATAGTTAGAAGTAGGTTTCTCCTAACTTGAGATTGTTTTTGTAGTTTTTTGGCAGAGTAGTTTAGTTATTTATTTTGTGTCTGCTTCTAGTGTTGCCTAAAGGTGGATTATAATGGATTTCATTTATGCATTCTGGTGTTTCGCTTAAAATAAAACCTAAAATATTATCACTTTTATTTAAATCTGTATTGCATGTTGGTGATATAACTGCTTGATTTAAGTAATTGTCATTTATGTGTTTAGCAAACCTGATTGAGTATTTATCATATGATTTTCATGGTTTGAATATTATTTATTTTTTACATTGGGGTAGTTAAAATCTCTTGAATTTAGCCAAGCGGATTTGTTTTGATTAGTTTTATTTTTAGCTGCTTCTATCAATTTATAGATATATTTACTTGTCTCTACAAACATTAGGTGCATTAGGTGACCGAAAAATATTGCCAAGAAAATTTTTTTTCATCTTTTATACTTAAAATACACCAATACTGTTCAAAACAATTGTCTTGAGTGAAAGTATAAGCTAGTAAATGAACTAAAAGACTTTTTTTTGTATAGACAGAAACACCTCTTCCATATGTTTTAATTGAGTTTCTATTTGATCTATTATTATGAATAATTTGATAACCATTTACATGGTTTTAACGGTAAATAAAATAATTAACGGTAAATAAAAAATTAACGGTAAATAAAATAATTAACGGTAAATAAAATAATTAACGGTAAATAAAGTAATTATTGTTAAATAAAGTTTTTAAATTAATCAGAATACTCAAATGTAAATACATTAAAAAAAGCATTTTTTAACTGGTTCAATTATATTTTATTGTTATAAGTAACTGATATTTATCCTATAAAAAATATGTCATTTTCATGAAATAAAAATATTATTAAACGGTTGGTCACTACTGTTTATTTGAAACGTGCATCTTGTTTTTTCTGATATAACTTCTAAGTTTTCTTTGGCTAAAATAATCTTGCTGTTTTGTGGAAAAATCACTTTCATATCTTTAAAGTGCAATATGTGTTCGCAAGTGTTGTCATAAACAACGCAATTACTATCTTGACGACGTATGCTTCGGTAATTTTTATCGGAGATTATGCGAGGGGACGTGCTGGTGCAGGAAATATTATCGTTAAGGTCAGTTTGGATTTGCTTCCAATAAATTTCAGTATCTTCTTTTTTGTAAGTTAAACTTTCCAAAATATTACTGGTCGATTTATCTAAAGATTTTTTTTTTTCAGCTGTCATGCTATCATTAACCAATGGTGTGTTGGTTGCGAGTTGTGTATTGCGCTTATCTTCTATTTTTAAAAAGGCTTTGTAAGTTGAGTTCTCATTAAATTGACTTTTATTGCGTCTTAAAGTAAAAAAGTTTGAAATTTTTTTATAAGTAGATGTTTTTTCATTTTCGCAAGTTTCATCAAATGAAGAATGGCCCAGATTGTTTAACCTTGCTTCATTAGTTGTTATTTTATGCGTTTTAAAAAACTTTAATAAACTGTTAGATTTTACACTAGTTTTAGCTTGATCATCAGATATCCATTCAGTACTTGCCGCGTGGATATCTCCTGTGGATACAGATCGCTTGAAAGTTAGAAGTTTGTGATTATTAGGTCTTGATATTTGGTCTATTTTTTCATCTTTTTTAAATGTTTCATTATTTTCTATGGTAATGTTTGAATTTAATTCAAAACATTGTTGCTTTTTGTAAAGGTTATTTTTATCTTTAACTTCCATATTTACATCTTCTATGTTTACACCAGAACCATTGTCGGAGTAATTTAAGGAAGACAACGAGGACTTATCATTTTTACAATCTTTTGATGCTGCATATTTGGTCTCATAAATTTCACTTTGGTTTTTTTCAGTTAAATGACCGTGTTGTTGCAGTAATATATCTTCAGATATTATTTGGGGGGTTTTAAAAACTTTATTCGATGATGATAAAGAACTCGAAAGTTCAATAGTTTTGTTCTCTATCACAGATAGTTCTGAGGCTATGTTTTTAGTGTGAATCACTTTATTTAAATTTCCTGGCTTTGAACTTTGGTTAAACTTTATATCGATATGTCCTACTGATGCAGACCGTTGACGAGATAAAGACTTGTGAGATTTTATTACTTGATCTTTCATATCTGTGTGTTCTGTGGGTTCCGTGGTTTTTATTGTATCGTTAGAGTTCAGTTTAATGTTTTGATTGTTTTCATCAAAAACTCCTTTAGTTTCAACTTGAGAATTTCCACCGTGGCTATTACAAAAGGTACTTGTAGACGGCAATGGTAATGACGTTGCAGGGGCTAACGGGGTAATCTTTTCATTTAATTCTTTTGAATTTGATGTTGTATATCTTCTCATGTTAACTTTATTTTTAACTGTTGGAAGGCTTGGAACAGAAGAAGATAACGCTTCAAACACCATTTCAGAGAGAGACTGCCTGCCAAAACTTTAATTTAAATGAAAATAATACAAAAAAAATTAAATTAGAAATACAAAAACATAAAAGTATACATATTAAAAAATAGATTATTTGTTCACAAGATTTATTGTTTTTAGTAAGTACGGGTAAGGACGGATAGTTTTGCAAGGTAAGTTTTGCGTGTAGTTTTGCGGGTAAGGACTGTTAGTTTAGCAAGTACGAGTAAAGACGGTTAGTTTTGGCAGAGAGATAAATTTTGGGACCACTTCAAAGTAGCTGTGCGTAGTGGTTAAAGTTCTGGCTCAAAACCAAAAAATGGTTTTCAAAAGATGTAAAAAAGTATATGTATATTTTTATTGTTATTAAAATCATATTTGGGTAACGTAGCAAAACCAACAAAAATCCTAATTTAGGATTAAAATTTTTCTACAAAACAGGTAAAGAAAAAAAATAATCATAACAATTAGTAAAAAAAAAACGGTACGTTAATTTATGATTATTAATTTTTATTTAAAAAATTTAGAAGAAATAATTTTTTCGCGCCAATTTTTAGAAAAATCTTTTATTTAATTGGTCAGGAAACAAATCTAAAACTAATATAAGTAACAAGATCATTAAACTTTCATATCTAACAACTATGATAGTAATACAAGAAATTTCTTCAAAGTTGCTCGAGAGATTATTTCGGCTAAATAGTTTTGTAGAATTTAACTGTTAGCTTTAAAACTAAAAAGTAAGTGTGCATTTTGTTTGTGATTTATAGTAATTTTATGATTTTCATATATATATATATGTATATATATATATATATATATATATATATATATATATATATATATATATATATATATATATATATATATATATATATATATATATATATAAACATAAAGTTTGATACTGTGAAAAATATACATTTTTCGTAACAATATCTTATGAATATTTATTTTATTTTTGTTTAGTATTGTTATTTAACTATTTTTCAGATTACTAATGATTAATTTATAATATAAATTTAACATAATGGAAACTAGACATAATGATCGATATATAAAAATGATATTAGGGCCCACTCCTGGTATCAACGACAAGGAAATCAAGGGGCATAAACTACCAACAAAGAAGCAAGTAATTCTTTGCCTGTTTGCAAACCTTAAGGGTTTAAGCTTTAATGATGCATTATCTCTTACAATTGATAATGTCCTGAGCATTATTTCCTGAGCATTATTTAAGTCAATTATCCCTCAAATAAGTGGAAGAAACAACATTGGCAAAATAGTTACAGAAGAATGTAATGATTTTATGAAGTTAATGAAATACAATGAAAATCGAGGACATTTGGATAACCCAGAATCAAGAAATTTATGTCAACATTAGCTACCATGAAACTTTATAAGAAATCTGTTCTCCAAGATATGGAAGTTCAAAAACGACATAAAACAACAAAGGAAAAATAATCCATCGATGCAGACATTGCTTTCATCCAAAGCATAATAACTGATGGGAAAACATCTTATTCAGGAATTGACAAAGCCAATTCAAAAGTTGTTAAGAAAAGGCAGAAAAGAATGATAAAGCTTTTCCCAAAAGAGACCATTCGATAATGTTCAAAGAAACTGATGAGTTTGAGTTAACCATTAATTCTTGTGATGAATCGGTTAGGGGGACTGCTGGAACTAGCTCGGCCTGCTCTGAAATTGAACGGCGATACAAAAGCCAAATTAAATCTGGTGAACATATTTGTCCCACATGATATTCTCAATAATTAAAATGTTATTGCCTGGAGTGTGAGCAATAACATTAGTATTACTAAGATGAATTCATTCGTACATTTGATGATATTTGTCTGCGGAGGAGATGATTCAAAAATAAATCTAAGTTCCAGTTCAGCCCATCAATATCGAACATCAGTACTGCCCCATATCAGCCAACAAATAAAAGACAAATGGAATCCATCTCCAAAAATGGTGGTACATTGGGACGGAAAACTAATGGCTTCCCTGGACTAAAAGACATCGATGATCGTCTACCTGTTTTAATATCGGGAGTAAACTAAACTTCTTGGCGTGCCAGCCCTTCCAAGGTCAACCACAAAAGCTGATCTAAAACATGGTAAGGTTGTCTCTGTTGCAACAAAAAATCTGCTAGTAGATTGGAAATGCGACAAAAACATCATAGGCATGGTTTTTGACACAACATCCTCGAATACAGTTTAAGCTTTAACATAGCAGTTATTTATTAAATTTTGTGAAATGTTAATAATTTATCAATTTTCAAATCAACAAATCATTTTTGCACAAACTCTAGGATTACAAATACTGTGGAGGTTTTAGTAATGGACTAATTGCAAGGCTATTAGGTATAGTTTTATTAAAGAATTAATTAATTCACTCTTTACATCACAAGACAGCATACTGCAGCATGTGTCTGCCTGCAGAAAGAACTAGACCGCCCCTTGTTGTGATTTGCATGCCGCAGGCATGTAGGAGAAGTCATGCTTAGCAACTGTTGGGATTCATTAAATATAGAGGCTTCATATGGTCAAACATTCAACTTTTTAAAAGGTAAGCCTAATGCTTTAACAACATCATTGAAAAAAAAGATTTTTTTCAATTGATTAAATAGACTTGCTTTAATTAGTGATAATATTTAAAATTGTTGCAGATTCAAGAGCCACTACTTTCAACTTCCACCAGTTAAAAAAGCGAACTTTTACTATCCTGAACTTCCTAGAGCAACTGAAAAGGAACAAGAAAGCTTAACAAATTGCTTCCGTGAATTCCTAGTGTTAGATTTTACTCGAAGGGATTACCAAGAATTTATTGAACTCAGCCTGTTATTAGTTACAAAAGGATCTGAACCTCAGAAGTTTAGCATGAAGCACCCTGGAGCTTTTCACAAAGCAAGATAGATGGCAAAACTTCTGTACACTATGAAAATAGTATTATTGTCCGGAAAGATAATTGAGCAGTTTCCCAATTCAGAAGTTGCAACCAAAAATCAAATCAAGAAATTAGAACGTTTCTGTGTGTTTACTGTAAGTATACGTGCAATGGTGGATTAAATGCCCACTTGCAGCTGATGCCCCAGTCAACGATTTGACTGGAAGTACTACAGATTTTGTTGGAGTATCCTTCGGAAAGCCTAACCTTAAACCAATTTCAGAGGAGATTAAGTCACTGAGTGATTTGATTGGCCCTGGATCAATGATGTTTTTCCATATTGTGAATGCTCCTTATGAGTTTCTTCAAACACCAGCCAATGAATGGACAAAACTGGACGACTTTCTTGAACTGAAGACAATTTTTCAAAGTCTTCAAGCAGTTAAAAAAGCTGCCGAAAGAGGAGTAAAGCTATGTCATGATTTCTTGGGTATCAATGGACGAAGAAAGGTTTCAAGATCTATTCCATGTAGTTGAAAGTTCTCAACTACTTGGAATACAGTAGTTCTCAAGAGAAGTTGCAGTTCCTAGCACTGGATGATGATTGATGATTAAATACATAAATGAGGTTTCGATTTTTATGATAAACAATGAACATTGTACACGATATTACATCATTCAATGAAAAATATTGCGTTTTTCATCCTTTAATTTGTATTTTAGTCTAAAAAGATGAAAATTCAATAATATAACGTAATCTTCAATTTGATTGTGCAAAAATTTTGCAAAAAGTTGGGGCAGCTGGGACGCCCTAATATACATATATATATATATATATATATATATATATATATATATATATATATATATATATATATATATATATATATATATATATATATATATATATATATATATAATATATATATGTATATATTCGGGTGGGTCACCAATCACAAAATATTTGTTGTACAAATCAAACATTTTAAACATAGTTAAAAAAGAACTCTTTTTTGTCCTGAATAAGATGGTACAAAAAATTTTGAATAAAATATATTTTCAAAGATCCCAGTTGAAACCTCTGGTCAGTTAACTGACCCTTGAATATATAATGTGTACCTTTTACTATTCAAATATAATTTTTTTAAAAGTATATTAACCTGGTACTCAAAAAAGTATATTAACCTGGTACTCAAAAAAGTATATTAACCTGGTACTCAAAAAAGTATATTAACCTGGTACTCAAAAAAGTATATTAACCTGGTACTCAAAAAAGTATATTAACCTGGTACTCAAAAAAGTATATTAACCAGGTACTCAAAAAAGTATATTAACCTGGTACTCAAAAAAGTATATTAACCTGGTACTCAAAAAAGTATATTAACCAGGTACTCAAAAAAGTATATTAAGCAGGTACTCAAAAAAGAAAAGTTTTACAAAAGTTTCAAAATTAGTAATCATATTTTATATACACATATCTAAAAAAAATTAGTTCAAAAAAACTGTAAACAACTAAATTTTTTTTTAAATTGTTTAAAAACGATTTTTATGCAATAAAGTCTAAAATAATAATACTTATATAAAATAGTTACTAATTTTGAAATATTTATAAAAACGTGTTTCTTTTAAGTACCAGGTACACATAACGCGACGTTAGAATTATCTTGTTTTACTACACATTTTTGAGTTTTGAGATAAAACGATTTAAAAAATAAAACCTTTAGGAGATGCATATACAAACATTTTTACAACTTATGCTTTCTCCACAACTTTTTTACTTATGACTTAGGGTTCAATATAGTAGAAAAAAATTGTTCTGAGGTACATAGCACTATCAGTAACTCAATTTTTTTTTTAAATCTTTAACTTCAATGTTTACACCAGAACCGTTGCTGAGTAATTTAAAATTAAATAAAAAGTAAGTTATAAGATCAAAATTACTGCGCTGATAACCAAATCAATTAAAGACAAAAAAATAAATAAGAAAAGATAAAATGACTTAAGAGTAGTTACTTAAGTACAAATGTTTAAAAATATTATTTTTTTGTTGGAAAATTAAACGAACTCTGTTGACATTGTTGGACCTGCTCTATCTGCTAAGCTTAATCTCTCCATCGTTATAAAGTTGCATTCAGTGAACTTTTGGTGGAGGGGGAGGATGTTGAAATATTTTTGTTTTTGTACCACATTTTCGCCTCCTCAAAAAAAAGAAAGGGTCCTCAATTTCTTAGATGTTTTAGGACTTTCAGCTTCTGGTGGGTGGGGGTTGCATGCCCCTCATCCCCTCCTGGATCAGTCACCAGTTGTATCTCCTTCTCTTTTCTATGAATACTATCATGGTTGCTGCTCTAGTATTTTTTTTTTTTTTTAATTTTATTTAGGTGCTCCAAGAAGTCCTTACAATCTTATCACAGAGCACCTCCTCCCAAACCGATGTTGCAAAACTCGTCCTGAGGTGGGGTTTGAACCACGGATCCTTTGTTTTTAAGGCAAGTGCGTTACCACTTCACCACGGCTGCACATATCTATCCCTGCATGCTCTGTTTATTGAAGTATGAATGAATTCAATACACCATAACAACAAATTTGGTGAGTTTGGGCTGGATATATTTGATTTGAAGGAGCCAGGAAAAATTTAAACCAACAAAAATTTTAAAGGATCTTACGCTAACTTGTTTTTTAATCAATTTATTATTTTCAGGTCATCCTGTTGCTGAATTAGAGACTAGCGTATTATTTGGAACAGCTCTTGGAAAAGCTGCAACTGTTCAAAATTGTCAGTCAGGGTTGAAATAATATGTAATACATCCGTTTGGTAAAAATGTGTTTACAAAAAAAGATTTTGCTGCGACTAAAATTATTGTTCACCTATTTGTGGTAGTAACAATTTCTAAACCAAATATTACCACAGAGATAGAGATGTTTAGATATTTTAAATATTACACTCTTCATTAAACAAAGGTTCAGATTGTGCTAAAGAATTCACTTTTTTTTGTCACGTGCTTTTACGATTCAAGAAGGTAGATAATTTTAAAAGAGATTTTATTACTGTCTACAATGCATTTGTTTCAATCATTAGAATGGAAACTTTTTCAAACCAACATTTTAGCTTATCTGTTGTTTTATTAAATTACGAAAGAACAGGAATTTTCAAAAAACTACTTAAAACTAAATATTTAAACAATTAAACTAAAAATTACTTAAACTATTTTTTGTTTATTTATTTAATGACAATAGTTTGTGCTATTATATATTTATATTTTCTCTTTATCTCCTGGCAATAAATTATAGGTAAAATAAATTATAATAAAATTGTCACCAATTAAATAAAAATTAGCGACTAAAATAGCGATTAAAATAAACGACACGACCCTCGCGGTTGTAACCCTTAAATGCTAATATCCAGCCGGTGTGTTTTCCACAAATTATTGAATCAGACTTCTCGGAACATTCTCCTGCATCAAAAATTTAAAAGACTCTCTCTTTTCTTTCGAATTCCAAAACGGGAACGTTTCTTTTAATATTGACACATCATCAGCTTGCAGGTCTTCCATGTGGATTTAATTTTTTTGCCATTTATCAGTGGACGAAGTTTAAACCAAGTGTGAAAAAAAAAAAAAAAAAAAAAAGAGATTTATACCTAATTAAACTTTCGGTTATGTTTCGATGCTTTTGATTTTTATAAATGCTTTCATACAGAGCCACTCATGGACCCTGGGGCAAATTAAGTTGCGAAACTCCAAAATCTAAATGTCATCTATTTAATCACATTATAAATATGATTGTAAAGACTTTGATATATAGCAAGTATTTATGACAGTCCCTAAATAATTGATGTTTAGGAATAAATTGTCCCGTTGTCGGAGCGGCCCTTCTATCAAATTGTTTTGCTCTATTTAAATATGAAGTTAAAAAATAAAAAATTACTTTTATGCTCGCTTTCTATTTTATAGTTGTTTTTGTGTAATATTTGAAACCTTAATAACTCATCAATAATTGATTTATTAAATTTTTGTGGTATATCAAACGATAGAGAATTTAAAATACTAAATAGTGGTATAAATAACTCCATACTGCCTAAAATGGACTTATCATAATATTATCATAATTTAAAGTTAACCAATCACATTTCACTTTAATCAAAAATTAATCAATGATTTTGTTTCTAAACGTCATAAACATTCCTTTAGCAAATAAAAGATCAGTTTTTCAAAAAATTCGTAAACAATATTTTGAGTGAGTTGTTTTTTTAAGTAGTGCTTTTTGAACGTTCAAAAATACTACAACACAAAATAAAATCCTGGAGATATACGTTCCTTACCGAAAAAACGTTTTTTATGAACGTGACAAACCCATGTTTTAAAAAACTACACCTCAAGGCGGTGAGGCGTACGCCTCAGTGCGAGGCGTTGGATTTTCGCACTAAGGCGTAAGCCTCATTCAAATTAAGAAAACATTCGCCTTTTTGGTTTGATGAGGCGCTGAGGCATTTCTGAGGCGTTGCCTTTTATGCAATTAATTTAAAAAGGCCACGTATGTTGCACGTGACCTTTATTTTCCCTAATTATGGCATTATAATTTGATTCCGGCCCCCAATATCTAAACCCTACGCTGCAAGGTGGCAGAAGACCAGCCCTCCGGTCTGGTCTTCTGCGCCACCTTCTGGTCTTCTTGCGCTGCGTCGAGCTTCGCTTTAGGGCTATTTTTGTAGCTCATCCCCGTTCTTTATTGAGCTCCACTCTGGTACTACGAATTGCGTCGAACTCGGCTTCGGCCCTCAATTCTAGCTTTTGGTCCTGCTCCAAAAACATGTTTAAAAATTACAGTTTGCTTCAAACGTTTTTTAGCAATTTTTTTAGTTTTAGGAATGCGTTTAGAGTTGATAGTTACGAAACAGGTAATATAATGACATTCGATTTGAATGAGTGCGTTCATATGAAACGCATTATAAAAATCGATATATAGAGTTCGTTTTTAGACTTAAATAATATTTTGTTATATACATATATTATTATAAATAAAATACAGTTTAGTTCGTATATTTTTACTTTTACTAAGAAAATAAATGTATTAGAATGATAATGGTGGATTTAATAAAATTTATAGATAGATATCTAACTTATATATTCTGAAATTGTATAATCAAATCATATATTATACTCATATCCCCGTATAATTGTATTAACTAATCATAAATTTCATTACATGGTACTTGTAATCAATTGCAGCTCACTATGATTAATCATTGCTTTTTTTTTTAACTATTTTATAAATTTGCAGCTTTAAAGATATGGCAAAGTTGTCTAAAATAAGTGTGAGGACTAATCCTGGTTAAAAGTATTGCGTTGAATTTCCTCCAATCAGGTCGCAGGAAGGCAAAACTTATATATATGGTGAGTGAAACTTTTGTCAGAAGAAGACCACTGGTGGAAAATTAAAAGGCTAAAGGAGCATCTTGCAAAGACTCATAAGAATATTGCAGGTTGTCCACGAGTTCTCATTGAGGTTCAAAAAGTAATGAAGTCGTTTATGTTGAAAAAGACCGAGGGTAAAAGAAGAGCATTCGAAGAAATGGAGGATGTTTGTCAAGTGAGAATGCAAGAGTCATTTGCTACTGAAGGCAATCAACAATTACAACAAGCACCAATAGGCTCAAGTGCAGTCAAGTTAAACAATTAAGTTCATGAACCCATTAATTTCTTTATACATCAAGAAAATATTGGTAGCGGGAGTGCTGAATGTTCCACGGGTTATCAAATACATCAAGTTATCTTGAATGAGAGTAGGAAGAAAAACGAAAGAAGAGGGATTTGCAGGTCTAATGGACGTTTCTTCTATGAGAATTCAATACCGTTTAATGTAGCAACAAGCCCTTAATATTGGGCCATGATGAATGATGTATTTGGATTTGGAAGAGGATTTAAACCCCCAACTATGCATGCGTTGCGAATATGGATTCTAAAAGAAGAAAAAAAATGCTATTTCTACCATTGTCGATGAGGCGAAACCTTCATGGATTGAGACCGGTTGTAGTATTATGTCTGACGATTGGACTGACACAAAGTGGCGTTGATAAATTTTTTAGTTAATAAACCAAAAGGTACCAAAAGGTACTTTATCGTCCAAATTAATAAAAATGGTGTTAACCCTTTTTCATGGTCAAGCAGCGGTTGAAAGAGGGTTTAACATTAACAAGAATGTGTTACAACCTAATTTAATGAGTAAACTAGTAAGCCAAAGAATTGTGTATGACCATATGAAAGCTCTTGACTTAAACCCGAAATTTATAGTTGTCTCTAAGGAACTGAGAGAATCAGTCTAAAAATCACGAAGTCAGCAAAAGATTGAAATGGCTGCTCGAAAAGAAACTAAGCTTACAGATGCTCGGAAGCGAAAAAGTGACTAACTCGCTATAGACATAAAGGACTTACACTATAAAAAGTTTATTCTGGAAAAAGTAAAAAAACAAACTAAAAAGTGATTTAGAAGAAATTCTTGTGAAAGCTGCAAATGATGCTGAAAAAGCTCATAGTTATGCTATTGAAGCAATAATTCTTGAAAAGAGAAAAAAGAAGAGATTAAAAAACTAGATGAAACGATTGATTTATTATTTAAGACAAATAAAGAACTTTGAAATTTTAAATAATAGTTTTTTATTATTTATATAAAGTAAAATCTAAATTTATATAGATATTTAAAAGATCTTATATAAGTTGTTATTTAATTTTGAAAAGATTTTTAACATTTATGTGGCAATACTTTTTCAGTCTTTTTAACGAAAAATAAAAATTTTGTTTAAACTTTTATCATTCTTTCAGTATTATTTTTTCTAAACCATTTGGTGTGTGTCTATTTTTCATCTTTTAAATATATGTTGATTTTCACTTTATATTTTACTTTTTACATTACTTGTGTAATTCAGTTTATTTTGTTCTAAATGCTATTTATCAAAACAATTTATAGAGTCAATAAAAGCATAGCATTTTTACATTTTACTTTGATTAAGTTTTGAATGTACTTTAATATCAATAGTAACAATGACATGATACTAACATTACTTTGATAAATTTAATAATGATACTTTTTTTTAACTGTATATTATTTTTCTATGTATTATTCCCCAATCCTTTTTATGTTTGGAAAAGCTTCTGATAACTGAAATAAAAATCAGGAAAAATTGGTCGATGATCAGGGAAAAGAGATCCACGATCAAGGAAAAATCAGAGATTTTAGCAGACGCTCTGTCTGGCTTTTGATAAAATAGTAAAAGCTATCTTCTTTGCGAAAACAGCCGTAGAAAACTAAAAATTTAACGGCCTAATAATCACTGGTGACGTCAACTTTCCCGACGTCATATGACATGATGACTGGACCAATACCACCGGCGCCGAAACTAGTTTTGCCACTAGACTTGCCAAAATTGTTTTCAACCTACATCTACATCAGCACGTAATCAATCCCACCTTTATCCAAGCCAACGATCTGTTCAAAAAATACACTAGACTTTGTGATTACCGAAACAACCGATTGAACAAGACACATTACTATCGGTTCTCCTCTTGGTAGCGCCTCGCAAGGCCACTGCACTCTGACATGGCAAGACCAGCTAGCCAAAAACGCCTACAGCTCTCCTCGTTTTAACAGCTCAAAATTTATATATAGGAAAGGTAATTACTCCAGTCTAAATAAGAAACTTTCCCAAATCGATTGAGTTAGTCTATATAGACGGTATACCAACAAATGCTATCAAATCTTCTGCAACAACTATGTCAAATACTGTGACGAATTCATCCCGCGTGCCACCTTCAAGTCGATCAAACGCAGGCAGTCTAGGCTAACCAGCAAATTTCTCTTACTAATTAAAACTTAAGAAAAAACTTTGTTACCTCAACCACAACAGCAAATGGCGAATCGTTCCTCTCGTCAAAGAGTACAATCTAACTCAAAACCTCGTCAAAAAAATTTTTGCATCGCAATTAGTGCTTTTGAACACAACTTAGCAAACAACCAAACGGAACCATAAGCGGCTAAACGTCTATGTAAACAATAAACGCACCGTCAGTAACCAAATAACTTCTATGTGCTTACCCTCTTAGGAAATAAGTAGCAACCGGGCATCCATAGCCAATATACTTAACAGCCAGTTCCTGTCAGTATTCACAATCGAACCATCAGATCAACCACTACCTCCCTTCATCAAACGTACAACCGCTTTAATCTCCTCCGTCATCTTCAACTTCAATTCCCTTCACAAACATCAATCTGCTCTCAATGCTAATGAATTAACTGGAGGTGACGGTATCAGCCCATTTGTGCCACACTGGCCATCATTTTTCAGAAATTGATGAATCAAAGTGTAATCCCAAAAGCACGACTTTCGCCAAACGTGACACTACTATTCAAAAAAAGTTCCAGACTCGACCCAGAAAACTATAGGTCTATATCCATCGCCTCTGTACCATGTAAAATTATGGAAAAAATGGTTAAAAAAAAGATCATGCAGTATCGGCTTCGTCAATAAAAAAGCTTGTGTTACAAATCTGCTTGAGGCCACGAATTTTCTGACCTACAACGTTTCTCGCAAGCTTCCAGTATACGTGCTTTTTCTTGACTTTTCTAAAGCCTTTGATAAAGTCCCCCACAGAAGATTACTGCAAAAACTTGAATCCTATGGAATGGAACGTAGCATTTTGAACTGAATAAGTGGTTTATTTTCAAATCAATTACAGCGCGTTCTTTTAGATCCTACGCTGCTCATAATATTTATTAACGACTTACCGGAACACATCAGTCGCGAAAACTTATGTAGAATGTTTTAGACAATACTAAAATTCTGAGCGTCGTAAAAAGCGCTAAAGACAATGCTTGCCTGCAATCCGATATAGATAGGATTGTTACCTGGACTTGAATCTTTTTGATGGAACTCAACATCAAGAAGTGTAAGGTTATGTATTTCAGTATATACAACGCTTCCCTACACGTTTATGATGAACGAGCATGACGCCAACGGCAGCGTCACTAGAACAGAACTCGAGTTGTAAACATCCAAAAAAGACCAATGGGTTGAAATCTTTAACGACTTAAAGCATGAGAGGCAAGCAAAAACAGCCGCTGCAAATGCCAACAAAGTCCTTGGAATCTTAAAAAACACATTTATCAGCAGAGGCACCAAAATATGGAAAAAACTTGACACCACCTATATAGGCTCACATCTTGAGTTTGCAGTCGTTGCCTGGTGCCCGCATCTTGAAAAAAGATATAAATGTCATAGAACGCATCCAGTATCAACCTACCAAATTACCGCACGAAATAAAGCGCTTCGATTACAAGACAAGATGCATCAAACTCGGCCTCAGCTTTCTACTAAATAGACGTTTACGTGGCGACCTCATAAAAAAATACAAAATCAAAAACAACATTGACTCAGCTGGCATTGATCCACCAAACATTCCACCAAACTACGGCATCGCAAGCTCTTGCATCGTGAAATGGACAACAACTGCCTCGTTCGTAATAATTTCTTCAATAACCGCGTCGCTGACCCATGGAACGCACAGCAAAACGAAATTGTCAGTGCTCTCAGTGCCGACCGCTTTAAAACTTGATCAGCAACCGTACTTACTACAGCGCATCATTTTTCATTCAATTTTGCACGAGCTAGCACGGCTAGCTGTTAATGGGTTTACAGAACACGCCCGTTTCGTGTAATTTATCTAACCAACAAACTAACTAACTATTTAACTAACTAACTAACTAACTATGGTTATTAATAGGATGTAGGGAATTCCGGCCGGTACCGGAATGACGTAAAAATCACAAACACCGGCCGGAACGAAATTAAAATATTTTAAGTCGGAATGCCGGATATTATTTTTGACTCTTTTTTTAAGACCTGTGATACAGACTGTGTAAGTTAAATCAAAAAATCATTAGGTAGGTAAAAAATGCAAATTGCTTAACAAACGCAATGTAATTTTTTTTTTCAACAAGCTTTCAACAATCACGGACGCCATTTTACCTTGTGATTAAAAAAAAACGAAAAACTTCTTATTTATTAAAAAAAAGACGAATATCTTTAAGAAAAAGCTTTAACTTAATAATCGAGTAATATGACTGTGACACTTCCAGAAATAAAAAAACTTTTAAAAGAAATGTTCAAAAATTTTAAGAAGGAAACGGAAGAAATGTTTCTTAAGCAAGAAAATGCAGTTCTCGACATTATTGGAACTAATATCAAAATAATAAACAACAGATTTTAAAAAGTAGAGAAAAATATTGATGGAAATGCAAATAATATAAACAAATTAACAAAAGAATTAGAAGACAGGGCCAACGACAAGGGTTTCGAAGTGGAGGGGGGGTGAAGGGGCACAATCGTAAATTTAAAAAAAAATTAGGATTGATCGAATTTACGAAAATGATAAAGAATCATGGGGGATACCATAAAAAAAGTCCAAACATTTTTCTCCGAAAAACTTGGACTAAGAGATGTCGAAATTGAGAGAGCTCTCCGCACTAGACAAAAAAACGATGAACGACCAAGAACTATAATACTAAATCTTCAGAAATATAAGGATAAAGTAAGATAAAGATAATATAAAGATAAAGTAAGAATATTGAAGGGATTGTTTTGACTCAGAGGCGTGAATACGTTATTGAAAACTTTTCTCGAGAAACCGTTGCTATTCAAAAAAATTGTTTGCAGAAGTAAAAGAAAATCGATTGAATGGTAAAATGTTTAGGTAAGGAATGACGATATTGATTATATTAAAAGTTTTGTTTATATTAAAAATTCTTTTAAAATTTTGTAAATAAAAATTTTAAAATTTGTAAATAAAAATTTTGTTTATATTAAAAATCCTTTTAAAAGCAATTTTAACAAATAATTTTATGGCATTGTTAAAAAGTAATCTTAAATAGAATATAATAATCAAGGCTACAAATAAAAACTTTGAATCTCGTGTTTATAAATTTCAAATGACGAATTACTTTTCGTAAAATAAAAACTTAGACTCCGATAACAGTATTTTTCACAATGATTTTTCAGATTGGTCATATTACTTTCCAAGCCAATAAAAAAGTTTTTTTTTTTTAAGAATGAGCGCGAAAAAAATAATAATCAAATTTTAATTCTCCGCCCCAATGTAAGAAGGCAAAATAGCAATTTTGAAAAACTTTCAAACTTTTTAGAAGAAACTAAACACGTTTTTAATAAAATTTGTTTAACGGAAACTTGGACTTTTTTAGAAGACCTAAATAAAAATTTTCATCTGCCTCATTTTAAAATAATTTCAATGGGGAGGAAAACAAATATGCGCGGCGGTGGAGTTTTAATTCATATTCACGGAAATTTTGAGTATTGTTTAAGGAGTGAATTGAGCGTTTCGGACTGCGATAAAGAAATTGTAACTGTCAAAACAACTAACAATAAAAAAAAAAAAAGATTTATTAAGCTGTTATCGGCCACCTGATGGCGTGATTGAAAAACTTTATCATGTTTTTACAACAAATCATTAAAAAAGTACCTTTGAAAAAAAGCAAAACTTTATAATTAGAGATTTAAACATGAATTGTTTTCTTTATAATAATGACCTTAACTCAGGGCCTTCTTAATAGAACGTCTCAACATTGTGCGGGAATTTTCTTGACTGAAGGCCGGTTTTAAATTAGGCTGTTTAAAGTTTTAAAATATTGGTAGCTGTTTTCAAAGAAATTTAAAATAAAAAATTTATGATGCCTTTAAAATGCTGCGTACCAACTGTTGCTCAAACTATAAGTCTTCAGATTGTAAAATATTTGTATACAAATTTCCTCGTGAAGTGTCTGAAAAAAACAAGTGGTTTATGAGTATCCCTCACCTTACTAGACTTTAACAAAATATAGCGTTGTTTGTAAATTGCATTGGCCAGATGATGCTGAGTTTACTTTATGTCGTGAGAAAATGAGACCAACAAATCCCCATTAGTGTTTCCTCTCTACCACCAAAAATGTAAACTCAGATACTAAAATTATATTATCTCGACAGGAAGAAAAAAAAAGCATGAAAAGAATATTATCGTTCTTGGAATTCCAGAATCAAATAATTTAAATGAACTTGAAAAAAACTTTAGGAAATTGGTAAAGGCAATGAAAAACCTATTAAAATAATAATATTAAAAAACAAAAAAGACTTAAAAACTCCTCCGCCCATTATTGCTGTACTTCCGGAAAACTGCGAATGCAATAAAGTTTTACTCACCACTAGGGAGTTACGCAAAAACATAAAATATACAAATGTCTTCATTAATCCAGATATAACACTCGCCGACAGGCAAATCAATTCTCAACTTAGAAAAGAAAGAAATACAAAAAACCAAATACTCCTAGAAAACGAACCAAACTCACCCTTTCGATGGTGCATTAGGTGCAACGAAGTCATCAAACTCAATTTTAGTATACAAGAAATATAAAAAAACTATAAAAAATTGGATTAAAAAAATTAAAAAAATTACTGAAATTAAATCCGTAAAAGCTATAATTACAAACATCGACTCCCTATTAAATAAACGCCATGAGCTCAAATAAATTGTAAACAATCTGAAACCCAAAATTATTTTTTTAACCGAAACTCTGCCTTAAAATAAAAAAAAGAAGTTATTGATTTTTACATTTCTTTGTTCGCTCTGCTTCAGCTTAAGTATGAAGCGCCTTGTTTTTTCTTTCCAAATGACTCCAGAGATGTGATGTTGTGCCAGAGATTTGCACGTGTAAAGTGGCTTTGCATATGACTCCAGAGATGTGATGTTGTGCCAGAGATTTGCACGTGTAAAGTGGCTTTGCATATGACTCCAGAGATGTGATGTTGTGCCAGAGATTTGCACGTGTAAAGTGGCTTTGCATATGACTCCAGAGATGTGATGTTGTGCCAGAGATTTGCACGTGTAAAGTGGCTTTGCATATGACTCCAGAGATGCGACGTTGTGCCAGAGATTTGCACGTGTAAAGTGGCTTTGCACGCTTTACATAAATAAAACTGATCTTTTACTTCAAAGTACAACTTGAAAACTTCCATCATTGTATAAATATTATATAATTGTATAAATATAGTATAAATATATATATTATAAATTGCCATTGTATGGATATTGTAATTTGTAATTTTAATTAAGAGTTTGCAAAAAGAACGTTTTCTAATCTAGTTATCATGTGCAATAATTTAAAGTATTTTTCTTATACTGAGACTCTTAAAGTAATATAGACTTTTAAAGTTGTGTTGACTTTTAAAATAATTCTTATGTTGAGACTTATAAAGTAATATGTATATATATGTATAAATCGAGTTTGCTATTAAAAATTACTTACAACATACAAATCACAGCAATAGTTCTTGCCGAAGAAGTTTAGCAATACTTACACTTAGCAAACTAAAGTCATCCTTAATAAACCTAGATATATTTCCATCTAAATCGCTCAGTTGTGAAATTACAATGAAAACTTCTAAGTTATTGTTAAGTTTATAATACAGATCACCAAATAGAAACGATAAAAACACTAACTGCATAAATCAACACATTGCCAAACTTTCAAACAAATATCCAAACGTTCTTATTATTGGATATTTTAACTACCCAAATATCAGCTGGTAAAATTCAAAACAACCTATTAGAACCTATTATGCCTCTAAATCAATTAAATTTACTGAATATGTGTTGATTCTTTTTTAACCCAACATATTTCATAAACAACTCACATCAGACAAAATCAAAATCCTTCTATAATTAATCTCTTATTTATTTCTGGTAAAAGCATAATTTCCTTTTTAATTCATATAGCACCCATTGGCAAAAGTCATCATCAACAACTCTACTTTACTGTATCGATTGAATCTATATTAAATATACCGCCATACCATACAAAACATTTATACACAAAAAGGGAACTATGACAAAATTAATGAAGACCTTGCAAATATTAAACTCTGTCCAACATCCAACTCATACCAACTATGAAGTATCTTTTTCAATAAACTTAAAACTAGTATCAACAATAATATAAACTAGTATCAATAAATATAAAACGCTCAGAATAGATTGACTTTTAAATAACCAATGAACTTAAACTTAAACGAGAGAAATATCGTCAATATATATTGAACTGAAATGAAGAAACATATAATGAGTACCACATTTCACGAAACAAAACAAAAGCAGCGTGCAGAAAAGCAAATATTGAATTTGAAAAAAAATTTGCTAGAGACATAGACCAAAACCCAAAAGCATTTTACTCGTATGCCAAATCAAAAAGAAAAAGCAAAGAAGCATTCCCTTACATCCAATACAATAATATTGTTGCAACTACTGGTCTAGATAAAGCTCATCTATTCAATAGTTATTTTGCTAACTTTTTTAAACAAAAAAATAACAACAATACTACCATTTGATCTAACATATATATAAATATAAACCCACTATCATACAATATTGCTCTAAGTCCGAAAATTATCAAAACATACCTCAAAGGTCTAAACACATCTAAATCACAAGGTTCTGATGAATTGTACTCAATAATATTTAAGAAAACTTGCTTTCAAATGTCTTAACATCATCTGCTTTTTTTAACAAAGTCCTTTAGAGTGGATCAATACCCCAAATATCGAAAGACGAAACAATATTCAAAAAATACCCATATTAAAAAATATACCCATATTCAAAAAAGAAGACAGATCAAAAGCACTTAATTATAGACCTATCAGTATAACTTCTACTACAATAAAAATCTTTGAAAAAATTATAAAAAATCATATTATGACATACCTGATTAACAATGACATACCTGATTAACAATATTATGACATACCTGATTAATAATAACTTATTAAGTCCACACCAATATGGATTTATGTCCACAACATGGATTTAAGTCCACACCAATATGGAATAACTTATTAGGTCCACACCAATATGGTCCAGCTCATTGGTGCTTAACTAACCATTTAACTGTAATTAATTAATGAACATCATCACTTGATAATCGTATTCTCATCGACAACATTTATCTTGATTTTAAAAAAGCCTTCGACAAGGTTCCACATAAATTTCTTATTTCTAAACCTATAGCTTATGGTATAAATGATCAAAACTATATTGGATTAAAAACTTTTTGAAAAACCGTAGACAAAGAGTTTTTGTCAATGGTAATTACTCAAACTTGGTACCCGTCACAAGTGGAGTTCTCTAAGCCTCCGTCCTTTCAGCGTTACTTTTTATTATATATGTCAACAATCTTCATGATTAAATTTACGTATGAACTTTTTTTATCTAAGAATAATAAATAAATGGAACTCTCTTCCTAATGACATTGTATCAGCGTTATCTCTAAAAACGTTTAAGCTGCTTCTATACAATCATCTAAAAAATGAATGGCTTCTCTACAACTAATCCACATTTTGTTTTCTATTAGTTATACAAACTCTGTAACTGTCAAGTATTATATAACTAGGTTGACAGGCAATTTATGCCAACAAAATTTATTGTAAAACTGTAATGCTAAAAAAAAAAAAAAAAAAAAAACTGAGAATAACTTTATCTTCTTTTTCGAAAAGAGGTATTGAAAAAGATGAATTAGAAAAGTATAAAATTATTGATAATTAAATTTGAAGATATTGAAAAATACTTATCTACTGAAAAAAAATATAATTACTTAAAAGCAAAACAATTCCATTTTTGTACAGTCTAAAGATTTTAATTGTGGGGTTCCACTATTTTTGCTGTTAATCAAAAGTTAATCAATAAATAAACAAATAGTTAATCAAAGTTTATTGTTTGAAGCATTTCATTATGGTTCAAAATGTACTGTTAAACCTCTTTCGAAAAACAGAATAACTTCATTTAATACAAAGTCAGCTTTTAATGAAGCTATTAGATATCTAAGTTAAAGATGAGGGTCATAAGACTCGAATATTATTTGAGCATCTAAATGTAGGGAAGACCGGGGCTAATTGGCCGCAGGGGTAAGTTGACGAACTGCGTTTATCTTTAGAGCCTTTCATCAGAAAAAGACAAAAATTACTCAGAAACTTCCTTATTGACCATTTCATCATTCACTGTAGTATTGTCAAGATTCGCGCATGCGCATGGGAGATATTGAGATATGCGTTTTTAGGACAAAAACGTAACTTTTTGAACATCGCTTCCTTTTTACTTTACAAAGAAAATATTTAGGTGTATGAAAAAAAAATTATTGTAAAAATTCCAGTCACAATTGGTTTACTATATCCAGTCAGATTTTTTTTCACAGCTGCCGTTTTTCAGGATCTATAGACTGTTTAATAAAAAAAAAGCTTTCGGGGTAAGTTGACAAACTTTTTACGGGGTAAGTTGGCTCATAGCATTTACTATGGAAAAAAATATTTATTTTTATAAAATTATTATTATTATTTTTTTTAATTTTTAACAATATTGAAAATATTATTCTTACAAAGAAATTAAAAAAAAAATTTTTTTAGTTTTTTTTTCCACAGATAAAAGGTGGGCTACTGTTTGGCTTTTATACGGACTAATATTTGGTACTAACTAAAAGTAATATTAAATTTTGGGATAAAAATGTTGCAAAAAGTAATTTTAAAAAAATTTCTATTAATTTTGCACTTAATAGTACTTTAATAATCATTTTTATAGTTTGCGCCAACTTACCCCGTGGTGGGGTAAGTTAGCGCAATTTTTTTTTTTTTTAAGGGTCCGGAAAGACCTCAAGAATTTTTTTTTTGTAAATGAATGCAAATTTTATAAGATACCCTAATCCATGCTCTTTAAGACTACACTTTAATATTTTTAAAAAAATGTACTGTTAGGGCTACAGAGCTCATAGAGTAAAAACCGAGCCAACTAGCCCCGGTTTCCCCTACTGTATATTCGCCTGGTATAATAATCAGGGCTTTTAAATATTTTGCAACAAGTTATTCCACTTATAATCAATTGTGTTGTGATTATCAGTTCCCAAGTATTCGAACTTTAACTCGTATAACTTTAAAAATAAATTCTCAAGATGGTTTGGTTTTTTTAAGTTCTGTGCTTTCAAACCTTAAAGAAAGAAAAAAAGAAATTGTGTTTTATTGATAGATGAAGTTTATGTAAAAGCTGCTTTATTAAATCAAAGTGGAAATATTTTTCAAAAAGCTGTTAATTATCCAGAGAAATTAGCTACTACTGTGCTTTTATTTATGATCAAAAGTCTTTATGGTGGACCTGAACTTTTAGCAAGAGTTTTACCAAATAGTAATCTAACATCAGATTTCCAACTAGACTAATGCAAATTAATTATTGACAGAAAGTTCTATATGTAATGGTAAAGTAGTTGCAATTATTGCTGATGGTAATAAAGTTAACCAAAGCTCTTTTTCTAAATTCAAAACAGTAGATGGAAAACCTTGGTTATGTCAAAATGGAACTTATATTTTATATAACTATGTCCACCTTTTGAAGTGCATAAGAAATAATTGGCTGACAGAAAAATTAGGTCAGATGCAGCATGAAATACCTTACATTGCAAATTGGAGAGATTTATCTAACTTATATAAACTTGAAAAAAACCAATTAATAAAGTTATCTTAGTTGACTAAAACATCAATAAATCCGAAGCCAATAGAACGACAAAAAGTAAGCACTTATTTTTTATATATTAATAGACCATCAAAGTGTCAAGGGTACTATCATTGTTTGGAAGTTAATTATAGATTTTTGGAGAATAGTGAATATTAAATGTCCTGGTGCAAATCTTAGATTTAGGGATGAGTTCCGTAATGTAATCAGATCTTCAGATGGTGTTAACTTTAAAAAATTGCTTGCTATTGCAACAATGGCTAAAAATATAAAACCTACATCTGGTAAACGAGTTTGCCAGCTTACAAAAGATACAAGCAATGCACTTTCATATACTTGTCGAGGCCTAATTGATTTGTCTTGCCATCTTTTATCAAGTGGAAATGAATTTGTAATTTAGGTTGGTTTTCTTCTGATCCGAATGAAAAATGCTAAGGAGAATTACGTCAAGGATCAGGTGGTACTTATTTTATAACCGCAAAATCTGTTATTGAAAAAGTACGAACTCAACATGTTAAGCTGGTGCTGCAGCTAAATATTGATGTAGAAGGAAATGATGGCCATCTTTTATCTTTTGAAGATTTAGATGATAGGGGAATAGATATTATTTACAATTTAGCAGATCTAGAAGATAGCATAAATATAGACATTTTATATTCTTTTTTATATATTGCTGGTTATGTTCAAAAGTGTTCCACTGAAGAAATTAGAAATGATATAATTACATATTATAAAAAGTACAGAACTTATTTAAATACTTAAAATAGGGGAGGACTAACTATTCCATCTGACACTTTATCTCATTGGTCCTTATTTTGCTATATATTTTTTTCTTTATTAGATAAAAGAGTTTGCAGAACATTTCTGATTCGACAGTTAACATTTATTGCAGAGTTGTACAGATTTTCTATTTCAAAGAAACAATGCAAAACACTGGCAAACATTTTTTTAAAGAACTTTGCATTACTTCACACTCCCAAAAGTAATAAAGAAACTAAACTCAAAGAAATTAAGTTTATATAAACGTTTTTTTTTTCTATTTAGTACAAAAAAAATTTTATTGTTTTTTTTTTTTTTTTACATTTCTTATTATTTCTATTAAATTGAAAATCTCAATTAAAAAATTATTTTATTAACTTAACAAGCATTTTAAAGGTTGTTAATTAACTTCAATAAACTATTTTTGCGAGAAGAGTTTTTTCAAACAGACTCTTGACTGTTTATATGTTTAATCTTGGCAAAGCTATATACCTTTTACTAATTCGCCACTTTTTTTAATTGGCATTCAGTCAAAAAATTTCCCACACGGTGTCGAGGCCTTCTATAAAGAAGGCCTTGCCTTAAAGTTAAAAATTTTTATGATGCAATTTTTGAAACGGGTTCAATAACTTGAATAAACAAACCTACAAGAGTAACAATAAACTCAGCAACTCTAATAAATAATATTATAACTCAAATCATTAAAAAAAAAAAAAATAAAGCAATTGGAGCGGATCAAATAAATGGATACGTTGTTATAGATTGTTTTGAACAGTTAAAAGTTGTTCTATATAAAGTTTTTAAAGTTTCTATCCATCAAGGTGTATTCCTAGAACAGTTAAAAATTGCCAAAATTATTCCTAATTTCAAAGACGCGGACAAATGAATTATTAGTAACTATCGTCCTATTTCTGTTCTTTCCACATTTTCAAAAATTTTAGAAAGAACTATATATAACAGAGTATACAAGTATTTTCTTAATAATAAATTACTTTACATTATTCAATTCGGTTTTAAAAAGGACAGCTCAACTGAAACTACAATTATCCAATTTGTACGCGAAATCTCAAAATCATTTGAAAAATCACAATATATTGACCTATCAAAAGCTTTTGATACGGTCAATTACCAAATTTTAATCTATAAACTTAAACGCTATGGAATAAAAAATAAAGTTTTGAAATGGTTTGAAAGTTATTTGTCAAATCTTAAGCAATTGTTTTTTTTTTCTGATGAATCTTTGTTGATGAAGCACAGTGTAAGATAAAAAAAAATTTTTGTTAAGTGATTTTCTACTTATATATATATATATATATATATATATATATATATATATATATATATATATATATATATATATATATATATATATATATATATTAGTAGAAAATCACTTAACAAAAATTTTTTTTATCTTACACTGTGCTTCATCAACAAAAATTCATCAGAAAAAAATGTATGTATATATATATATGTATATATATATAGATTTATATATTTTCACAGTAAAAAGATAAGACTTTATTGAATGACGAGTAACACGATAATAAATTTCAGTAAATAACACAAGAGACTTCAGAGCAGTGCCCATTATAGTATTTATAGAAAAGAGAAAGAGAAGCAACATTACGACAATGTGATAATGGTTGGAGGTTGGCTGCAAGAGCAGGTCCAACTATGCTTACAATGCATTTTTGCACCTTCTCTAAAAGAAAAAAGGAATCATTCGAAGATCCGCCCCAGTTATTGGAACAGCATTCCATAAAAAGACGAATTTGAAGAGTAGATGACTCATCAAGTACATTACCATTCATAAATATAGACAGATCTAGATTATTGCAATAACGATTATCTGAAAAAATTGAGTTTGTTTGAGTTAAAGTTCAACAGCCCTGAGAGCCCCATACTGTAGCAAAAGTGAGATCTCAAGCTCAAAAGCCCCCTCCAAACAATCAAAGAGTAACTTCTTATAAAGACAAAAATAAATGGTAGTATTATCAGTCAACAATGCCACCTTGGATGTGAAAATTTCTGGAAGATCGCTAATGTAAATTGAAAAAGTATAGGATCAAGGATAGAACCCTGAAGTTACAAGATATGAAGAAGAGTGATGTCGGTCAAGGGCAACTTTTATACTACGATTGGAAAGAAAGGATTTAATAATCTTAAAAAATGTTACCTGATACACCGTAAGAAGAAAGCTTATGGAGAAGACCAGCATGCCAAACTTTATCAAAAGCTTTGGAAATGTCAAGAGCGATGACCTTAACCTCTCCACCTTTATCTAATGCACAATAAGGCCTATCGGTTATTACTGTTAGCAAATCAGCTGTAGAACGAGAAGATCGAAATCCATATTGATGATCAGAAAGTAAGTTATTTGATTCAAGATGAGAGATTAAGTATTTGTTATTTAAAGATTCAAAAACCTTGCTTATGGTAGGAAGAAGACTAATGGGACAGTAGTTAGATGAATCAGATCGCTCTCCAGAATTTTTGAAAATAGGGATAACAGATGCCGCTTTCCAGCAGGCTTGAAAACAAGACTCTGATAAGCACTTTTTGAATAGTTTTGAGAGTATAGACGACAGCTCCAGAGAATACTTCTGCAAGACAATAACAGCCACAAGTTGTAGAAGAGTCTAGGCAGGAAATCACTTTCGCCAAAATTACCCAATTTGACCCTAATAAAAACACGGTAGCTAACTTTCGATTAGAATAAGGCATAATGCATATATAAAACCAGTATTAGCTTTTATTTAAGGTCTGATAACAGAGCCAAAAGAATCACAGAGACAAAATAGCGAAGACGGATAAAAAATTTTGTTGAAGATTACTGCAGTGCTCTGAAAAAAGGCTTTGTCACTAAACCTTCAGGTTGACATTTAATTTATAAAATATCAACTATCTTCCTTGTTAATTTTTTTTATGGCCAGAGAATATTAACAATCTCGATCTAATTGTCATCTCACAGATCACGACAAGTTTTCTTTATTTAAATCACCGTCATTTGGAGAACACTGATGATATTATATTTCCAAAGACTACCTAGTTTTTCTCCTAAAACAATTTTCTTTTACTTTAATTGTGCTATTTTCATCCTAGCCAAAGTCAACATGGCAACTTCTTTCACTTTTCCTCAAAAATATGTTTTTGATGTTAGCCAATGCATGTTGAAACCTTGAGCTTTGTTTCATCTATATAAATTTTCCATTTGAACACTCTAATTTGTAGGCTTGAACAAGCCTCGACTCTAATTTTTTGAGTCGAGGTTTAATTGTTTTTTTAGTAACTAATTCTTGAAAGTTTTTGGTGGTTTGAAAACTGTAGAATACTCTGGATCTTTAACTATCTGTTGAATACTTAATGTCATGTTAAAGAAATAAAATTCTATTCTAGTTTTTTCATATTGCGGTTTTGTTAATTTTTTTTCATGATTTTTATTTTTTTTTGACAATGTTTGAAAGTATTTATTTATTATGACCATTTTCTATAAACATTTCCTTAAGAAACTCTAACTATTAATTTATGTGTTCCTCGTTAAGTAAATCTTATTCAACCTACCTCCAATTTTAGTTTTAAAAAAAATATATAAATACATTTTTTTTTTTTTTCTTGGGATGTAACTGGTTTTTTTTGCCAAAATGCAATTTTGTGTTATTTGCTACAAGTATAGTAAGCTCAAAAAAAAAAAAAATTTAAATTGGCTTGAAAAATTTAAGTGGCCTTTTTTTTTAAGTTATAAATTTTTTACTTTAAAAGGTGTCCTTAAAAATCCTGTTATTGTTCATATCTCCTTTACGAATAACTCAACCGGGGAGAAATTTTACATCTTATTAGCTTCCGAATATATGTATCTTATAATAGTAAGAAACTTGAAAAAAAGACCTAAAAATAAAAAAATTGTTGTGCTGTATATTTACATTACTTTATTTGTATATTAATTGTTGTAACAGTTTAAAATGTTCGTTATTATAGGTAAAAATAAAAATGAAAGAAAAATTTAGTTCAAGAGTAGCAGCGAATGCGAATAATGTATATATTATGAGAATAAAAAGCTAAAAGGTAAATCTGAAGCAGCTCATAAGCAATTTAACCGAGATAAAAGAACAAAAGATAAAACAAAGATAGACAAAGCTATAGAGTGGTTCAAAATTAATGGAAAACGAGGATATTCTTCAATATCAACAGGTCAGTTTCCATTATTAAAAAGAAAAATTGTAATTGATAAGTAATTGGATAGCATAGTTCTTTCAAGAATTGAAAATAACCATGTAATGATACTAACCAATGAAGAACAAAATACTATTGTTGAGTATGTACGCTGTAAATATCGTGCTTATCAAGGTATGAACAGAAAAACTAACAAATTTCATTATTAATGGCCAAAAAATTTGAGATCGTGTTAAAAAAAAGATAAAATGAGGATGAAAGTTTATGGTTTTGACTGCAAATAGAAGGAAAGGTCTTTTGAAGAGAAGGTAAAAATTGAAACTTTAAGTTTCTGTGTCAATTTCAGTTTTAAACAGATTTACAAAAAAAAGAACACCAAAAATAAGCACAGTGCTCTGTTAAATGTAAACTCCTTATATATATATATATTACTGTATTGCAGTTTTCAATATCTAAACCCCAAACGAAATTCGATCTTGAAAACTCATATGTTATTTATTATCTGTGCAAAGTCTTATTTGTATTGACACACAACTCTTTACTACAATATTGACAAGTTAGTTTTATTACTATTGTAATTTTACAATAAAGTTACAGTAATAATAATTAGATACAATAATAATTTGAAGCCTGAGTAAGTTGTTTTTGGAGACGATGAGACGTCAAATCTTTCTTTAAAAAGACGATAAGTTGTCGCTATGAATAGAGCAATTAATTGCACTCGTGAAATGGTGAGCACTCATTTAGGTAAAAACAGGTTTGAAATTCACAAAAGTAAACAATATATTTTTAATAAGGGTTTGGACCCATATTAAATGACTTCATTCAAATAATTAGAAATGCTAATGTAGGTTTAAAAATATGAAATTCCAAATTAGTTTTTAAAAGAGAATTTTAATGAATTTTCACTATTTTTCAGATGATCTTGCAAAAGAAATGGAACATCATGATTAAAGAATATCTAGAAGCATCTGGTCATTAGATTGGTCAAATTTATTTATCTTGGATCTTCAATCACAATAAAACACCAGTTTATTAACTATGGTGTTAATGGTTCAGCTAGCGGATTTGTATATGGTGGTCGTGGTGAAAGCTGTCAAAAAATGACTTGGTATGATGTGAATGTGTTACTAAAAACAAAATAATAATAACAATTTTAAACTATAAATTATGTTATAAAAAATTATATACTAAAACGTATCATATATTTTATTTTCTATAAATAAACATTTTACTATAATTGCTTATTAGTATAAGTGGATATTGTCAAATAAAGACAAATTTGAAAATAAATATTTATTTTATATTTTGAAAACACATTTTTAACGCTAAAATAATTACTTAGGTGAAAAATGCATCTGTCAAGTAATATTTACTGCTCTAGGAATTACTATTCAGATGGCTCTACTAGATGCCGTCCAAATTTATTGATTTTGACAACACATTTTGGATCACTAGGTCACAAATTCTTACTTGCATTTTTTTAATTATTTTATAGATACTAGATTGCAAAAGGCAACTACTCGATCCAATCAACAAAGCGCCTAAAAATTTTTTAGCTAACATTAAACAATTAATAGAGAAACTTTTATGTTTTCTCTTGCAAATATTTGGGATAAATTAGCCCCGCCAGAGTCAATACGAAAAGCTGGTAAGAAGGTCGCTATTACTAATAAAAGCTTAAACGTTGCATTTATGTAAAATGATAAACTCCAACAAGTTTCAATGTTAAAAGAGGAAGTTTGAAAAGTTAATTCTATAAAAGAAGACATTTCAAAAGCATATAACAATGTGTTTATCAGCTGCTTCACTTAACGTTACTAATATTTCATCAAATAACCAAATGTATCAGAAAGATAAAGCTTCAAACTGGAATCAAAATTTTTTTTCAAAAATCTTTTTTCACTACAGACAATGATTACTGCCTTACATGAAAAAATCCTTAATCTTAATAAAATATATCTGCGTGCGATGGTTTTGCCTTATGATATAAAAGGAGACCTTGTTTTGTAACATAAGCAAATAATACAAGATTGTGTTTTTGCAACAAACAAAAAACAATTATATTGCGAGAAAAAACTGTCCAACTCCTTATAAAAAAGACAAAATAGTTTCATTAGTTAGCAGAGTTCCATTTCCATTTATTCAACCAAAAATTGAAAAATTACAAATATTTAGCAGCAACAGCACAAATAATTACTAACTTTACCCAAACAAAATGTCAAAACACAAAAACTACAAAATAAAAGCAAAAACTACAAAACGAAAATGCAAACACAAAAACTTCTACAAAATAAAATAAAATAAAAAAATAATAATAATCTTTTGTTATTTTTGGCGAAAAAAAATAGTGTAGAAAAATTGGTAGCGATTTGGTACAAATCGATGTTTGAATTTTCGTTTGTTTATTTTTTAACGTGTTAATTTTGAGTGTTTACTTTTTTTATATGTCCAACTCCTTATAAAAAAAAAAATAGTTTCATTAGTTAGCAGAGTTCCATTTCCATTTATTCAACCAAAAATTGAAAAATCACGAACTGTACCCCAGAGCCGATTCTAGATATAAAATAAGGGGATTGGAATCCTTAAAGAATACTGAATGCTTTTGTAAAAAAAAAAAAAGAAGTCCTTAAAACTGAAAATCACAAGACTGAAATATGTGAAAAACCCGACTAGCCGACTATATTCCTCAAAAACCGAGTATAGGTTGCAAATTGCCTTTTTTTTATACACTCCCCTCGTAAAATTCTATCTATTAACACCGTCGTTGCAAAAATCATACCAAATTTTTTAAGACAATGCAACTTAAGTAAATGTTGCAAGTCTTTTTTTATACTTTCTAAATCATTCGAATTTATCGATAAGATAAACCATAATAAAAATGACTCCATTAGATCACAAAATTAGTTTAATACTGATAGTTTGAAGCTTTTTGCGTACCTTATAGTTGATAATATTATTTTTGCGTACCTATTATATATACCAAGGATAATATTACACATACCTATGGTAATATTATTTTTGCGTACCTAAGTTTTGATAATAAAATTTTGCATTCAACTCATAACTATAGTATCCTAGTTCTGTCTCTGGATTATTAATGTACCTGTCGTCGCTATCTGTTGAAGATTCAGATGCGCAACTCCATATTGATGAACTTTGATTTTGTAGTTCCTAAAAATTAATTTTTTATTAAAAATGAAAATTCATTTAAAGTCAACTTAATAGTTAATTTAATTGAAAATGTCAAAATGACATCTCTCTCTCTCTCTCTCTCTCTCTCTCTATATATATATATATATATATATATATATATATATATATATATATATATATATATATATATATATATATATATATATATAACCAAAATTTCTTTTAAGCAACAAAAATGTATATATTTTTATAAACAAGACAAATTTTTTAATTTTTAAAACCATTTTGTTAATAAAAAACAATAGATGTTTTGAATTTTCAATGCATCTTTGGAAGTCCATAGATATGAGCAGGATGAGATCCAGACGGATAAATTTTGTTATATGTAGAATCATTAGAAAAATCAGTTTTCTACATAAGATACGTTGATGATATTTGTGCTGCTTTTCAGTCAGAAAATGACGCACACCTTTTTCTTAGATATATAAATAGTAGACACAGTTCTTTTTCTTTCACTATAGAACAAGAAGTAAAGTTGCTGAGTAGAGTTGCTGATACTATTGCATTAATACGATGTACCGATCATGAAACCCTAGTTGACTTGTCGTATGAAATGCAAGCCGCTTGCAATAACTTTTATTATTCTATACTCTATGCTCAAGACATCTGCCAACCATTGAGAACTACAACAGTTGTCAACCCGAAACCTCGGATGACGTTTATTCAGAGCCTTATAAAAGAACGTCAGCAACTTTATTCTTTTTCTTATTCTATTGAACAATCATTTTCAAAATGTTTAGAGAGATTAGAAACAACCTAACCTCTCGTTCTTCGTCAACCGTCAAGCAGACCTACATATTACCCCCATTTTTATCATTAATTACAACTCAGCAAACTAAAGACAGGATCATCAAGACCTGACAATCTCTTCCCTATTTTGCTCAAATCTGCTTGCTAAGAAATTTCCCCATCACTCTATATTCTGTTTAATCGCCAAATATAAAACAGTTGCTTTTTTTGAAAACCAATTTTTGCCGTTGCAAGATTTGTTTTGACATTAAAGAACTACTAGACAAGACCTGTATTAATATCCTTAAAAAGATCTTTGCAGACACAAACCATCCGATAACCACTAAATTACCTCGTACCAATAGCAGAAACCTCAACAGATTCCCGTTCGCTCTAAATACCGCAATCACTACTACCTATCAGCAATCCTTTGTTTAAAAATACCTACGTATTCTTCGTGATGGTTTCAGTTACCTCTACCTCCCACAAAACATTGGCAGCTCCGCTGCTTTTTCAACACATAAATGATCAGTTCTTTTTCCAGCGTTCTTAGCTAACTTTTACTCATATTTAACAATAAATAAAATTGTAAAATTCATTATTTGTAATGCAATTGTAAATTGTAATTGCAAATTTAATCAATTTTAAATAAAGATAAAATAAAAATAAACTCAAAAATATATTTTTTAGACGTAACTCTACACAAAATTAGTTCTTCAGTTACCACTACCGTTTTTTATAAAATGTCCTATTCTGGTCTTCACACTAATTTTTATAGTTTCACTCCATTTTCGTACAGAGTTAGTGTAATCAAATACTTAATTGGTAGAACGTTTAAAATTAATACTTGGGTTTCACTCTGACATAAAAAACCTCTTTAAAGTATTTCAAAGAAACATGTATCCATCTTGACAAAAAGTCTCATATATATAAACATTTCCATGCTAATGAAAATTGTTTCATGCAAATAAGTGATAAGTGTTTTTCTGTTTTAGATTCGGCATCTAACAAATTCGAGCTAAAACTTAAAGAAATGTTCATAGAATGGTCAAAACCTGGTATGAATAAAACTTAAAGAAATGTTCATAGAATGGTCAAAACCTGGTATGAATAAAACTTAAAGAAATGTTCATAGAATGGTCAAAACCTGGTATGAATAAAACTTAAAGAAATGTTCATAGAATGGTCAAAACCTGGTATGAATAAACAGGTTAACCATGTACAACCGACACTTTCTGTTCAGCTGCTATTTTTTATACGTATTGCGTATCTTTTTACCCTATTCTTTTGTTATTTACTATTTCTTTAGTATGAAATGATTAACTTTTTAATTGATTTTATTGTATTTTTGTAATTATATTATATTAGTTCGTACAAGAATAGTTATATTTTGAATTTTTTCTTTTTTTTTATCACCTTTTTTTGGTATTTTAACAAATTTTAAATATTTAATGTTAACTGAAGATGATTAGTGTTAGTTGAAACATGTATTGTTTTTTATAAATAAAATGGTTTCAAAAGTTAAAAAATTTGTCTTGTTTATGAAAGTGTATATATATGTATATATATATATATATATATATATATATATATATATATATATATATATATATATATATATATATATATATATATATATATATATATATATATATATATACACACTACAAAATAAAGGTAGAAATTTTTAGTTAAGGTAGGATATGTGATATACCCTTAGTAAGGTGTAATTTTCTACCTAAGAAGGTTGAAAATTATACCTTTAAGTTAGAAAATTGTATGACAAATAATTGTTTTTAATATAATTTTCTACCCTTAAAGGTAGAAAATTATACCTTACTAAGGGTATATCACATATCCTACCCTAAGGTAGAAATTTCTACCTTTTTTTTTAGTGTGTATATATATATATATATATATATATATATATATATATATATATATATATATATATATATATATAATTATATACTAATTGTATTCAAAAATTAGGTACATTAAGGTATTTAAAGAAGAACCGAAATTAGACTTTAGACCATGCCCCCCCCATCCTGAAACGGGGCCTCATACTGGAGTCTTCTGCAGGCCCCAACCCCCAACCCAACTTTGATGGTTGTATATAGAAAAAAAGAAAATTATTTTTTCTTTAGCAGATAATAAAAAGGAGAAAACCATAAAAAAAAACATGTAAAGTTTTAAGAAATCGCTTTTACTTTCAAAATCTAAATCATTTTTGTATTTATTTAGAGATTTTTGTTTTAAAAAGGATTAAACTTTTAAATGTTTTAAAGTTAAAACTCAAATTATCAATTTTTCAAAATTGATTTTTCAGCTTAATGAAACTGAACAGCATGATAACTAAAATCCGTCATTATGTTAATCATAAAACTTTGCTTAATATATATCATGCTTATTTTCACTCTCATATCACATATGCTTGTCAATTTTGGGGAAAATTTAAGCAGCTACCAAGACTAACTCATCTTCAAAATATAGCTGTAAAGTTAGTTTATTTCCAACATACTCATTCAAACTGTAGTATACTCTATTTTTTATCTAAAGTCCTTACACTGTGTGACCTTATTTAGCTACAATATTGCCTATTTGTCAACTTTTTAATTATAGGGAATATTGTAACTATATTCTACGATCTGCTTGCATCTTTAAGTCATCTGTGCTTAAACATCGAACTGCTCATTACGGCTATGAACCCATACAACATAAAAATATACAAACATGGAACTCCCTTCCCAACTAAAATCTCTTAAATCATTCTCACAATTTAAAACTAATTTTTAGAAAAAATATTGTTTAAAAATCTTAAACCTTTTTACAACTTATTACATATAACCCTAGCTCTGAGCTACTATTTATCTAACATTTTTTCTTTTTTCTATTGTCTATGTTTAATATCTTTATTATCTTTGTTAAGCTTATTATTTTAATCTTTCTTAAACTAAAATATTTTTATTAGTATTCTCTTCATCGCTGCCATGGTTATTGTTACTATGGTTGCTATCATAGTTATTGTTAGTATATTTTTATAATAATAAATATTATTTTTACTGTTGATAACTGGGCCGACGACACAGGTCTCAAAGTGGAGGGGTGCAATTGTCAATTTCTAAAAATAAATCCTCTATATCTAGAAATTTTATACAATAAATAAAAAAAGGTCTTTTAGAAAAAAAAATTAGGGATAAGGGACATTGACCAGTATAGTCGGCTCTGGTTAATATTCATATTATTATTTTTATATTACTGTTTTATTATATTATTATTGTTTTTGCTTCTACTGTTACTATAATTATAATTTATATTTTTATTGTTACTGTTACTATAATTATAATTTATAGTTTTATTGTTACTAACACTTTCAACCGCTACTAATTACTCTAATCATCTAATCGCTATTATCATAACTATTATTTTTATTTACTCCTACTTGTATTATAATTATTGCTATTATGATTTTATTATTATTGAATTTGCAGGTGTTTACTTCATATTAGTACTTATTACTATTTGTAAACAAACCTTGATGTAACAACTTTATTTAGAGTATATTTGATTTGATTTAAAAGGAAAGAAAGTTTTATTAACTTAAAGATTGAAGTCCTTAACTTTACTTTTATCATGGAATGGTATCAATGCGCCCCTTTTAAAACATTAATTAACTCTTTAAATCGAAACCACAAACAATGACCTAACTTAACTTCATTATATTCAACCAAACAAGAAAGTTTCCTTATTTGGTCAGCAAGTTTTATTTATCAAAACATTTTTATAACTTATCATAACATCATTTTTAAATTTTATTTTAAACAAGAAATTATGATGACAGTGTACCTATTTTTATTGCTTTTGGCAATCAAAAGCAAGATTACTGACCAAATTATGTTTGACAGTTTAATAACCAAGTAAAAACTGTGAGAAAAACGCGGGAAATGATTTACACAAGGGTTCAAAAAATTGTAGTTTTAAGAATATATGCAAATTTTAAGCTATTGTGCGTGTATGTATGTGTATATACATCTTTGATTTACGCACCGGGCCACTTTACCTCCAGGCCCTAGTGCTAGAGTACCAACTGCCTACCCCCTAATGGGGGCCAAGTTTCAGACTGTTTATATAAATTATTGGTCTTACACATTTTATTTTTTTACCTGTAATTCGGGTGATAAAAAGAATGCAATTTTCTATGCACATTAGTGAAAGTTAGCGCCTCGATCTCAATGTGTTTCAAAGCTCCTTTTTTATTAGCTTAAGTTTAGAAAATAAATTATCTATCATATTACAATTATCTATCATACCATACACAAAATGTTTGGAAGGCAATTTCAATTTTTGAAAAAAAATTGAAATCGATTTCAAGTTTTTTTTTGTATAGTTCTGAAAGTGTTGCGTAGTTTTTATCAACAGTCAAATAATGCTTTAGATGAACACTATGGTGGGGTGAAAATTACTTTTATTTCAAATTCCTCCTGTTTCTCCAGCAAATAAAAAATTATTGATTCTAATGTGCTTTAGAAAAAATATGAAAATCTAACTAAAGTTACTCAGGAAGCCGAAATACACAAGTGCATTTGAATTTAACTGTTTTTAATAAGGGTTGAAGTCCACAGGCTAAACGAGAAAATGGAACACCTAAAGACAATTTTTCTGGCAACTGTTTGTAACAACCTTCTTAAAAAAGTAAATAAAATGAGTAAGACTCTGCAATCATATAATATTATTATACTCCTTGCTATCAATCTTTTAAAATCACTTAAAAAAAGTCCTGATTTACAATACAATTTTAAAAACGGGAACAAAAACGGAGCATGCATCTTGCTAGAGTCTTACTTAGAGTCTTACTAGATATCTTACTAGATAATGGTTCAACAAAATAAAAACATTTTAATGAAAATAAAAAGTTGAAGTACATTTCTATTGTGAACATACTGTTTGAATTGACAAAACGTGCAAAATCTTATACATTTTTTGGAAATCTATTTTCCTTCTTTAACGAGTTAAAAGTTATTGATTCTGACGCGCCAAAACAAAATTGTAAAAATCTCACTAAAACATAAGATCTCAATTTTGATAATCTTTTAAATGAATGTGTTCACTTGGGTGGGGTAAAAATTTCTTTTTTTTTTGAAAGTTTCTCCTGTTACACCCCTAGATTTGACCTTAATAATAAAATAACATTAGATTTTAAAAATTTATGAATAAAAGATATTTTTTATGGGTCCCAACTGCCCCTTGAATATTTAGGGTCCCTAATAATATCCAAAAAATTAAACCATTGTTCAAAAATAGCAGAATTAAAGAATTAAAAATTAGAGAACAAAAGTCTTACCAATTGTTTGAAGTTACTTTGCGAAATTATTTGTTCCTTCTCATTATTTAGCAGCTGTTCTGACACTTTTGAAACCCACTCTTCATACATAACACTGTTATCTGCGCACAAAAACAAACGTCGATGTGCAATATCCATAGCAAAAACAAAAGGATATTTTCCTGGATTTAAAGGATGTTGGCGCTGGCACGGCAAAGCCTCTTTGTACAGCGGTAGTACACCTTGAAGTATTAAAAGTAAAAAAAATGAAATCCGTATTAGAATCTTATAATACAACTACCTTTTTTTCATGCAATACTTTTATTTAAGAAAACACAGAGCAAACATAATCAAAAAATCTAAAATTAAAGCTGTCACTTTTACGTAAAAATAAGGAAAAAGTTATCCTTATAGATATAGTCTAACCTCAATGTTAATTAATTAAATTATCCAACGTTTAAAGCTTTTTACAATTTTTTAATTTTTTTTTTTTACAAAAGAAATCATTCAAAGAATGTGTTTGGACTCGTAAATCTTCCTTACTTTCTTATTTAGTCAGGGTTGACATCACTGGTTTCGGAGTGGGCGTCAATTTTTAATAAAATTCTTCTATATCTAGAAACTTTTAGAAGAAAAAAAAAATTCTTATAAAAAAAAAACCCTAACCAATTATCCACCACCCCAAGCGTTGACTGTGTAAGTGTTTAACTCAAGCTTTTAAAACGTGCATCTAAAGTTGTAGCACGCTGTAACAGAGCTTGAATTAGAACTCTGTCATCACAATTATTTTTAAGTTCATATTGTTCTGAAGTTGAAGTTTTATTATGAAACCTCAAGTTTAAAACTTCAATTCTTATTAAAATAAATGATATTGTTTAATTGACTGCCAAAACTTTTTATAAATATAGAGAAAGACTTAATTAGCCGACAATAATATGTAAAGACGCTATTTGCAAAGAAAACAAATAAATAAGGAAAGACACTCAATGAGCCTAGTGGAATATATAATATTCCACTAGGCTCATTGAGTGGAATATTGACGGTTGTTCAATGCGTTCAGACGCGGGAATAGAGTTAAATTATTCTTGCATATTTAAAATAAATCATTTTATAAATGTAAAAGTTGTTTTCACAATATCAATAAAAAATAATTAGCATATTTAAATCTTATAATCTCTAATAATTTTTAAAAAGCTATTTACTTCTTCAAAAATGCAGTATTTTGAAAACATTATATTTATATGTGTTTTTAAAGTACACATCGTTGGGTAAAAGAAATTACAAAATTATCTTAGAAAAATAAGCAATATTTACTCATAGTTGAGCAATTTGACCCCCCATTTTTAAATACAAAAATAGAAATCTTTTGACATAAAGTTACAAGCAATTATAACCTTAAAATTTAAACAAAATAATAATAAAAATTTTTAAGGTTATAAAAAAACAACCTTAAAAATTTTAACAAATTTTATCTTTTTTATCAATAATTGTTGTTTCAGCTTCAAAAAGTCCATAATAAAAAGAAATAATGCCGGTTAGGTTTAATCAAAAACTAAAAAAAAAGAAACAACGAAATTAATATATTTAGAATAGTTGTACGTTTATTTTGAATGAAAAAATTTTTTTTTTAATTCTGGGTCTGAGGACACGCACGCAAAATTTAATATAAGAAAAAACAATAAATGCATTGTTTGAAAAGGTAATTTAGCCATAACAGTTTATTCCATATATATGAAAGTTTTGTTTTATATAAAACACAGCTCATATTGAATAGTAGATATGCTGAAAATTTTCAGACCTCAGACTGAGAAAACGCAAAAAAGCTGTTTTTTGACGACGTAGTTTGTTATTTGTGTTTCCCTGATAGATCGTCAATTTTATGTTGATTTTGCATATGTTATAAATATTGCATAATTTGTTTGAATCATTTATTTTAAAGTAGGTAACACGTTTCTGATAGTACTGATAACACAATCTGATTTAATGACGTGAGTGTCAGGATAGTCAGTCACAGAGTGTTACATCCTTCACACTACTGTAGCTTTCTCCGCCACCCAAAAAGTTAACAAGAAGTTAACAACAAGTTAACTTTAATTTATATTTTTTAAACAATTCATTTGGCAATTTTGCATTCCATTCCACCTAAAAACCAAGAAAGTTAATTTTTAAAAAATTTTTATTTTTAAAATTAAAAAAAAAATAAGTTTATTTTTAAAATATTTTTCTGGGCATAAGCAGTAGGATCTCTTTTATCGAGGTTCTGTTTTTATAGAGCACCCCCTGTTTTCTCGACTTATCACCTCAACATTTACAACTTTCTTACTTTCTATTGGGAGTGCAGCAAACACATCATTTGATGAGGAAAATTTTCTACACTGCCATGTGCCACGGTACACCAATATGCAAAATTTGACATAGTCGGCATCCGTCATTATTTCTTATGCAACTTTTTCCCCAATAGTAGCTGATTTCAAAAAAAGTTTATTATAGTTATTTTGTACCATTAGTTTTCGCATATCCATGAGGTTTTTAAATTTTAAATGTCCATATTGTCCTAATCCACGAGTTTTCATTGTAATTAAAATTATTTTTACTAATGAAAAATGTAGGACCAAGTCCTCTTTTTTTGCTTCAGTTTTCAATTACTGTAAAAGTTGTTTGGAAACAAGTTGGGCACCTCAAATTGTTATCTCAAAACGCTCACAACATTAAACAAAATAAATTCACAAAAACAGGGCACCTCAAAATAAATTAGGCATCTTAAAAAACGCTCACAACATTAGATAAAATAGAACAGCCAGTTATTTTAAATCCTGTCACATGTTTGTTTTTGATATAAGCATTATTTTGTGGTGTTGAGTTGAAAAGAAAAACTTATCGAGGGTTATCCAGGGTTATCCAGGGTTGTCGAGGGTATTGGTTTGATTATCAATAATAAGTTCAATATTCAACACTTGGAAGGAATATCTAAAACATTTACAACTTTACAGACATGTAACATCTTTGCATTTATTTATTTTTTTACTTAATCTTGATATTTTTTTTTTTTTCAACTCTATTACTTTTACAATTTTTTCTTCTATTTTTTACAGTATTACTTGGTTTTCATTTTAATTTATTTATTTATTTTCTATTTGAGTTTACTTGTATACTTTTTAATCTTTTACTGCGAAATACAAAATACTCAACTCAAATCCTAAACAAAAAATTTTTCTTGTGTTTCGCAAAAGAGAAACTTTTTCATCTGGAATAGCCAAATATTCAGCTTCGTGTACTAAAACGCACCAAAACACACAGGACACTCCTCTGATGCAGCTTAATTTCATGTGCTAAAACACAGTATTCTACTCTTATATTATTTTATGCTCCTAAAAATTTAACTTGACACTTGATATTCTTTCTTTGTTAAAATTAATGAACTAGTTTTTACCCATAGCAGCTTTTTTTCCAAGATACTTCAAGACTACTTTTTTTCCAAGATACTTTAAGACATTAGCCAAAGCTAAAAATCAATTATTGAAATATACTACTAATGGAAATGTACTTATTTCTAATACAGCTTTTGAAAAAAATGTACTTTTTGAGCATTTTTGCAAGACAATCCAACTAAGTGCTACATTGACATACTGGATTGCGCCTTTAAAGTACCATGAACCACCAAAAAATCTTTTCAGTTTCTTTTTTAATCACTAACGGTATAGCACCTCTTAACTTGTATATGGAAAAGTCTGATACTTTATCAATTTGATATTTGCACCATGAAGCTGCATATCTAGCCAAAACTGATTTCTAACTTCAAGAACTGTTGCAAAAGTAACTGTAACGTTATTAAATTGTAACGTTATTTAATTAAACTGTAACGTTATTAAATTAAATGCTAAAAGTGATTTCTTTATAAGATCCATTTGACTGGGAAATTTGTCTAATGCCATACCAAAATAGTTTTGCATTTTATTAATAAGGTTGTTAGTCAACCCTTTCCATTGATCTTTTTTTATCACTAAGCTTTGCAGACTTTATTTCACTACAAAGTTTCCTCGATCTCGTTCCAAGCTGCTTTTGCACTTTTTTTATACATTCTAATTTTCTGATGCGATTTAAAATCTGGTTTTAAATCTTTTAATTTTTTTGAAGGACTTTAATTTTTATTTACTTAAAGAACTTCAAATCTTTCGAAATTTTTGAATTTTTGTATCATTATCTCCTATACAATGTTTATATTTCAAGATAAATTTTTCAAATAAGCTTGCACTACACCAGTTCGAACTTGGTTCTGTTATTATTAATATCGCGCAAGAAAAAGTCCTGGAATGAATTTAGTAGGGTAAATATTTAGTTTCTCAGTTACGAGTTAGTAATAAAATATTCAAGATTTTGCTGTAATAGGATCTACCAATAGTTCAGATTAGTTCAGATCTAATAAATGGGTTAAATTATATTTTTTCATAATATATGCATATATTACTATGCATAAATTAATTTATGCATTATATTAATATGCATAAACTAATATGCATATATTAATATGCATAAATTAATTTAATTCTAGTGTGGATTGTAATCAAACGCACATTTTTTAACAGCTGTTATATCATAATTAAAATATAATTTAATACGCTTGCATAAGGTGAGGAATACGCCAAAACGCTCATTTTCAACAAATCTAGAATAATGAGAATGATTTTTTTATAGGTCAATAATTTTTATAACATGATTGCACTGAAATTTGTTATTTGTATCAGTGACTGATATTATATTTTCCAATTTTTAAAGCCAATTTACACTAAATTTTTTTTAGTTTTGAGATGTAGTTTTTATTTTTTTATTTTTTTTGTTTGTTTTTATTTTTTTTAACATCATGAGCTTTTGAAGCAGTTATAACTTGCCTTCGAAAATTAAAGCAAAGCTCATTTGTATTTTGACCTATTATATTTGACTATTGTCAGGAATAACCCTGCCGTTCGCTTTTTAGTTTATTAGAGTTATGAAAATTTTGCAAAAATAGCTGGAATCATCATTAACATTTTGCCAGTATAAACTATATTCTTTAACTCTAAATATCGTCTTAAAAAAAAATACTTATACAATTACTTTTATTATTAAAAAAACTTTTTGAAATTTTTAAAAGTTGCATTTAGGAACAACCTGAAACTTGGTCAACTCTGGATACTTCTTTATGGTTAAAAATTGGGGCTTAGAAACATGCGTCGACAAATTTATTGGTAGTTTTTATAAATATTTCACATTTAGCTAAAATGGCAACTTTTTTGTATTGTTCAATGTGTTCAACAACAGTTTCAAGTATTTTAAAGCTGTAAAATGGTAGGCATTACAGTAATTACCACTTATATGACTTTAATCTGAAGATTAACTGCTGTTATTCAACATGTAATAAAAGTTTTTAAAAGCTTAACAGTTTTCAACAGCATATAATGAGAGCGCATGCCACTGGTAATGACCCAAAACCGACAATTAGCACATCAGTTATAATGGAAGATTTTGATTTGTTATCATAAAATTCAATTCAAGATATAGATTTTCTAGGTCTATTTCTACAGACAATGTCTCATTTAAAAAAATCTTTAGGCATTATGTTTCTAAAATTAAGAGAAAAATATGTAGTTGGAAGCCAAGTTCATGTTGATTTAGCAATTGATATAAGAGAAGTCTTTACTGTATTCTTTTTGTCATACAACAATTTAATAAAGCAATTTATTCAGCAAAATGATACTGTTAATTTAGTCCATATGTTAAATAATGACTATCTTTATTATGTGTTTTTTTCTTTTATTCATGAATGTCAATTGATTAATTTTTGCAAGTCTAATTTACAAATGGTGGAGCCACAAGAAAAAACAGTTATAGGTTCAGACGGAGTCACTTATAAATACCATTATGTTAGTGTAAAAGATAATTCGGAAAGAGTTTTGGGTATAGAAGATATATTTAATGAATTTTGTTACATGCATGCAAATGAAAATCCTACTGGTATTATGTATGGCTATTGTGATGGAGAAATTTACAAAAGACATTCTTTTTTTACAAAACACCCTATATTTATTCGTATCCATTTGTTTATTGATGAATTTGAAACTGTTAACCCTTTAGGTTTTAAAAAAAGAAAACAAAAACTTTGTGGTGTATATTACGCTATTGGGAATTTGCATCCACACTATTGCTCAATAACATCTCAAATACACCTTGCCATGTTGTTCAGATCTAAAATACTGCAGTTTTTTTCTTATCATGATATATTAAAGCCACTGGTTGATGAATTAATATCCCTAATGATATTAATTCATCAACCAGTGGCTTTAATACATCATGTGACTTTATGTGACTATTATGTGACTGTTGTTCAGGGAGAAACTAAACACAGTCTTCATATTTGTATTGCCTCAGTATCTGCAGACAATTTAGGGGCCTGCTCTCTTGCTGGTTTTAGGTGCTGTTTCAGTTCAGGTAGAATTTGTAGACTTTGTTTAGTTGATTATAAAACCATATCTTTGAGATACACAGAAGATTCTTGTTCATTAAGAACTGTCTAATTATAACACTCATCTGCAAGCAGTTAAAAATTATTCTGCAAATAAAGCAATATTTGGAATAAATAAATCATGCAGCTTAGACAGATTGCCTTACTTCAATGTTATTGAATCCTTCCACCAGGTTTACATCATGGTATTCTAGAGGGAATAGTTCCACTTCTGGAATTGACAATCCAAAAGTTGATTGAACATAAGAATTTAACCCAGTTAAACTATGAAATAAAGATATTTCCATATGGATTTCATGATTCAAGAAATGTACCATGTGAAATACGCAACAATTTAATTTCTGCTAATGGTCTTCTCTCTGGAAAAGCTTCTGAAAATTGGTGCCTTTTTAGAAATTTTTGATTAATTATTATTATCTTTCTATCCATGGTGATAGTTTTCCATCATTTTGGGAAGTCTTTTTACTGTTTCTTCAAATATCAGACATTTTATTTTCTTTCACAATTAAACATGATCAAATAACATATTTAACATACATCATTGGAAATTTTCTTTATCTATTTAACATTGAATATCCGGACAAAATGACTCCAAAAATGCATTACCTTATACATCATCCAAGAATGCTGTGTTTATTTGGCCCTTTAAGACATGGTGTATGAGGTTTGAATCTAAGTACAATTATTTTAAAAGATTGTGCCATATTATCTCTTATTTCAAAAATATTACTTTTACATTATCAAAGCGACACCAAATGAGACAATGTGCAGAATTAAACTCTTGTGATTGTCTGCGAAACATCGAAGCTGAGAAGAATGGAGTTACAATATCGACTTTGTGTCTTCCAAAGAGTATTCAACACGAACTATTTGATTATTTTGGATATAATATTAGTGAAATATTTAAAGCTACAAATGTATCTATTAATGATGTAACTTATTATGTTAAGGACTTTCTTGTTTTATCAGTTCAAGATGGTTTCAATTGTTCCTTTTTTTTTCTCCTATTTTTGTATGTATATCTCATCTGCTAAAACACTCTAAAAGATGGTATTTTGTTGGGAATATTTGCACTTGCTCACAGTTTTTGCACTACTGTCATTCATATTGCTTAACTGCATCATCAACATTATGCATTCAACCTGTTAGAAGCAAAGCTTCTCCTGAACCGCTTAATGGGTATTTAACATCAGTAGGGTGTAGCTTTAAAAAGTCAGGTCTAACACTTGTTAATTGCTTGTATTAACACAAACAGGATTCGTTGTAGACATGCACATTACAACTTACTCTTATCTAATTCTCCATTAATGATGATGTATCAAATTTAACTTTAAAAATCTATATATAATATATATACAATACTAGCTTTCGCCTTTATAAACTCCATGAGTTAAAGTCTAGTTAAGTACACAAGAAGTAACACTGTTTGCTATTATTTATAAAAATAAAAAATTTGAAAAACATTTATTATTTATTTTATTATTTATATTTAATAAGATATGATAAATGTTTGTTTTATGGTATAATGTTTACCTATATATCTTATAAAAAAGTTAATTGCTTTGAAATATAGAATCTCAGTTTTTTTAAAACAATAAAAGTTGTGTTTTTTTTTGTTTTCATGGTTTTTTTTTAACAAATATTCAACTGTCTTACATTAAATACAGTATTTTTATAATTGTAAATGTAACATTTGCGTAAAACTTTGTTGTTTTTTTGTATATATTTTAGAGGAAGATATAGATGGTTCAGTTTTGCTCAACATTGATGATTTTACTTTGAAGGAGCTGATTCCCATTATTAAATTAAGAATCATATTTAAAAAAGAGATAGCTGTTCTTAAAAGGCTATGTACCCAAGTTAGTTCTGATTCATCAGGTTTTAGTCAGTCCTCCCAATCTGCAGTTGAGAGGATTTTATATAATCATAATAAGATATTAAAGTAAGTAAAATAGACATCTCTAAACAGTCTCTCTTATTGTCTAATAATCATGTTTGTTAATTGCTATGATGACTCCCTGTTTATTAGACACTTTTTTTAGACTTTTTATTAGTGTCTAATAAATATGGAATCATAATATACAATTGGGTAGGGGCAGATCAAGGGTACGGCATGTTAGGCAGCCGCCAAAGGAGAAATATTATATTGCTATTAAGATGTATTTTACTTTACATTTCAAAATTCCATTAGGCATTTTTTATTATTCACGATTATGGAGTTGCTGACGAGTAACTACGACAAGTGTGGGAGTATTACAAACTATGATTAGGCATAATGGCTTTTTCATGCATTAGGCTAAATAAGTTTCGCCTAATCCAATCTTGATGCAAGGTGTGGATTTAAATCACTTAAAATAAGGAAAGTTAAATAATGCCTAAAGTAGTAAGGAACTAAGTGGTCAATCTGCCTAATCTGATCTGGATCTAGATATAAAAAGTCTGGAAATTAAGTGTGCCACTTGAAAAAAATTGATAAACAAACTGATAAATAATAAAAGGATAAGGATTTTGCAGTTAGCATTGTAAAGTTCGTTAATTAGTCTTATTTATGATTTGTTTTTATATACAAATGACTTTAGAGCATGACGATGTAGTTTTATTAAATGAAATTTGCAAGAAGTTATCTTATCAACAAATTTCTTTTTGTTTTAGATATATAAAGAAAACCATCCATCTTAAGCAAAATTTATGTTCAGAACCATACCTCAAAAGCTCGAAATTAGATAAACTTGTACCTGTTCAGAAAGCTATTAACTGTTTTTAATACATGATTTACTTTATACTATTATGCAATAAAACAACAAATTATCTTCAGTGAAAATAATTTGTTTTCTTTATCTGCTGTTTTATGAGTTTGCAAAAAGTAAACAATAATTTTTTTTCTTTTTCTGTTATAATATATGCTTGGCATTGTGAGTTACAAACTGCTAGCATAGCTTTGTAATATTGCTGCTGTGATGTTTGTATATAAAAATTATAGATTTATTTTTTGTATCGATATATTTTTTACATATTATAAAAAAGATATAAAAAGATATCTATATACAAAAGAAATATACATCAAAACAGCAATATTACAAAACAATGCTAGCAGTTTGTGATTTACTGAGACAAGCATATGTTTTAATATTATATTATAAAAATGTTATATATTATATAATATTATATATATTATAAAAACATATGCTTGTCTCAGTAAATTACAAAGTTTTGTAATACTCCTTTTGTGATATTTGTATATGTAAATTTATAATATTTTTTTGAATATAAATTGTGCATGATGTCAATTATAATATAAGCAACATTTTTTCCATAAAAAATACAACTGATTGATGTTGCCCAAAGCTTGATGCCTGGCAGTAACTGTCAGTTATATATATTTTTTTATTAATCAGCCTTATTTTATTTAAATTACAGTTTTTGGTTGGTGCCAAAATTTAGAAGTTTTAAGTATTGTCTAAGAGTTTTGTTTTTTATTGGTTCAGTTATTCATAATGTGTTACCTGCAAGTTACCTTCATTTATTTTTAAAAAAATCCAAAGGCTTATTTGTATTATTTGAATTTATTTTAGATTAAATCTGCCTCTATATTTTAGTATTATTAGCTATAATTGAAAAGTATTTGCTAGTTGATGTTTTAATGGTTCTTACCTCAATAGAATTAACATACATTAATGCAACTTTTTATTCCAACCCCCGAAATTTAATGGTATAATTAGCAGTGGTAAGTAAAAATTTTCTTTTAATAACATTTTGAAGATGGTATTATCTAAATCTGTAATTGATCTAAAAATGTGGATTGTGTTCAGTAGATATATTTTTGAAAAAAATTTTAAAATTTTTGAAAACATTTGCATATTTCCTTATGGAATTAGATTTCCAGTGCTGTTACCCTGAGCCCAACAGTTTTAAACGCTTCGGTTCATAGAAAAATATATTTTTAAAAGCAAATCCTAAATAAAAATTTTTTGATTTATCATGAAAAGAGGCCTCCTGCTTTAAAATAGCCCTGGGCCCCAAAAGGTTTGGCTCTACAACTGTACATTGCCATAATACATTATATTTTATATGTAATCTAGGAATAAAAATGTGCAAGGAAAAGCAGTTTGCTAATTGATGGTGTATTTTTCTGTCATATGCCTTCAATCCTTCTGCATAAAAATCGTACACATGAATAGGAAGGAACTTTGACGTGGCTCATTTGCTTTAAATGAATACCTTCCAGACAGATACTCATTCAACCTTTATACTGTGGAGGTGGAGCATCAGCGTATATTCTGAATGAAGTTCGATGGATAGAAAGTTCAAATTTATTCCTGAAACCCTAGTTGACTGTACTATTTGTATTCATGGAGTAGTAATATTTAGGTTTTAAGAATCATATTGGAATTAATTTTGATTGTTAAAATAATTTTCTTTATTTATAGTAGTGTACACTGGATTTGAAATATGAGTTATAGGTATAATTTAAGTTCAATTTAAATTTATGGATATATTTTATAGAAAAGATAATGGCCCAAATTAAAGCTTAAGAAAAAAAAATTTGACTCAGTCATAAAACCCTTGTGTGCTAAGTAAACAGGGAGGAAGGTCATAATAAATAAGCTGAAATGAGAATTTTTTGAAAATATGAATTCGCTTAGATGGATAAAAAATTCACAGTTGATAAATTGTTAGGGGGCATTTCTTTGGCGTTTCTGGTTGGGGGAGCTTAGTATTTATACAAAAAATTTCATCAAAGGAGAAATAAATCCTAGATCTGCCCCTTAGTGGATGGGAAATATTTATAAAACTAAATAACCCAGAGGATTTTAATAAACAGGGTTGTCAGAAATTTTATAATTAATAACACAACAATGATGATGTTTTATATAATATATTTTAGTAGTGCACAACTCATATTGCCAAATTTCTTGGTAAATGCAATTTCCAGCAAAGAGCTAAACTTCGATGTTCCTGAAAAATCAAAATTAAAGACCTCCTTTTTTGATGTATTGTTTGATGTTATACAATCCAGACATGGTTTGTATGTAAAATTTTGTATGTATTGGTATTGATTCATGAAATGAGGATCATATGATCTTTTATCTTATTTGATTTTTTTAACTTTTTTATTTAAGGTAATCATTTTTAAGTTTTTTAATTAAATTTTATCTATAAAATTGTATTTGTAAATTATTCTAAGTTTAAAAGTAAAATAACAGAATAATTATTAAATTTAATATTTATTTATAAAATTATCTTTATTATTTTTAAATGGCTAAAGCATGTACAAGAAATAAATGTGAAAGAATAAGCACGTCATTTTTTTTCAGTGGTTGTATTAAAATCTTTTTAATTGTTTTGTATTTTGTTAACAACGTGTGGTGGTTTCAAAAGAATATGTTAGATTTTGGATTTAACTTGAAATTAGTTTTTAAAATGACAAAAGAAGAAGACATAAGAGAAAAAATTATGCACAAATATTTACAAAATCCTAATAGTAGCTACAATTTGATAGCAAAATCGTTGCAAATACATCCATACACCGTTAGTTGTGTTATTCAACGTTTTTCTCAAACAAAGTCGATCAAATGCAAATCTGGTGGTGGAAGAAAGGAAGGTTTTAAAGATATAAAACTAGTTAGAAAACTGGTTAACAGTTTTAAGAATAACCCAAGCCTTTCACTAAGTGAACGCACAAAAATATATGGATTTTCTCATAGTTTTGTTGAAAAAGTTAGAAAAATTTAAAAATTTCTGTATTATTGAAGACAATGAAACTTATATCAAGTACAGTCATCAACAAATTCCTAATGCTGTTTATTATATTGCCAAATATAGAGGAAAAGCAGGTAAGAAATTTAAATACACAAAACAAGACAAGTTCACTAAAAAAGCTTTGATTTGGCAAGCTATTTGCAGTTGTGGCAAAAATCATCACCTTAAATTTCTCAGTCCACACTCTCTGGTCAAATATATGTTAAAGAATGTTTACAAAAACGCCTTTTACCTCTCATTAAATCACACAATAACAGACCTGTGTTCTGGCCTGATTTAGCTTCAATTCATTATTGTAAACTAGCTATGGAATGGTATAAAAAGAATAATGTGAAATTTGTGCCTAAAACAGAAAATCCTCCAAACTGCCCAGAATTGAGAGTTATTTAAAAGTACTGGGCTATTATTAAAAGAAAAATGAAAAAAACAAAAAAGCTTTGCAGAAACATTAAAGATAATAAAATATCATTTAAAAAAGCATCAAATAGTTTTGATTCTTATTCTGTGCGCAAACTTATGGGTACCAATAAAGCAAAAGCTCGAAATTTTACTAGATTCCCACAGGAATAATTAATTTTTTTGTTTAATGTTTGATCTTCTTATATTATTGTATTAAAATTATTACTTGGTTCGAAATAAAAATTGAGGAGTGCTTGTTTTTAGTTGTTTTTCTACTTTCACATTTATTTTGTGTATACGCTTTATACATGTATAGTGACATTGATGTCAGAACTGTACAATTATGTTTATTAATGTTCTAAAATTTCATTTTTTTATTGTTTGTATTATTTTTTTTTTTTTTTTGTAACTTAACTATTATTATAACTTATGATTATTATTCGAAGCCTAATTTTTTTTGTAGGAGTTTCTAGTTAATGCTTTAAAAGAAAACCTTAAACGAGTTAGATGATGCCACAGTCATGGAATACAAAAAAAGTATGGACATACCAATGGAGGTCATAAAAGAAAATCTGACATTATAAATGAGTCAATGACTCATATTGCCTGTTAAGAGACTTTGCCACTCAATTACATTATATTTTTTTTTGTAATAAAAAATATAGTGTAAATAAGTGGCAAATAGGTTTTTTTGTAAAGAAAAAGATTACACTAACAATTACTTTATAGTTTTATATGTTCATAGTATCATATTAATAAATATAAAATGTTATTGTTTACAGGAAGAACATGATGTCACTGACGGCCTTTTTGCATTAATATCAGAAGAATGCAATAAGCTACGTCCTGATATCCTTTTTTTTTTTAAACCAAGTTGGTTTAATCATTGGCACTCTTAAGAAGCATTTTAGCTACAGGATTTCACGGAATTCATGTTATTATTGGTACAATATTTTTATCAGTATGTTTACTTAAAATTTATTATTCTCATTTTACTAATCCTCGTCATTTTACTTTTGAAGCTGCATCATGATGACGTTTTGTTGATGTTGTCTGATTATATATATATATATATATATATATATATATATATATATATATATATATATATATATATATATATTATATATTATATATATATTATATATTACATATTACATATATATATATATATATATATATATATATATATATATATATATATATATATATATATATATATATATATATATATATATATTATATATATATATATTGCCAAAACATCACTGTGAAGGATGTTTTACTTAAGTTTCCCTGTTTCGAGTTTAAGAAAGTTGTAAGCTAGTAATATTGTTATGTAAAAAAACATGCGCAGTGTTTTTCTATAAATGTAGTTTGCCTACATTTAAATTTAGCTGCTGGAAGCTTCAAATGTTTTGACCAGTACAGATATTGATAAGAATTTGTTACGGCTTTTAAGCAAAATGTGTGAAGGCTTCCAAACTTTAGTGGAGTTAATAATTAGTCTTAAAACTAAGTGCAGGTCGCTTGTAACTGATATCAATGAGGAATCAGACGAGTAAGTAATATACATAGTTACAAAATTTATTCCATATATATATATATATATATATATATATATATATATATATATATATATATATATATATATATATATACATACATACATACACACAACACGCACATATCTTACTTTTTTTTAAGAATAACCCAAGCCTTTCACTTAGGGAACACGCAAAAATATATGGATTTTCTCATAGTTTTGTTGCAAAAGTTAGAATTAAACATGGTTTTTATTCTTTCAAAGCACCAAAGTGCCCAACCGTTCTGAAACACAACAAAAAAGTGCCAGAACTCTCGATTTATCATATTTAGGCATTTTGTAAGCAGCGATTTATCATATTTAGACATTTTGAAGAATTTAAGAGCTGCTATACTAGCTTATCTGTTCACAGTGGAGAGAAGTTTACTATCTTTGTCTATGTCTAGACATCGAAATGAAACTCTTACTATGTCTTTGACACGGTAAGAGTTCTAATTTTAATCGTGGCTAGTGTAAATATTTGGTTCAATAAAATTTAATTGTAACTTGATGTTTTATTTTGATTTAGGATCCAATTTGTCTCACTCCGATTCTCCGGATTACAGGCCCGGTTCTTAGACCAATTTCAATTGACCTCTTAGTCAATAAAATATTTGTTGCTAAAGACATACCAGATTTTTCATGTGGCGTCACTATGGTTATGGCGCCAAATTTTTAATTGATATTACCTATCCAAAGCCATTGCTAAAAACACTTAATTTTATTGAACATCGAATAAAGTTAAACTTTGCAAAACAAATATCAAAATTATGCAAACTTTAAATGCAAAATTGTTATAATATTACTAAAAAAATAGCTGTATTTAAATTTTGTTTTTCTTTAACACTCAACTTTTTCTACAAATGGTATAAGGTAACATGTTAATAATTTGAAATGTGTTAACCGTTAATTCGTTTATTACAAAACAAAGTTTGTTTGAATAACGCCAATTCTGTAGCGGGAGAAGAAGGGGAAGTACACTTCCTGATTTTTTTTTTGAAAAAAAAACTCAATTTCTTAAAGTAGTCAATTTCCGAAAAAAAAAGTAGAGGGGGAAGCCACGTGTCATACAAGTCATGTTGATGTTGTCAAGTGATGTTGCCCGCGCAAAAAAAATAATGGTTTTTCAAAAAACCGGTTTGAGTTTTTAATAAAAACGCAATATAAGGGGTTTTTGAAAAACCGATTTTTTACGGTTTTTTAAAAATCCAAAAAAGGTTTCAATCTGGCTTTAGTCTAAAAAACCGATTGTTGCTTTTTGAAGCATCGTTTTATTTTACCGTGTACTGTTAGTTCTTAAATAATCAAGTTAAAACTTGCTAATGAAGTAGTAGGGTAGGGTGGGGTAATATGGATTGTTGGGGTAATATGGATATATTCAACAAGTATCCATGGAGTAAGTTATCTATACATAATTCTAAAACTTTAAAATTACCAACAGTTTCTACACATAATTGGCTTCTTTTTTTTTGCGTTATCAATGTTTATATTTGATTTACATAAAGAGTTAATATATAAAACACGTTGTTTTGAAAAAAATATAAAAAACATTGTGTTTTAAAACTTTTGTCTGCAGCCTTCAGTAATATTACTTATGGAAGTTTAATGATGTATATTCATTAGTTGGACCATGATGTAACAATATGTAAAATTTAATTTATAAGTTCTCTAACCCATATTGATAAATAAACAAAAATCTAAAATGGGGTAAAATGGATATACAAGTAAAATAATAGTGGGGTAAAATGGATATATATATAAAATCCTACTTACGTTATAGTATTTTATTACAAAAACACAAGCTACACGAAATTTAAATATACATTTATGCTCACTTTTGCTTTTTAATATAGTATTATACATTTTTCAGTGACATATAATAGTTTTATATAATGCTTCTGAACTATTTACATTAAGATTATAGTTCAAATTTGTTTTCCCTGAATGGCTCGGGTAAAATTTAAACTCCCATCTAAATGTTTTATATTTTATTTTTGTTTTCCTCTTTACTTTATAATTAAATTATAGACTTTATATAACTAAAATTTGTTTTAAAATATTTTAGATAAAATAATAAAACTGAAATAAATTATTATGCCTCGTGAATACCAACGCAAGACTATTGGTACATATGATCATAGCAAACTAATGACTGCCATACAGCTTGTTAAGGAAGGAGAGTCAGTATACAGTGTATCAAAGTCTTCTGTAATTCCTTATGGGACATTATACAGACGATCCCATGATCAAATCCAAAGGAATGACAAAAGAATCGGAAGCGGTCGTGGGTTTGTTTTGAATAATTCTAAGGAAAATCTTCTAGTAGAAGCCTTGATGTACTTAGCTGATAAGGGTTTTCCAAATGATAGAGAAGATATCAAACTGATGGTTAAATCCTATATAACATTTATTGGCAAAAAAACTCTATTCAAAGATGACAAGCCAGGGAAAGACTGGTGCATGTCTTTTGAAAAAAGATGGAATGTAGTCCTTGGAAAAAGAAAACCTGAACTTTTGACAAAAGCAAGAGCTAATGATCTCTCTCTAAAAACATTGACAGATTTTTTTGAGTTATTTAAGAAGACATTAAACAATAATAATTTATTTGATAGACCACACTGCATATTTAATTTAGATGAAACAGGTTTACGTACAGATCCTACAGCAGGAAAAATCTTTGTTCGTAAAACATCAAAAACAGCCTATTACATTGCTCCATCATGTGGTAAATCAATGTATACTTTACTGTTTTGTGGGTCAGCAAATGGACAGTGTCTACCTCCCTTTGTCATCTACAAAGCCATCTACCTTTATGATGCATGGTGTCAAAATGGACCAGAAAATGCAATGTATGGTGTAACAAAATCTGGTTGAATCGAGGACTATATTTTTGAAAGTTCGATTGACAGGTTTATTATACATGTAAAGGATTATGAAAAGCCTGTGTTGCTGCTATGTGATGGACACAACAGCCATATAACATATTCTACTGTTAAAAAGGCTCTGGACAATCATATAATTTTACTTTGCTTACCTCCTAACACAAGTCATGCATTACAACCTCTTGATGTTGGTTTTTTTGCTCCATTGAAATCCCATTGGAAGAAAATCCTTAAAGATTGGTTAAGAGAAAGCAGACATAAAAATGTTGACAAGTCTGTATTTCCAACTTTACTAAAAGCTCTTATTAGTAAGATAGATAACAAACTCCTGAAAAGTGGTTTTAATGGTAGTGGTCTTTACTCTGTTGACAAATCAAAACCTATGAAAAAGATAGTGAATATGCAACCAAAGCATGAGGAAGTAGATAAGTTTAATAAAAAAGAAAATGTTGTAAAAAACCTGCAGAGAGCAATCGATTCTGTACTTACACCTAGCCCAAGTCAATCTACACTGACAGCACTTACAAATTCAAAAAAACGCAGAGCACGTGTCCAGGCCAAAAAGGAGAAATTTTAACAGCACAAGATGTTGTCGCAAGGTTACAAGAAGAAGAAAAGAATAAAGCTGAAAAGAAGACTGTATCAGTAAGTAAATGAAAACTGCTTGACATAACCAATACAGTTTGACTTTTAAATACGTGAAAAGCAATAAGTGTGATATCATATCAAATATAATGAGTATCCTTATATCAAATATAATGAGTATCCGCATTACCCCACCAGTGGGGTAATTTGGATATATGAAAAGTGTTGTTAAAAGAGGATTAGTATGTTAGTTATTTAAAATATATTTATGTTTTACTCATTGTGATTTTATTGTATACACCTTGAATGTAAAGAAAAATAACAAAAGTTTTTATGGTGGTTTTATAACTAAAAAAAAAAATTATGTTAGAAAAAAATATATCTAAAATTCTATCCGTATTACCCCTCCCCACCCTATTCAAATTGGCCTACATTTTGGTACCATTTTTGTAGAATTTTGACAAAAAAAACGTGCTTAAAATTTGTTTTAAAAACTTCAAATTTCTTTTGGACCTTGCAGTTATATAAGGTAAGTGAAAATGTTTTTGAAATTAATTAATCAGTTTATTCATTTATCTACATTTAAACCAAATTTTATTTAAATCGAACAGTGCGATAGTTTGTTATACGACCCGAACGACTGCATACGACTAATTGTTTTATAACATCATTGTTATTTCGGTCACAAAAATTTCTTGATTTTAATGTTATTTTTTACCCTGAAAATATATATTACAAGATTTATAACTTTTGAACCCCTCCACCTAGAATGATGAATTTGGTATCATTTTAAAGAGCTTTTTAAGCTCTATTTAATGATGTGAGTTACTTTTAAATATAAAAATTTCTAATAATCTGTCAAAGTGCCCAACATTGTTTTCCATTGCACAATAGACTCTAGCCACAAGAATTTCTTTCTTTCCAGAAATTTTCAAGCCACGAAGCCGTTAATAAGACTTCAGTTCTTCAACTTTCATACTATGTACTATATCATAATCCATTTTGATTTATATATTTTATATATTTGTTTTAATGGTATTTGGCTTTGTTTATGTTGTTTGTTTATACTTCGTTTGCTCAAGAATTAAAAGCAACGGCTTAAATTATTTCCCTTATAAGCACGATCCAGTCTTTTTTTTTTAATACTTCGTAACGCGGCTCGAACTGGTGTATTATGCTTTCAATCAATATATTTAGTTGATCCAAACTTGTCTTCTCACTTAAAAAAAACTATGAAAAACATTGAGAAACTTAAATGTCTTTTGATTTTATACTCTTATGATTTTCTTGAGCTATGTAACTATGCCAACAAATAACTATGCTAACAATTACTATTGATATATTACTGTCAACAACTTCCGCAATATTTGAATCAGGTTATTTTATTTTTTGAATTTCATCACCTATTTTTAGCTGCTATTTTTATGGTATCAATGGCACGCTCGGCATTATCTTGATAAACAGAATTATTTAAATACATTGAGTTCAAATAAATTTAATAATCTCATTTCAGTAAAAAAATATTTTATATGTGTAAAATGATTAGCATAGTTAATTATGCAGATCGCATATTTTTGACGACGATAAAGAGGTTTTAACTTGTACAGTACTCCCCCAAGCATTGTGAGCATTACTTATGTAACTGTGGATTAAAGGGTAATAGAGTTGGTTCAAATAATTTTTATTAAGGTAGTTATGAGCTTTATACAGAATCCCAATTGCTTTTGAAATTTTAGTAGATACCGTCATACGGACTACTTGGACCCGAATTAGATACCGTTATACGGGGCTACTTAAATAGATACCGTAATACGGGGTTACTTGGACCCGAATTTGATACATGTTTGATACATGTTTGATGTTGTAATGATGATTGTAGATAAAAAAATATTTGGTTAGATTTCGGCTCCCCCTTTTTTGGGGGATTAAGGTTGGGTTCAAGTAGCCTCTGTTGTGGGGCTACTTAAACATATAGTGTAAAAAGCCCTCCCCCTTGTGAGGTGTCCGGCAAATCTCTCGGATAGCTGATGATATCTTCTAATAAAGGCTTTTACCCATTCAAAACCTGGGAGATTTTCATTAAAACATTGAAGATCACTCCCTAATCAATCTAGAAAGGATTTCACAATAATTGGAAGATCAAATGACGTCAGTGGGTAGCCAAAAGTTTAAACTTTATTCAAGTGATCACAAAATGACAGTTCTTCTGCAGGCGTGAAGACAGCTGGATGCCTTGCATGTTTCTTTGTGATAGTAAGACGTCGTCATAAAAGAGCTCTCTTAATGCTAGAACAGCTGATTCTAAGTTGTTCTTCAGCAAATTGTTGACTCATAGTTCTACTATCAATATTAATACAGGCTTGCTCTAAGTTTTGATTGGTATAGTCTTAGTAAGCTCTAGATCTCAATTTTCTTTTATATCTGCGAACCATTCTGGTAGAACCAGTTATAATAGTAAGAAGTATACGCAAAAAGGTGTATAACAATAGCTTTAACCAACCATTAACATTATTTATGTATACATTTTATAACCTAACAAATATTAAAAGCATGGTTAAAATAACAAATATATCAACTCCTTTCGAATATATTATTACACTTTGGGTTTTAATGTTAATGGAAAACAAATTTAATCATTTTCAAACATAAGCTGCTACAGTGACATTTGGGTTTAAGTAGCCACAATTTTAAACTTCAAACATAAATACAATTATTTTCATCAAAATAATAAAAATTAAAGGCAATTATAATTGCTACTATAGTTGCATTTTGTAGCAACTGATACTTCTTTTAAGAAATGCTGTTAAATAATTTTTATCTTTTTTGGTTATGTCTGGACAGACAAAAGTATAAACATTAAAAATGGCGCAACGAAACGGCAGACAACAACTTTTTTATAAACTTCATATTAAATGAATGGAGTATTACAAGACTGAATGGAATTATGATATACAGCAAATGAAACTTTAAACTTTGTTAATTTAGAAAACATTTTTTTTGATTTTTTCAAAATTGTTGTAGTTGTCTTTTTAATCAAATGTCGTGTTATGATTTGAAACAAGAAAAGAAGCTTAAACTAACATATAGTTTTCAAATAAAGTGGTTCTATTTAATTACTGAGTTTTTATAAACCTTTCGTTAAATAATTAAATTACTAATGGTTAAAACTATGTAGCGTATCTTTATAATAATTCTTATTTTATTGTTTTAATAAAAATCAATCAAAATCATGAATTTTGTTGTTTTTATACAGTGAAACTTGCTGTTTTTTTAAACTTATTGTCGGTTACAAACATGCTCCCGAGACGACTTGAAATTTCTTTGATGTTTGCGGCTTGATGAACTTCCATCTGTTTTATACTTCCATGATTGTATTTTTTTAATGGTGGCAGTGGCGGGTCCAGCATTTTTAATCTTTGAGATAGCTAACTTCCGGACATGGAGCTAACTCCAAACATTTTTATGTTTATACTTATATCAAATAATGAGGGTTTGCAAAAAATTGCGGTGAGGAACCAAAAAAGCCCCAAAATTTTTGCTACACCTGCCCCAGACGTGAGAGCAACAAGTTGATGAAATAGTTTTTGTATTATTCTCAACTAGCCTTATATTCATCGATAATTTTTAAGTTTCATAGTATTATCTCACAGCGTTCAAAAATTATGACCATATAAAGTTCAAACCCCCCTCAATTTGAGGGGGTTGTAATTTTCATATAGTCATAATTTTTGAACGCTGTGAGATAATACTATGAAACTTAAAAATTATCGATGAATATAAGGCTAGTTGAGAATAATACAAAAACTATTTCATCAACTTGTTGCTCTCACGTCTGGGGCAGGTGTAGCAAAAATTTTGGGGCTTTTTTGTTCATAGCCTCCAATCACCGCAATTTATTTCAAACCCTCATTATTTGATATAAGTATAAACATAAAAATGTTTGGAGTTAGCTCCATGTCCGGAAGTTAGCTATCTCAAAGATTAAAAAATGCTGGATCCGCCACTGGGTGGAATGTGAGAAGCAAACTTGAGTCAAGTTCGACTTGAACTTTACATTGTAACCAATAGCGGCAGAGTATTTTTTGAGGGGAAAACCCATACTCAGCCGGTATTGGTTGCAATGTAAAGTTCAAGTCGAACTTGACTCAAGTTCGCTTCTTGCATTCCACCCTAAAAGTTAGCCTATTACATTTCAACAAGTTTGATATATGTTTTAATTTTTCATTCATAGTAGTAAATAGTTTATATATATTACTGCTTGAGAGGAATAGATTGGTATCATCTGCGTAAACGATGCCTATAAGGTAAGAAGTTTTATTCAGATCATTTATATATATCAAGAAAAGTAGATGTCCGAGTATTGAACCCTGAGAAACACCGCAGACGATAGTAAGAAAAATGTTTTGATAACTGTCGTTGCTAATTGGGGCAGATAAGTACGAAAGTTCCGAGCCGTTACTCAAGGAAATAAATGCTCTTAAAGTATACCAACTAAATATCTACCATAACTTGTTGTTTATGTTTAAACTTCAAAATGAAATAATTCCAAACTCTTTTTATAAAAATTACTCTCTAATTAATCATATTTATAAGAGACAAGACACTCACTAAGTAAATATTATATTCCACTAACACTAAAAAAAATCTGACTTCTCAATTACATGTCGTTGATCACGCTTGTGGAACTCGGTTCTTGACAAAATAAAATCTATTGGTATATTTAAAAGAACTATAAAAAATATATATACTATTTATAAAAAATACATTCTTTCATTTTTTTTTTTAAAAAGAACTTTATTTTATAAAATACCTTTCTTTGTCTGTTATAAATTTGTATAATAAAATATAAATAGATGAATTTAAATCTTCAAAATGTTTTGAATCTTATTAAATTCAAAATCTCTTTTAAACATTTAAATATATATAAATATATATTACGTATTGTATTGAATACGTATACGTATATTTACCGGTTTGTTAATTTTTTTTTTTTTAAAGATTTTTTATTTAAATTATGCAAACTTTTTAATTTTTTTCAAACTTTATGACTTTTTTTTTTTTAAACATTGTAATTTTACTCTTTTGCATAATATTAGAACTTAGAAAATTTTTTTTTTCTCTTTTTCACGAAGGGGTTGGATGATAAACCCTTCGTGAAATAGAGAAAAATAAGACATTTTGTCTTCTACTTGCCTAAGTCAGATAATTATATATATATTTATTAAAACTTAAGGACAACATTATAAAATGTGTGCATATTGAAGTAATAAATAAACTTTTTTTTATTTACAAACTGTTTTCTTTTTGTTAAATGGCTTAAAAACCATTTTAAAAGAATACCTGTTAATCTATAGTATTTAAGTTCTTGAAGTAAAATGTGATGATCAACTGTGAAAGCTTTCGATAGGTCAATGAAAATGCCTAACATTTACTGCAGTTTTTCAAAAGATTTCGAGATTTCATGCGTAAACGGGATTGCTCTGTTGAGTTATTATTTTTAAAGTTTGTTGTTTAGTAAACTAATTTTGTTGAGATGTTTGTTTATTCTATTACACGTTATACTTTCTAAAAATTTTGAAAAGACCAAAAGAACAGAGATGGGACGATAGTTGCTAATATTTGATATGTCACCTTTAAAGAATGGAGAAACTTTAGCAACTTTTAATTGCTCTGGAAATATTCCTTGATTATTAGAAGCTTTTAAAAACTTAAAAAAGAGCATATATATATATACATACATACATACATACATACATACATACATACATATATATATATGTATATATATATATATATATATATATATATATATATATATATATATATATATATATATATATATATATATATATACATATATATATATATATATATATATTTACATATATATTTATATATATATACATTAGTATACTTATATTTTTATTAACTTGCTATTTATAATGTTAGCAAACTCTAAACCTGATCTACCCATGTTTAGTTCATCCCTTTAGTCCATTCCTTTTTGTACCACTTATAAAAACTTTATTTTAAAAAGGGTGCTTTCTTAAAATATATATATATATATATATAAATTTTGATGATCTTGTAAGGAAAGTGTAAATATCTCCATCTTCCTTGACTAAATTTATACGAGCATCCTAAAACAAACAAAAACACACGCGCGCACACATTCGCGCATAGAACTAAATAACATTTGTTTTGTAAATGCAATTTTAAAAACTTTACATTAGGGGGCTGATTTTTTTCATAAAAGCAAAAAAAACAGCTTATTACTAACTACAGACAAGCAACTCACATACATACAGTCAACCGCAAGTGTTATGAAAAGTGTAAATTAATTTTTAAATTAAAAAAAAAATGTTGTAAAGAAATTTTAACTTACGGATAGGGTTTTTTTTGCTGAAAAAAGAAAGCGCAGAATCCCAATAAGCAAGAAAAACCTTTTGAGAAATATCCAGAGTTGTAAAACCTTTAGACACGCGTACTCGACAGCATGAATATGCATGCTCATCTTTTATTTTTAATAAAGAAAAATAACGAATATGCCACGAGTTTTCTTGATAAAGTTTTGGTCCTGGTGGAGACTTAAGTAACTGACTCTGTATAATACTTGTACCAATATCTAAAATGTTTACTTTAGGTAATGTCATTTTTGATCATATTTGCTCCTAATAAACGTTTTATAAAATCCATGAACGCCTTATGAAGGACTTGAAATTTTCATGAAATACGCTAACGTCTCTTTAGAAGCCATGAATTCCTTGTGAAGTTTCATAACCTCCAATAAGTTCACTGATCTGATGTTTTTGAATAAAAACGACTTTTGGTTGTAATTGTTGTATTGTATGTAATAAAAAGAGGAATTACATCAAAATACCGTGCTTTATGTAAACTCCGATTTTGTTGAAAGAGATTAGATTTGTTTTGTTTGATTTCATATTTGTAATTCTTTGCATATTTTTTTGGCACACTTGTTTTAACAAATTCAATAATTCTATCAAAAATAAAAAATAAAAATATCATGAAAATAGTTTCTTTACTCCATTTCTTTAGAAATGTTTAAATGAATAATTTTTTATTTCAGATTTTTAATTTTTATTTTATTTTAGGAAATTTTAATCTTTTTCCGCAAATAAATCATTAAAAATCCTCTTAAAACTAGCTTTTCTAAATGCATTAAAAAATTATATCTTAATTTCATGTCGTTTCTTTATTTAGATTTTTTGTTTTTAATCCATTAAAAAGTTATGTGGAGTTGTATGTTTTTGTTCAAATAACACAAAATTACCTAACTAAGCGCAAACCAAACTTTCTTCCTTGACTAAAAAAATTGTTATATGCGATATTTATATGTGTTTGTTTAAATTTGCATAAGCTGAAAAATAATGATAAAAAATTTTCTTTTTTTGTTGTACTCTAAGAAGACCTTATAGCATTTAATAAAAAAAGTTGCTTTAATATTGCTACGGCTGCACTATTAGATGCTTCATCCTGCATTATTAGGTGCTTCATACTGCACTATCAGTTGCTTCATACTGCACTATCAGGTGTTTCATACCTCAGATCAGGTGCTTCATACCTCAGAGCTGCTTAAAAGACTCTAGTAAGAGTAAATTTTAATTTTATTTAATCAAACTGAATTGCTTTTCTGAATCATTTTTACTTTGATTATAACTGTCTGAGTTGTTTGGTGTTTAGATTCTTTTATTAAAAGGGGTTTAAATTACCGAAAAAAAAATCAATATATTTTTTATATATATATATATATATATATATATATATATATATATATATATATATATATATATATATATATATATAGATATATATATATATATATATCTATATATATATTTATATTATGAGGTAGTGCTGTAGTGGTAGAGCGCTCGCTTCATAAGCGAGAGGTTCCGAGTTCGATTCCCACCACCTCCCTGGTAGTACCCCCTGGTAGTATCAACTTGTTTCTCCGTGCAGCGGCCTTGTTCGTCAAGGTTCGTATTTCGGAGTTACAAAATTGAGAGAGGGTTATAACCACAAGTAGCCTCCTCATCTGTAGTGGCTTTCTCGGCCTTAAAAGTGGAGGTATGAAAGACCAGATTGAAATATTATAAAAAAAATAAAAAAGCTCAGTGATTCTACATATGATTGTTAAAATGGTAGATATAGTATTTAAAAAACTATTAAAACGTGATATTTAAAAAACTATGGGCAATATTAACAGGAATCATTCTTTCAAAAAAAAAAATTATCGATTACTACAAGCACCCAGGGCCGGATTTATCTTCTAGGGTGCCCTAGGCAGAGCCAGTTTTTGGGGCTCTTAAACTTTTTGTCAAATATATAAGTTATGGTTAGTCCTTTTAAAATTAATAATAACATATTTCTATGAACATTTGTATAATTTCTTATGGAAGAAATTGAGGTTTTCAAAAAACTTTATTTTTGATTGTATTTTATTAGAAAACTCATTGGTTTAACAAAAATGAATATTTGCACTAAAAACTAATTTATTAAACAATTTAATTTCTGCACTTTGCTTTTGAAAAGTCATCAATCAAAGAATCTATGTCAAAGTGTTTTTAATATATAAACATTTTTATGACGTTTTTATAAAGCCAAAAAGTTATTTCGTATTAGATGTTATTTTATTATAAAATATATAATATTATTATTTTATTATTATATGTATATATATATATATATATATATATATATATATATATATATATATATATATATATATATATATATATATATATATGTATATATATATATATACTCGATATATTTATTATAGCAGTTACAATCGATCAAATAGAGAAAATGATGAAAAATTGCATGCAAAATTATTTTTGGCGTTAAGAGAACTGCTCATGGAGAGCCTTTCTTAATGGAACTTAATGCACTCAATGTTTATAAACTTGATATATATCAAGTTATGCTGTTCATGTTTAAATCTAAACATGGTTTGTCGCCTAATATATTTCACTCTTACTTTGCTAAAATTTCTCATAAGTACCCCACAAATTTTTCAAATGATAATTTTGTAGTTCCAAGATTCTATTTCAAACTCAGTTTATTCCAAATTCAATATCGTGGAGCATTTCTATGGAATGAATTTTTTCAAAAAATTAATAAAAATAACATTCTTCAAAACATATTTTTTGAACAATTTAAAATAGTATGTAAACGTTTCTTATTAGGAAAAAATTTCGATCTAAAATATTCATTCTAAAATTTGATTATAAAATAATAAAAAAATATATAAACTGAATAGGGGTTCTCATCTACTTTTTTTTTTTTTTTTTTGTGAAAAAGTCATAACTTATTTTTTTTTGATCTTCTGACTTTTATTTTTCATTTAAATATTTTGTTATTGAAAACTTATGCTATTTTAATATCTTATTATAAGTTTTATAATATCTTTGTAGAAATGTGTATTTATATATATATATAGGGGAGAGTTGCCGAAATTGGAACAGCTCCTTAATTGAAACACTTAGCTTTATTTAGAAACTGGAACTTATTCTACTTTCATGAATATTTTTTCTTGTAAAGAAAATAATTTTCTTTATTTTTTGAAACTTCTAGTATTTAAACTTAAAAACTGCACGTATGTGAATAAAATTACTTTTTTTTAAAGAAAAAATTTTTTGCGATCTAATTTTATCGTTGCATTTAAACGATTACAGAAGCTTAACGATATTGAGTTTGATGATAATTTTTTTAAAATTATAAATTTTAAGGGTTTCAAGTCTATGTGATATTAAGAGCTTATATCGTAAGTTGTTACTTGTATGTAAATATTTTGCTACAACACCATGGTCCTATGTTGCCCAGAATGGAACTTCAAAAGTTGCCGTAATTGAAACGATGTCATCTCATAACACGCTACTTGACGTCCGAATTATCAGAAAATTTCATAAGTCCGACTGTATAATATTTTTTAAAGCGAATTTCTTTTATAGACATAGTATTATTGTTAGACATTTGTTGCTTTTTTGGAATTGGTATTTAGTCTTGCTTTAAAGTATGAAATGATTTTTCACAAAATTTTTTTCATAGTCTAAAGTCTAGTCATAGTCTAAGGATATAAAGTTGATTGTAAACATCGTATACTTTAATTAACAAATCATTTTATCTTTTAGTAAAAAATAAAATGTAAAAGTTTTACAAAAGTTATACATTTCTATTTAACGGATAAACTTGTAAGACAACATAAAGTATATACCCAGCATAAGATTTTTACTGTATATAGAAGTTAATATATAAAGTTGCAAACTTTATATAGTTTATATAGATTTTGATTTATATAGTTAATGATTAACTAAGCAAAAATGATGAAAAATAATGATTATATAATCTGTATATAATTAACTTAATCATATATGAATAACAAATAAATATATGAAAAAATAAGCCTGTAATAAGATTATAAAACTCTCCTTATGTATCTTCATAGTAATTTTCTTTTATTTTAGATGCAAACACCACGAAAATATGGAAAATGGAAAGTAGAAAACTTGAAAAAGGCTGTTGAAGCAATAAAACAAGGAGAAATCAGCTTAAATGAAGCCGCTTATGAATTTTGTATTCCAAAAACAACTTTGTCAAGACATATAAATGAAAAAAACAAAGTTGCTGTTGCAAATGTGAAATTTCATGGTCGACTTACCACCTTACCTAATGAAATTGAAACAGAACTAGCTGATCACTGTTTATTATTAGAATCAATGTACTTTAGATTAAGGATTGATGATCTTCGTCGTCTAGCATTTGATATTGCGGAAGCTAACAACATCACACATAATTTTAACAAACACATACGAATGGCAGGAAAAAAGTGGTATTATGCATTTATGCAAAGGCACCCACAACTGTTGCTTCGTGGGCCTGAATCAACATCAATTGCACGTGCACAAGGTTTTAATAAAGAGCGAGTGCAATCTTTCTTTAATTTACTTTCAAAGTTATACATGGAAGAAAAGTTAACTCCAGACAGACTTTATAATATGGATGAAACTAGTTTATCAACAGTACAAGATGGTCAGATAAAAATTATTAGTGCAAGGGGCAAAAAACGAGATGGAATTATGACTAGTAGTGAACGAGGAAATTCAGTAACAGCTGTAGTTTGTGTATCTGCAGCAGGATTTTATGTTCCACCAATGTTAATATATAAACGCAAAAGAATGAAGCCAGAAATAACAAATGGTGCACCTCCAGGAACTGTATTTAGTACTCAAGAGAAAGGATGGATGTCAAATGAAGGTTTTTTAGATTGGCTCAATCATTTCATTAAAGTTTTTAAACCTTTAAAACAATCAAAAGTTTTGTTGATACTTGATGGTCATGTTACACATTCAAAAAATTTGGCAGCGATAATCTAGCACGAAATGCTGGAGTGCGTATGGTATCACTACCTCCCCATACTACACACAGACTGCAACCATTACACGTTGCGTTCTTTGGACCACTTGGTACATACTATGATGAAGCTATGCGAAAATGGATGCGGTCACATATATCACAACCAGTAACAACTTGGCAAGTTGCAGAATTATTTGGTGACACATATAGTCAGGCAGCATCATTGAGAATTGCTATGAAAGGATTTCAGGCTAGTGGGTTGTGGCCTTTGGACATAAATGTATTCACTGATTCTGATTTTACAGCCTCTTCATTTAATGATGTTGGTCCTTCAAACAATCTTCAGTCATCTGAAAGTATAGATGGGATGACAAAACTATCTACAGATAAATCAAGTGAAAAAAAATTAAAATGTCATATTTCAGTTTCAACTTTGTCTCTTTTGCCAGTGGTTTCACTTGAAGTAAAAAACAAAAGAAAAAAAATTAAAATGTCATATTTCAGTTTCAACTTTGTCTCTTTTGCCAGTGGTTTCACTTGAAGTAAAAAACAAAAAAAGAAGATCACAAACAACTCAGGCGGCTGATCTTACAAGCTCCCCATATAGACGTGCTCTAGAAATTACACCAAGAAATCAAAAGCACACACTAAATCAAATAGCTTCCAAACAAATTAAAAAATCTACAAAAAAAAAGCTCACACTAAATCCAATAACTGCCAAACTATTGCAAAAACCACAGGAAAGCAAAGTAGCACTTGACTCAATCACCATGGACCAAATGAAATTGAGCACATCAAATAAAATCACCATCGCCACCACAGCACACCACATATCACCACTACCATCCCAAGTGCAGAAGCTGCAAGAAAAAAAGACTTATGAATTGCGAAAAAAGGATTAAATATTTGTTGTAATTTTTATTTGTTATTATATCTTTAAAATATCTTTTATTAAAAAGCTAATCAATTAATTTTTCCTTTGAGCCATAAGTTTTATAGCTGTAATTTATTCAAATATTAGAACTGTTCTAATTAAAGAATATATGTGTTCCATTCAAGGAGACCAGTTGCCTTTATTGGAACAAAATGGTGCCTTGAAAAATCAAAGTTTATATCCAATAAGGGTGCGATCAATAGAGTCGAATCATTAATAAAAGCATAGTAGGGTTGTATATCTATATTATTTAATTCATAAATGTTTTCATAGTTAAGCCATCTTTGGTTAATAAATATTTTTTCCTAAAGTGTTCCAATTAAGGCAACTCTCCCCTATATATGTGTGTGTGTGTATGTGAATATATATGTATATATATATATATATATATATATATATATATATATATATGTGTGTGTGTATATATATGTGTGTGTGTATATATATATATATATATATATATATATATATATATATATATATGTGTGTGTATATATATATATACTTTTTTGTTTAACGTTTTTAAATTGTAATATTAACTGACGGCTTCTATGTTAACGGGGCTCGGTGATAAGACAGTATGTCTTCTTCTTGCTCCGGCCATTTATCATATATGTAAACGATTTTTCTCATTGTAAATAGTATTATACGGCAAAATAAAATAAAAAAAAAAAAAAAAACATTACTCGCAGAATTATTTAAAGTGTCTTGTGTCATTGTTGATCTTAAATTTTATGATCAACAAGAACAACAAGAGCTATTAATAGCTCTTAATTAACTTTTTTTCACTTTCCCAACCTCTTTCCCAACCTTGAGTTAATCTTGAAAATTTTAAAAATTCTCAAAATTATCGCTAGGTTGGGAAATGCCATGTCCATTTTTTTTTTCCTTTAATCAATTTATATAGCAATAAATGTGTCAAAGTAGTTTCTGGATAATTACTTTTTAAGGATGGGTTTGCAAAATTTTATGAAATATCACAATTCAGTATCATTGATATCTCTGTGGCTTCGCTTTACAACTTCTTTTTTCTTCTTCATACATTATGTGAGCTTCTTCATACGCCACGTGAGCATCTTCATACGTCACTGATTTTTTTTTTAAATTTGAATAATAGTGTCCAAAATTATGAAAAATAAATGCTTTTTAAAATTTTCTTTGGGGCTCAACTCATTCTTAGTTGATTCAAAATCGGTGAAAAACTTTTTTTTAATTTGATTTCTTCTTTGCGTATGATCAACATCGGCAGCATCAACTTAGCTTGCGCTTTAATAAGATGGTAACAATCTTTCGACAATTGAGCATAATCAGCAAGTGATTTTAATAATGAGCAGCACACATCTACAGTTATTTTTGGATGTTGCACATTTTTGGATACTGCATCCATTCTATCTAAAATTTTGTTCCAAAACACTCTTTGAAATGCAAATTCAATTTCTTTCATTTTAAATGAATACTTATTGTCGTCAAAAATGTTCGTTAATGCATCCATTACATTTTCATAATCATTCTTTATTACCTTAAAAGAATCTGTTTGAACACTTCATTTCGTCTCAGACTCCATCTCGTCTCAGACTTCATCTCGTTTCAGACTCCATCTTGTCTCCAACTCCATCTCGTCTCAGACTCCATCTCGTTTCAGACTTCATCTCGTCTTTGATACAGGTTTTAACAATTTTTCAGATATATTTTTAGAACTTTTGTAAAAATCTTTACGCAGGCAAAAAAAAATTTAAACAATAAAAATCGTGTTACTTTACGCAAATAGTAACAAAACGTGTTACATTTTTTCCTGCATATGATGATGAATACTGGATCTTATTTACTCAACTCATAGATTTTTGCTTGTGCTTTCTTATTAGTGGCTATGCAACACTTTTTGTTGTTTCCTAATGATGATACAGCTCTAAAACTCCGTTTAATGGTTCTGAGACCGGCTTGTAAAACATTTCCCAAACTCTATCGTAGCTCTCAGAGAGACTGATTCCATCAACAGCTGTAAAATATCAGAGTATTAACAGTGCCATGTTGCTCACGGATGGTGTCTCTGTTAATGTTTTGATGCGCATTTTCAAGGCAACATAAGTTACGACTTTAGTTTAATTTGCAGGTCTGAGATAACTGCATAGCTGATTGCTTAGAGTGCCGTGGTTAATCTATAAATAAGTCAAGCTCTCTTTAAACTTAAATCTAGGGCTCTGAAAATCAGCATTTTTGGTTTTGAATTGAATCACGAATCGCCTTGATTCGTAAATTGAAACGAATAGAATCAACATTTTAAGGAAATGTAAATTTTTTTTTATATTATATATTTCAAAAAAAAGGGACCCTATTCTCCCATTCTATTTCCTTGCAATGGCTTGAAGTTGTTTAAGACACTCAACATTTATACTGCATTCTACTTCAAGTTAACAATAAAAAAGAAATAAAACATCGTTTCTTGATAAAATAAAAAAGAAATAAAACATCGTTTCTTGATAAAATAAAAAAGAAATAAAACATCGTTTCTTGATAAAATAAAAAAGAAATAAAACATCGTTTCTTGATAAAATAAAAAAGAAATAAAACATCGTTTCTTGATAAAATAAAAAAGAAATAAAACATCGTTTCTTGATAAAATAAAAAAGAAATAAAATATCGTTTCTTGATAAAATAAAAAAGAAAAGAGTTAAAGTTAAATGACTTTATTTTTTTTTTGGGCCCAAATTAATGCTTTCTTATTTTTTTTAGATAGAGAATGACGTGAATAGTTCATTACATGACTACCAATTGAGTTGACTGTTCAGAAGATCAACTTGTTGCTTGTACAGCTAATACAGATCGAGCCGCCTGCAACTTGTTGCTTGTACAGCTAATACAGATCGAGCTGCTTTTCAGATTCTCTTTCTATAACTTGATTAAACATAGCGTCAAGTAAATTTTTGGTTGAGTTTTCAATATTGTTGCTATTTATAGAATTTACACAAGGAGTAATTTTGCATAGCTTAAAATCAACTGACATTTCAATTAGATGGTTTTTCATAATTGAAGGCTCGTTTTGAATGTGCATTACGGTTTAAACCTATGGTCTAAGTATGTTAAGGTAAGTAGCGTAACATTTACTAAATTAAAACGTGCATGTAGTTGTGAAAGTAACTTTTAAAAGCTGCTCATAAAGCTAAAACTTAACAAACCTAATTGAACTTTTAAAGTATAAATGCAAGGCTTGACCAAACTGATAGCAACAGTGATACCAGAATTAAGAAGCGTTGTTGCATCAGGTATTGGTTTTAAAAATGAAATGCACTTTTTCTGAATATCTTTCATCGCCACTGATAAAGCTCAAGGAGAAGTTCTTGTGCAACTACCACTAAAAGTGCATTCCGTAACAGCCATTTTTATTGCCGTACAATTTTCACATGAGCAATTCAGAATTTTAAATGTACTGTTAAACCTGGTTACAATACCAAGTGGTGGACAGGGTTGTCTTTAAACATTTTTGACCTGCAGAAGAATGTTGAAAAAACATGCAATTTTGTGTACCAAATTAATAAGGTTTTTAACTTGCTGTTGAATATTCAAAGCACTTATGATGCATAGTTGAAAAACATGTGCAGCACATAGCTGCCATTTAATTCCTAAAAGACTAACAGTGGCAGGTATTGCGTTTGTTGTATCTATATTTAAACTTTGCAGTTGATTAATAGTAAGATCTTTTGTTTTTGAAAAGTATGATTTGCATTGATATCTTCAGAATTTACCACAGATAATCTACGTAATTTTAGCTTCCATTCCGTTAGTGTTATACAATGTACCGTAAAAACTAAATAGTTACTATTATCTGTAGCTTTCCACTAATCAAAGTTGATGGAATATTTGCAACCTGACATTTCCACAAGTAGTAGTGTTTGAAATTTACTTTCCAACATTGTTTTTAAGTCATTTATCTTCGTGAAAGCGTAGATGGATGGGGAGGTTTATAATTTTTATTAGTAAGAGTTGAACACAATTATATAAAATCCTAAACCATCCAAAGTCTCAAAAGAACGTCCACCTGCAACAATAAATTCCAATACAGCTTGGTCGAATGGTTTTTCCTGTGTTCATTCGAGATAAAATAAACAACCTATAAAAAGCTGTTTACTTATAGCCACCTGTTTTAGAACTGTTTCATAAAAAAAAACTTTGAATAATGGTTAGGGCCCCATAATTTTTGATAGATTATTTAAAAAATCTTGATTCAAATATATAGAGATCTTTCAAATCAAATCTCGAATTTGATTTGAAAAATCAATTTGTTGATTCAATTCGGTTCGAAATTTTGAAGCTTTGCAGGCCCTACTTAAATTATGCCCAAACTTAACCAAAATAATAAACATAAAAACTATCCCTACCACCTAACTGTTTCAATATATCTTTCACAAATATTCCTGGTATGCAAAGTAACTTTCCATCAGTTAAATCTTACCTTTTGCAAAATTCACCAGACTTGCTTTGCTCTTTGTAAGGCTAATTTAAATTTCGCTGTTCTTTCTATAGATCTCAATGATGATAGGTACTATCCTTTGATTAGCAAAGCCTTCAAAAGTTATATGTTTGGTTTGGGGTTTACATACCCATCAGTTCACCTATTTGTTGTGAAATTAGGTTTGAATCCTCTGACCATTCTTTTATGTGCTTCCCCTTAGTACCTTTTCATTCTATCACCCTTCTCTTTGTTCTTTATGCTCTTTTTCTTCTCAATTGAGAAAAAGGAGATTAATTCTAAAAGAGTCGAGTCTTAAAGCTGCACTCTTTTAGATGTAATTTCTGATCAAATTGATCATGCTCTTTCTCTTTAGTATAATAGACTAGCTGGAGGGAGAAAAAAAGCAAAAAATTATTTAAAATTGGTGTGCAGTCTTAATTGTAAAATTATTCCAGCGTACGTTAAATTGGCTTGTTGAAAAAGGAAAGTTTTAAAATGTAGTTTGTAACCTTTAAAAGCTGTAATCGAAGTGGATTACTCTCTTAAAAATTGACCTGTTAATTTTTTTAAAACTGTTTGAACTATCAAAAAGTAATCAAAAAAATAAATCACGATCTACGTAAAGTAATTGTTTTTTGAATACCTCGATACTAGGTATAAATATCAGTTTTAGACAATCTCTACTACTTGGTTGAACCTTATTTTTTACTACCCCGTATAGTTTTAGATTTGTTACGTACTTAAAGAAATTTTTTCCCGCAAGGAACTTGTTGTATCCATCCAGGAATTTATTTTGTGTTTTAGTATTTTTTCTTGATTTAAAAGCAAAATGCTATATTTTAAATACAGAGATATAAAATAGTTTTTTGTAAATTCGGCAAAAATACTACCAATTCTTACCTAGACATTTATTAATTTATTTCTAATCTAGAAATTTATTATTAGTCGCTTCAAAAAACACAACAAAAAAATAACAATAAACTAACTCAATACTGTTTACGAATTTTTTAAAACTTCCATTTTTTTATTTGCAATGCTTTGACAATATCATTAAATAGTTTTTTTCAAAATGGAATGTGACTGGTTAACATTAAATTATGTTAACGCGGTGTTTTATTGAAAATTATGTTGCGGTTCCTTAAAAAATGATGTATTTTTACTTTGTTCTCACTCCAGCTATAGCTAGAGTGAGAACAAAGTAAAAATACTTCAAAAAAACATTGAGGTACGCAATCAATGATAGCAATATATGTATTACTATCTTTGATTGCGTACCTTAATGTTTCAAGAACTCTCTGATTACGTAGTTTTAACGTTTCAAGAACTCAAGGCTCAATTACTTGGCTCCTATAAGTATTGAAAGGAAAAAATGAACTTTAATGGTATTGGCAATTACTTTGCGAACCAAAAAGCTACAAAAGCACACTGGTGATTTATTTCTAGTACAATAAAAGTGACACTATTTAATTCTGACAAACTAAAACTATTTCTTAAGAAAGTGTAACACTATTACTAGAGACGCACTAACATCACTTACTTATTTGATTCTATAGGTAATGTGTGTCGATTTTCTCTTTCTTTTTAAAATTGTAAAAAGTTTTTTATTTATGGAAAAGAGTATTTAAAACTTGGAAAAAATAACAATTTTGAAATAACTATAAAATAATAAAAATAAATTTTTAAGCTTGATAATTTTGTCTTAGAAAAGTTAATTGCTCACTAATATTACCAAAATATTTTTTTCTAATTAGGTTAACCTGGATATCAAAAGAAGCGTGATTAAGTAAGGATTTATAAAAATTATATTAAAAAAAAAAAAATGGATTTCAGAGTTTTCATTAGAAAACCCTTCTTCTTAAAAAATGTTGTTAACAATTTTCCGTTGATAAAATCACGCTTCTTTTGATACCTAGGTTGACCTAATTAGAATAAAAACTTTTTTGTTGATATTAAGGGCCAATTAATTTTTCAAAGACAATGTTATCTTATACGAAAACAATTGCAATGTTATCACCCTATTCAAAATGGTAGAAGCTGTGAGTTGTTCTGAAAACGTAAACATTAAAAATACATTTAAAGTTTTAATAACAATGTAAACATTTTTTACGCTGCTTTTTATTTCTAAGTACCTTATTGAGCTTTAAATAATAGGTCAGGTGAATAAATATGAGCAATTACTTTTACTCAGTAGTTGGTCAGCTTTACGTGAATAAAAACTTCGGCAGTTTTCCTCATATTTCTATTCACGTAAAGTTAAGCAATTTACTCAGTAATTGCTCAGCTTTACGTGAATAAAAACTTAAGCAAAATTGTTAAACTTTTTATTCACGTTAAAGCTGACCAATTACTGAGTAAAAGCAATTGCTTTTCTTTATTCACCCGGCCTAATAAATTATTGCTAATAATTAATAAATTATAACTAGTAATTAACTCTTTTAGTAAAATGTTTTAAGCATTGTTGAATAGATAATTTGTGATATAATTGTATGTTAATATTGCATATAATTTGCCTACATTTATAAGCATGTCGAAATTTAGCAATAATAAAAATAAATTATATAAATTCTGTATAAGAGTTATTTATACTTTATTATAAACAGTTTCGCGGTTAATTAACTCAAAAAATTTGAATTGAATTCAAATTTAAAAGTCAAAAAAAGTAAAGAAGTGAATAAGATAAATCTTTAAATTACTTCACACTACTTCGTTGTTTGAATAGTTTTAAAAACAACAGGTTTTTAGCATTTTTATGATCAATTTTTGACAACTTCTTGGTTCTTTTATATCCACTTCATTTTATATCCACTTCATTTTATATCCATTTCATTTTATATCCACTTCATTTTACATCCACTTCTTCGCGTGATCTCTTAACTCTTTATAACCACTTCTTCGCGTGATGCAATCTTTCTTAATGCCTTAATAACCACTTCTTCAGGTGGTACAATCTTTCTTAACTTTTTTATAACCACTTTTTACGTGATACAACCTTTCTAGCTTTCGTACAACTAACCTCACCACTTTCTCGCATAACCTGACTGAACAACAGTCTATTGTAAATCAATTTTTAGTTCCAAAAAAAAAGAAACTATGCCCTAATATTGCATTAACTTAAATGTTAGCACATATTTCTTCACTTAAATAAAAGTTATATCATTTTTTTGGCACATCTTCATAATGATTTTCTTATAACATTTTTAATTATCAAAAATTCTTTAAGGATTTTCTCTTATTTTTTGCAATGTTATCACCTCATTCAACACTGCCTATGCGATTGTTTTTGTTTGACGTTAGAGCGACTTAATGGATTAACGAACCAACTTGTGTTACAACAACATCCATTAGTGCTATAGATAATATTCTAACAAACTCTTGTCCAGATCAGTCCATAAAAACAGGAATAATTCACACAGATAGTTTGGATTACTTTCCAATTTTCCCTTTTTTTGCTGAACAGGCAACCATATTTGAAAATTGTAAAATCAAAATCTTGTTACGAAAAATGAATGAACATTCAATGCTTAAATTTAAAGAATCTTTATCAACAATAAATTGGATAAATGTATACCAAAAATGTAATCTTGGACACACAAATTCCGCTTATAATCTATTTTTCGACATCTAGCTATAATATTATAACAAACATTAGAAACTAAAACAAAGTATTTAAAATGTCCGTGGATTATACACAAAATAAGAAAATCTTCAAAAAAAGAAAAAATATATACATCAAATATTTAAAAAACAGAAACGAAGCTAGTCTTAATGTTTATAAAAAATATAAAAATCTATTTGGAAAAAATAAAAGCAAATCTAAAAAAAGATATTATTCTGAACAATTAAAAAAGATATTATTCTGAACAATTAAAAAAGATATTATTCTGAACAATTAAAAAAGATATTATTCTGAACAATTAAAAAATAATAATGGGAGTATAAAGAAAACGTGGGAATTTACGAAAGAAATCATTGTTAAAAATAAAATAGTTTCTGACATTTTACTCACCAGGATAACGGAAAACGATATTGAGTACAAAGACAAATATGATATATCAAAAATATTCAATCATTTCCTTGTCTAAATTAGTCTAAATCTGGCATCAAAAATAAAGGGCTCAGAAAAATTATTTTTGTAGCTTTGAGAGTTCAATGCCAGATAGTGATCTAAACTTAAATAAACTATAAACAGCAATCAAATCAATCCAAAAAAATAAGGCCCCAAGTATTGATGACATCTCCGGCAATGTTGTACTTTTTTGTTTTTTTCTGCAATAAAAAGGCCTATTTTTAATACCTTCAGCTCTCCGATTAAAAACAGGATTGTTCCAGACATTAAAAATAGAAAAAATTGTACCTATATTTAAAGATGGAGATACGTCTGCTATAAACAGTTCAATCAATCTCAATTCTTCAATCTCAATTCTTCCTATACTTTTTAAACTCCTTGAAAGAATAATTTACAAGAGACTGTGCAAATATTTAATAGAACACAGAATCTTAAGTGAAAATCAATACGAATTTCAAATGAATCTTTTAACGGAACACGTTAAAACAACAATATAGTGATCTATGGTAACACAACAATGTGTTACTATAGATCACTATAACAACTCAAAACAGCTGAAGGTTTAATGTGAGGTTCCTCAAGGATCTATTCTAGCTTCTCTTCAATTTTTAATTTATGTCCTTTCCTAAAGTTTTGTCAAAGTTAGACTGCATAATTTTTGCAAGCGACACCTGTTTTATTGACATCTGTTTTATTCTTCTTGCTCGATCATTGAACTTTATATAACCACAAACCTAGAACTTATTAAACTTAACACATGGTTCAGAACAAACAAATTAAACTTAAACAAAATACATCTTATTTTACTCTAACCAAAAAAAAAGAGTTTCCTTTCAATTTTACAAACTCTTAGTATAGACAACACAATTATTGAACAAACTCAATCATCTTAATTTCTTGGTGTGCTTCTTGACAAGAATTTTTTTTTTTTTTTTTTTTAATTAGATTATTCACCTCCCCAAGGCCCGAGGGGGGCCACTACAGTCGAGGAGGCTACTCATTTTTTTTTGTGTTTTTATTTTTTTTTTTTTTTTTTTTAGTTGTTATTCGTGGTGCAACCCTCTCTCAACTCTTAAACTCCGAAACACGAACCTTGCCGAGCAAGGCCGCTGCGCGGAGAAACTAAGTTGAGCGCGGTACTTCTAGGGACGTGGTGGGAGTCGAACTCCGAACCTCTCGCTTACAAAGCGAGCGCTCTTACCACTACACCACTACCGCATTTATCATGGAACTCTCACATAATTGCTATTAATACATTAATCTCAACAAATATTAGTCTACTCAGTTAAGCTATATAACCTTATCTATTGTTCAAAAGAAAACTATATGGTACCCTTAAAAAAAAGAAAATTGTCCCAATTCTCTATAGCATATCGTTGTCCTTACCTGTATAGCAAATTAATACCAAAAAAATTCCTTAATATTCCTTCTGAAAAAATAAAAATTCCTTATAAGCTAATTATAAAAAATTCATCTTAGATATATTCATCTATGCTATATTTATGTTATACTTCACGCTTGATATTAATTATATTGAAAAAGTAAGTCATGAATAAAAGAGTTATGAGTACTTCATGAAACTATTAAAAAAAGGGGCTCTCGATGACAAGACTTCACACAATTTTATGAGTGTTTCCCTTGACTATATAACTAAAGATTTCTATTTCCTTATCTTAGACTTATCTTGTTTTCTCAAAATATAAGTTGTAATGCTATTTATTTTATCATATTACTAAGTACATCAAATATATCATAATACTATTTCAGTTATTTTTGAAGCATTTTGATTGTATTTCTAATAAAAGTATATAATGTTATAACAATGTAGTTGTAAAAATATATGAAAAAATAAATTAAATAAAATACGAAATCTTTATTTGTAATTATTTCTTATATATCTATATATTTGCTTAAAAATTGTAATAATGAAAAATGAAATTTAAAAAAAAAAAAACTTACACGAAAGTTATGCATTATTATTTTTAACAATGTATTTTTGATTACAGGTATAGTGGTTTAGCTTCATGTTTCAAGGCATCATGTTTAAGTACTTAACTTTTTTTTTTTTTACCATAAACTTTAATGTATGTTCTTTTACCTTAGAGCAATTACATAATGCTATTAATTTTTTGCAGTTTTTGGCAACAAGAGGTCTTTTTTCAAGTTCCTTTATTTATTTTTTAACAAAATCTTCATTTGCAATTTTTCTTTTTATATATATATATGTGTATAAAGATTGTAACAAATAACAGAGAAAAAAAAAACAGTATATTTTTAAAAAAACCAATAAGTTTGTAAAATTTGCAGCCATCCAAATATAAGTTACTTTTATATAAATGTATATTTTTGTGTATATCTTGTAATCAAGTTCATTACAAATCTTACATGCAATAATACTATTCTAAGTTTTTTAACCCGTTGTTCAAAAGAAATCAGAGTACTTATACAGATATTCAAATAATTTTTGTATATTTATTTGCCTTCAATAAAAAAATTACAGAATAGCTTTATTATAAATATAATCGGCATCACTTCCAGAAGATCATACGATCTTATCATGAAGCCTTTTACAATATCAAATATAATAATAACAACAATAAAATCAAATTAACTATTAAAAATAAATCAACATAAACTATATATAACTGTGCAATTAAAATATAAGTATACTGGATATAATATATGAAACAAAAGGACTAAAAACAAGAAAAAATATTTAATTTAATAACTTTTAATTTTCGTTTGAAAGAAGTTAAAGTTCATTTCAAAGACAAATCAAAATTTGGCAAAACTATTTTATTCTATAAATAAGACCGCGATAAGAAATAAATTGTTGTTCAAATTTAGTTTGGCAGAAAGGTTCTTTTAGATTTTTTCCATTGCGAAGATTGTACTTGTTTATGGGCTTTACATTATAAAGATTTATTAATACATCAGGAGATAAATGATTTTTACATTTAAACATAAAATATTACAAACATTTAGTTCGTATACATTTAAGGATTTCATTTCTCTCATAAGTGGTTTTGAATTTGAAAAATGATTTACAAAATTAATTAAGCGAGCTGCGTGTTTCTGATGCTGATAAAGAGATTTAAGTTTAGTTTAGTGCGCGTGCTTCCCCATACAATACTTGCATAACTTAAATGGCAGTAGATAAACGAATTATTTAATTGTTGTAATTGTTATTTAATTATATTTTGGTACGTACACGTTTATATAAAATATTGGTGAGTAGACCCGCCTGATTTCTTGTTTTATTATAATCAAATATATACTTTAGAAATTTGTAAAAGTTTAATATTGTTGTTCTTACTTTTGTTATATGCTTATTATGAACTTATTTAAGGTTCTGATCCTTTGAACTTCTTTCAGATACATTGTTTTATATTCTTATTTTTGGCAATATATAATTGTAATACGACTAACTAATGTAAAAAAAAAAAAAAAAAAAAACATATGTCAAACTTTATATTTAATTCCAATACTTTTAGCAACTTTCATAAGAGAGAGTATCGATTTGCTATTTCCAGGATAAGTTTTCGTTTACAAGAACTTAAAAAAGTTTTTATTTTTTAGAATAAAAAATGTTGCGATTTTGAATTTATTTAAAAATGGTTTATATCTTATGTCAATCTACTGGAAAGAGTAGCTTGAAATAAACCTGAAGTAAAATTAACTTTAACTGAAAATGGCTGCATACCACGGCTCTCAAAAAGAGAGAAAAACAGCTATATACCACGGCTCTAAAGGAGAGGACGTTCTTCGGAAGACGCGTGCTCACTGGGTTTTTGGGAAGCTTATTTAGAAGAACGGCACAAATACGTCAAAATTTAGACTAGTTAATCTCAAAAAATTACTTCAATTGTCTGATAATTAGTTAGACATATATATAATAATCTAATATAGAAAACAATTAATGAAAGGTTTTTATTTAGAAAATAAAATATCTGTTTTTTGGAGAAGAATTGTTCATTGATTCAACCGATAAAAGAATTTGTGGAGCCTGGATTCAGTTTTTTATATCTATATAGTTAAGCAAAATGTTGTTTGAAAAAGAAGAAAGTAAACTAGGCTTAATAGGAAGACTGTTTAAAAGTGATATGAACTTTTAATAAAATTTAAAATGCACATTTTTAATCTGATTATTGGGACATCGATATATTACGTTATTTCATTGTTGCATAGATTAAGACAGTAGAAGACTGAGGTTCAAAGAAAAGTAAACTGAAAATGTATAATGAATTGTGTGCTTGCCTGCCTCTCCTTACTTAAATCTAAAAATTGTCTTCAATATAAAATAATCTGGATCCAACAAATCAAAAAACCCTAAAAAATGCCTCCCCTTACTAGATCTTCTGGATCCATCCCTGCACCAGACTATATATATATATATATATATATATATATATATATATATATATATATATATATATATATATATATATATATATATATATATATATATATATATATATATATATATATATATATATATATATTCAAATGATATTTTATATGATAAAGTCTGGGATAATGTGTGTGCGTGTGTGTATGTATTTATAAAACAAGAAAGATATATTTTTGAAAACATTACTCTTTATTATTTAGAATAATAAATATGGTTAATAATTGCTCGGTCTACGACTGTAAAAGCAGGTTTGACAAAAGTAGTTTAATTTCTTTTCACAGATTTCCTTTAAATGATGAAATTCTTTGTAAAAAATGGGCAACGGCAGCTAAATGTTTTCAAATTACACCTAGTAAATATAGTAGAATCTGCAGTAAACATATTAAATTAGAATATTTTGAGTGCCAAGAGAATGGGAAATGTGTTCTGAAAAAAATATTGTGCCTTCAATATTTGACTTCCATGTATCATTGAACAAAAATAACAAGCGGAATCAGCTATATAATGATGATACATCACACACTAAAAAAACAATTTGTTTTATCTCGAATAAAGAGGTAACAGAGCCTGACCCTAACCCTAACCCTGATCCTAACCCTGAAATTACAAATACTATTAGAAAAAAAATAGTTAAACAAAACTCTCCAAAAAAACTATTTCTTAGAAAAAAGAATAAAATATTAAAACAAAAGCTTAAACGAAAAGATAACAAAATTGCTTCACTTAGTAAAGTTATTCAAAAATTAGAGAAGAAGAAAATTATTTCCATTGATGTTGCCGAATTACTTGAGAACAACTTCTCTGGGCTGACTTGAGAACTTTTGAAATCTGAATTAAAAAATAGAGGCAAAAAAAAAAGGTAATAGATACTCTGAAGAAGTTAAAAAATTTCCCTTAACACTGCACTTTTATTCCCCAAGAGCATATGAATTTGTTAAATCTACATTCTCATTACCTGCCGTAAGCTCACTTTCAAACTGGACATCATATGTAGATTGTTCGCCTGGGTTTTTTGGAGATGTTTTCAAACTTTTACAAAATAAGACCTTTGAGGACTCATCATGCAAAGAATGCGCATTAATATTTGATTCTATGCATATCAGGGCTGCTCTGCGGTATGATAATGTTACTGGATCATATAAAGGTTTTGCTAGTTTTGGAAACAATATTCTAGCATATGACCAAAATAAATTAGCAACAGAAGCACTTGTATTTATGGTTGTCGAGTTGAAAGGCCATTGGAAATGTCCTACATGCTACATATTGTGTGATAAAGTTTCATCAACAGATTTAAGTTGCTTAATTAAAAATGCTTTAGATTTATGCGCTACTCATAATCTGAATGTTTGGAGTATAACATGTGATGGACTTATTTCCAACTTTAGTGCTATGAAGAATCTTGGGTGTTCATTTGGAAGTAAAATTATAGAGATACATGATAGTTTTCTCAATCCTGAATATGATCATCCTATATATTATATCTCTGATCCTTGTCATTTGCTTAAATTAGCTCGAAACGCTTTGTGTAGTATCAGTTAATTGTCGATGAAAAAAATCGATATATTAAGTGGGATCATATTAAAGCATTGCATAAACTGCAAGAAGAAGAAGGGTTTAAGTTTGCAAATAAACTTGGCAATTACCACATTGACTTTCACAGACATAAAAAAGATGTTAAAATTGCAGCTCAAACGCTAAGTGGTTTAGTTAATACTATAGAGTTTTTGATGGTTTCAGGTCATCCAACTTTTATTGATGCCCAAGGCACAATTAATTTTATTATAACTTTAGACAAATTATTCGACTTGTTAAACTCTAAAAACCTATTTGAAAAAGGATCTAAGAAACATTTGTTTTTGAATGAAGCTCCAAAATGGGTTAAAATCATAGAAAAATCTGTAAATTAACTTATCTGATCTATCTAAAATTCGTTCAATTAAACACAGAAGAAATACATTTGTACTTGGTTTCATTGTAGCAGCCACTAGTATTAGAGATTTATCTCTTAACCTTTTATCTAGACATGAGAATCCTTTTAAATTTATTTTAACATATAAAATGTCACAAGATCACGTTGAATTATTATTTGCTTGTATTCGCGGCAAAAATGGTTTCAATAACAATCTAGATGCACACCAGTTAACATCTGCTTTGAAAAAAATTTTGTTAACAAACTCTATCATAGGATCAAAATTTAGCAACTGCCTTACTTTTGACCAAAGATCTTCTGGCTCAATCTTTTTATTAAAGTGGAGTTAAAAGATCTCCTCTTGTTGAACAAAATAAAATACCTAGTGAGGATTCTAACTATTTAAAAGACCTTGCTGGTTGTCATTCATCAGTCTCTACTTCAATTTATAAAGAAGCTATACTTGGATATATTGCTGGGTTTATTGTTAGAAAACTTTATAGTAAAATTGCATGTCTGACTTAAGCCAATAGTTTCATTTCTCAGAAGACTTTGTCCACTGATCATTATTATTCTTTATTTTGCAGTTCATCATGGAAAAGTTTTATAACTTTTAAAAATCGAGCTGGTTTAATCTTTCTATCCTGTGGTGTTTTAAAGGTTGTCGAGAAATGTGAGTATGTTTTTAAAGTTTTAGTGTGTGTGACAGACCCTCATAATTTAAAAATATCTTCTAAAAAAAATCTTAAAACCGTTCTAGTTCACTTCATAAATCAAAAACTTGCAAATGATGCGCTGTTTACTGAACTAAATATGCATGATTTAGAACATGAGATTTTGATTAAAGACACGCATTCTTCACAGCTTTTAAAAAAAATTATAGAGAAATATTTAACATTGCGCCTTTACTCATATGGTCAGTTGTACACTAGAAATGAATTGCATAAAGGAAAAATTGGATTACGCCAACAGTCCAATAAACTTGTTTTGTTCAAAGGTTTATGAAAAATAACGATAGTAATATTTAATATTATTTGTATGCTATTTATGCCAAAAAAGAAAATTACTTCTTTAAAAAAATATATGATTACTGAAACAGTTACAGTTTTTTTAACTAATTAAAATTTTTTAATTGAAAACCTACATTAAAAATATATACCTATTTATATCAGCAACACGTTTGATTTCTTTCACAATGGAATATGTGTTTATCTTTATAACAATAACTCAAAGGTTTCCAACAGGGTACTATTAAGTTACAGTTGTAAAAGTCAAAAACATATTTTTTGCCAACATATATCTGTATTTGCCAAGTAAAAATGTAATATCTTTGTATTATATAATAACTTCTAACTTCCTTTACCTACTAACGCTTTTAAATAGCTGTTTTTAAATAACAGTTTATAAATAAATATGTTCAATATTAACTTGTCCAATGTTTAAAGTTAACATCGCCAGAAATTTTTCTTCTTTGCTGCGGCTACCGGCTTTACAACCTTCAAAAACTTCCTTCACATTTTCTTACGGAATTTATGTGAAGTTAGACATCTAGTTAATATATAACATTAGTTATACTACCTTAACAGGCTTCATATTTTCATTTTAAAAGAAGTAAAACCTTTTTTTAAAAAGATATTGTTTATTATACTGACCAACTAATGCTAGTAAAATGTATTACATACAAGTGAAGCGACCCTTTTACTTATACCGAACAATACTAGTGATTAAAGGTCTTTTAGGTAATTAATTCTTTCTACTTTACTTACATGCTTTTGATTATTATACTGATCTAGGATTCTTTTTCTCTAATGAATGTCTTCATTTTAGAGGCCATTTTAAAAGCATTGGTACTGATGCTCCAAAAACGATTCAACATATTTTCACGTTTATAAAACAAAATGATTTACAAGTTTATCCATATAAAGACATAGCGCTAAAAATTTAATTATGTACACCCCCATAAGTAATTGTTCTACAGAATTAAATGTTAGCTTAGATCTTGTTATAGAAAAGAAAGACTTAATATTTTAGTAGTCTAGAATAGAATATAGAATAAAAGTAAAGAATTTTTTTAAAAGCAATATTAGTATTGCTTTTAAAAAAAAAAGGTTTACATACGATAAAAGTATTGAGTGTATTATTGAAAGTGATTTTTTAGAGTTTTTATTGCTTTTTAGTAAACTAACTTTCCTTTTTTTTACTTTTTTTAAAAAATATTTAAAATTTTATAAACAAACGCGTGCGTTGAAATATACTAGCGCCATTTAACAAAGAATTTGTAACTTTGAAACGCGTTACAAAATCAGAGAAAGATTTAAACTAGAGAGGTTTCTCATCATTTAAAATAAAAGAATGTTTTATGTACAACTATAATACAGTTTCAATAAAATTTCTATATGATAAATATGAACGCTGGCAAACAAGTACAAACAAAATACACTGATAACAAGTTTCTGATTAACAAAGTTAATCAGAAATAAAATTATCGCAATGTTTTATAGTCTAAAGAATGGATAAATCTCGTGTTAATTACTAACGCGATTTTTATGCATATGAATATGTCCAAGTAAATAACCTTTAGTTTTAAAAGACTTTTTACAAACATGGCAGAAAAACGGTCTACCATCATCGTGAGCTTGTAGATGCAATTTCAGATCATTTTTTATTTGAAAGCTCTCTTCGCATAATTCGCAATGAAATGCCAGCTCGCTATTATGTTCGATCATATGTTTAGAATATAATGATAAATTTGGAAACTCAATAATACAACGAGGGCATGTCAGGTTCATATTATCATCATGTTGAGCCATGTGTGTAACCAGATGACCTTGTTGACGAAAGCGTTTTTGACATATTTCGCATTCGTAAGGCAAATCTCCAGAGTGTATTAATAAGTGTTGATTTAAAACAGAGCGATGCTTAAACGTTAGAAGACATATGTCACATTTGTAAAGCTTTTCAGTGTCTCCATGAAGTAACATATGCGACTTTAATTCACGGGAGTTTCGAAAAACTCCACAACAAATAGTACATGTTGAAGAACTACTGTTGCACTTTTGTCCGTGAATAAGATTATTATGTCGTCTAGCAAGCGTGACATTGTTAAATGTGATATTACAAAGATTACAAGTGCGACCTGGTAACGTTTGAGTATCACCATTACTTGATGAGGTTTCTAATGCGTTGTTGCATTGATCAATACTTGTTACTGTATTGCATATATTTTTTTGTGTATGCAACTGCTTTAAAGTAGGACTACCAGGTGTTTTTAATTTTCTTGCACGCAACAAAGACGACTTACTTATGCATTGATTTCGTGGTCGTTGCTTTTTATGTTGGGATTTTTCGTTTGATTTTGACATTTGAAAAGAGGAAGGTAAGTAATCTTCGCTTTCACTTTCTTGACTTGAATAATGCAATAATCGGCGAGGATGAAAAAGCATGGAGTTCGATGTTATTCTGTTTCCGTTTCGCTCCTCACTGCACGATCTAGGTTTTTTATTAAGAACAATCGGACAAGTATTTTTGACTGGGTTAGTCATACACATCCGGTTAAAACTATTATTATGATTTCTGGAAGGACTGTGATCAAATATCTGAGATTCGTCAATCCTCGCAAATGGAGTGTTGCAGTTATTATAAGTGTTATTTGAAAACGACCTGCCTCGTTTTCGAGTTGGCGTTGTCAATGTTGCTGTAATTTCTAAGTCATCATCATCAAGATTTATTACATCTATATCACAATCAATATTAATTGGTAAAAATGAAGGTGTTTTACTCAAGGTGCTTGATGAGTCTTCGGTATCAAAATTAATCTGTGAAATTGATTCGCTACTAACATCTGAAATATCATTATGGCCAGACTTTGGTGATAAACAAACACAATTCAATTCCGTGCTGGTATTTCCAGACTCGTCAAGCACTGTTGTATCCTGCGACTATAAAATATATTTATTTCATAAAAATAATACAAAAGAAAACTGATATAAAGTTGCAATAATATATATATATATATATATATATATATATATATATATATATATATATATATATATATATATATATATATATATATATATACATATACATATATATATACATATACATATACATATATATATATATATATATATATATATATATATATATATATATATATATATATAAATTTAATATAAACTTTAATTTAAAAATTTTGTTACTTATAAATAATATTTATAGATTTGGTTAGAATATGGTTCTTATTATTTATCAGTAGCTGATAATTTTTTTGTATAAAATATTTACATTGATAACAAATTTAATTACAATATCCAGTTCAAAGAATTGCAAAAAAAAAACACTTAAAGTTAACTTAAAGTTCAAATTTTATCTTAACAAACTATAGACCCATGACCGCTATTTTGCCTGAGGATCATATTCACAATCTAATTTTTAAAGTTTAAATAAAATAAAAGACAACTTTACATTTAACATTTTACTTTAAATGAAGGTTTAAATTAACAAATTTCAAAATTTAATTTCGAAAAGTTTTTGCTAATATCCGATGATCCGATTCCAGATATATGGGTTGAAATAGTAAACCTATATAGTAATACCTACGGAATAATTTACAAACATTTATACATATATGGGTTGAAATAGTAAACCTATCGCTAGAATCAATCAGCATGCATTGTCTAAAAAGTGCTAAATTACCTCCAATAATAAAGAAGTTAGACTCTGCCACAGATATTGAAGACTTCAAAAATTATAGACCAGTTTCTAATTTAGTATTCATTAGCAAGCTAATAGAAAGAGTAGTTTCCAATCGTCTTGATTCCCACACGACAACAAACAATCTTCATATAGAACATCAATATGGATACAAAAAACATCACTCAACTGAAACACTTTTACTGAAGATTTCCAATGATATATTTGAACTCTTTGATAAACATACACCTTTAGTACTAATGTTAATTGATCTAAGTGCTGCCTTCGACACTATTGTTCAGCAAAATCTACTTGCACTAATAACCAGTGAAATAGGTATAATTTACTCACCTCACAAGTGGTTCGAATTATTTTTAGTTAACCGTACACAAAAAGTTAAAATTGGTAACTCATTCTACGAACCAAAATGTAAAATATGGAGCACCACAAGGTACAGTCCTGGGTCCAAAACTCTTTAATATCTATATGAGACCACTTTACAAATGTCTGAACATAATCAATGTTAAAACTTTTGGATACTCAGATGATCATCAAACTTTAAAAACATTTCTTGCTTCATCATAATATAATGCACTAGTCCTAGATATACCAAAATGCCTTGAATACATATCTAAATAGATGAGTGAATCATTCTTATGTATTAACCAATCGAAAACAAAATATTAATTATGGCACCACCTTGCATTCTAAAAGATATTATTATCAAAGGCACTTTTATTAACGAGGAATGCATTAGATTTGTTGACTCAGCAAAAAGTATAGGGGTGATACTTGAAAATAGGGTTTTTCATTACTGTTTAACAGTAACAGTAAAACAGCTGGTTTTGGTCAAAAACGAAAAACAGTAAACAGCTGTTTTTTCAGAACTGTTTTTACTGTTTTTAACGACTTTTTGTGTTTAAAAAATATTACGTATTGGTGATAAGTTAGTGTTTTTCCTTGAGTTTTTCAAAGAGAAGAAAGTAAAATCTTGGGTGTTTTTAACAGTAACACATTTAGCAGTACATATTAAATCATTTTAATTTGATTTAAGAATACAATAACAATGCTTATATATTTCAGCAATGTTGTCAGTATGGGATTTTGCTACAAAACGAAAAAATCCAAAAACAAAATCTCTCAAAGGACAATGCTCGCGATGCAACAAAATCATTGTCTGTTCTGGAAATTCTACAACTACATTGAAAGCACATCTTAAGACACATGGAATTGATTTTGAAAGGTCAGCAGCTGGCACATCCAACGAAGAACCAACAGCAGAGAAAAGGACAAAATCAATTTTTAAATTTTTCAATCGAAAATCTCTCAAAGAAATAGTTACAGATATGGCAACTGATGGTATTTCAATTAGAGCAATAACTAGAAACAATTATATTCGTCAATCTATATCACGAGATGGTTACAAACTTCCAGCTAATGAACGTGATGTCATGAAATTAATTATTGAAGATTTTAACGAGAAGAAAGCAAAAGTTGTTGAAATAATTAAGGAAAAACTTGCTAATGGAGCAAAATTCAGTATGTGCCTAGACGAATATACAACAATAAGAGGAAGACGATTCTTTGGAATTAATATACACAGCAGCGATGATAAAGTCACTATTAAAACTGGTCTTGTTTGCATTGTTGGATCTTGTTCTGCTGAAGACATAGTTGTCGCTATGAAACAACATTTAACTGAATTTGGAATTGACATGAACAAAGATATTGTTGGCTCAACTCAGGATGGAGCAGCAGTGAATAAAAAATTCATTAGACTTGTGGATATAATTGGCCAGTTTTGCCTAAACCATGCTCTACATTTGGGTGTCTGCGATACTTTATATAAGAAAGAGAATGAAATTGAGGAACACTATTTTGATAGCGATGAATCTGATGAAAGTGATTGCTTTGATGATTGCCTTGATTTGCTAAATGATGACGACATTGAACAATCTGAAATTTGTTATCACGATTTGCTTAAAAATTCTCGAAAGCTTGTCAAATTCATAAAAAATTCAACAGCTCGCAACAACATCTTTTGAATAAAGTGAAAGCTTTAACATGACGTGAAATTGAACTACATCTTGATGTAAAAGCTCGCTGGAATTCAATTCCAACCATGTTGGACTCGATTATTAAGACTGAAATGGCAATTCGAGAGACTTTATTTGAGTTCAATGCGACACACATTTTGGATTCAATTGATTTTATTGCTCTTCGTAATCTTTATGATGCTTTGGAACCGATAAAACTTGCAGTTCAACGTTTAAGTCAGGAAGATGCAACATTAGCAAGTGCTGAAATAATTTTGGAGTTTATGTTTAAAAAATTGTCAATGATCAACAGCAAAATCAGTGAAGAATTGTACAATAACTTAAAAATCCGTACTGATGAAAGATTGAACAAAGATGTTATGAATTAAAGAGTTTAAAAGATCCTTCAATTACTCCAAAAAAAGCAACATTGATATTTGCCGGTCGTCTTGCTTCTCGATTGTTTGGATTTGATGAAGAAACTGAAATAGATGAGTCGATACAATCCAAATCTGTAAATGTTAGTCTATCACTAAACGACGAATTAAACTTGCTTCTTTGTAAAGAACATACAACAACAACAACTGGATCAGATTTCAAATGGTTAAAATCGGAATTCACTCTTTATAAGAACACTGGACAACATACAGAAAACCTTCAAAAATTATTCAATGCACTTTTAAGTATTAAACCAACAACTGACGTTGAGCGTGTTTTTTCAGTTTGCACAAATTTTTGCACAAAAATTAGATCGCGTTTGTCCGACGAGTCACTTAAAGCTCTTGTCTTTTTAAAATTTTATTATAAAAAATGAAGAAAAACTTGTAGTTTGTATTCGAATAGCTGAATAAATAGTTAAAGTTTTTCATTCTTTAATAAAATTCAAAAATTGCATTTTTTAATAGCTTTATTTATTTAGTCTTCTTCAAGTAAAGCTTCTAAATTTATTTTTGTAAACGACATTGACAAATATAAGGACATTGACGTTTTTTGCTCCTTAAGTTGTGTCATTATTTTAATTTCTTATAAAATTTTAAAAAACAGTAAAAACAGCTGTTAACAGCTGTTTTTTTTGAAATTGGAAAACAGTAACAGCTGTTTTTTCAAAACCACTGTTTTTGAAAAACCCTACTTGAAAATGAAGTATTTTTAAAACACAAATAAATAAGATTATTAAAAACTGCTACAATATATTGAGCAAAATATCCAAAATAAAACAATTCTTATTGCACAAAGATTTGAGCACCATAGTATGCTCACTAATATTTGCACAGCTAGATTATTGCAACTCTCTCTACTTGGGAATTCAAAAGTCACAATTAAAAAAACTGCAGTCTGTTCAAAATTGTGCAACAGGAATGGTATTTAAAACTAGAATAGAAAATCATGTAAACAACCAGGAATTTAACAAATTGCATTGGCTGAAAATTAGAGAAAGAATATATTTCAAGGTTCTTTTAATAATGCACAAATATATTATTCTGAAAGCACCAACGTCATTATGCAACTTAATTCACTACTCAATGTCAGAAAGAACACTAAAATTAAAGGAAACAAAATGCAGCAATCATTTTGGTAATTGAGCATTATCCCACTATGGTCCTAAACTTTGGAATATACTTCCAAATATCATTTGTGACAATAAAAACACAACTATTTATTATTATTAAACTAAAATCTTTTTAATGATGAATGGTGAACTATTCAACCAGAAAACTCTTGAGTGTTAAATGAAAATCTCTTGAACATTAATATTAAAAACTTTACCAATATAAAAATATGTTGCAAAGCTGAGCAAGTGTTTTGTCAACTTTATCCACTATTCTGGTGTGGGTAAACATATGTATTTATTTATTTAATTAATAGCAATTTTACATTTCAATACTATTCTTTATTGTTTTAATGTGTTCGATTTTACTTTATTGTTTACTAAATACCCACTAACTTGATTTGCTTTACCCACTAACTTGATTTGCTTTGCAGCATGTTTCCCATGAACTTATGTATGAAAAAAAACATTCAACACACTGAAATTAAAAAAGATATATAATAAAACTTTTTAATTTTTGTGTCAAATAATTTTATAACTGTATGCTTCTTAAATTTTACAACTGAATGTTTCTTAAATTTTATAACCGTATGTTTCTTAAATGACTATTCTATCAGGTAGTCATGGTAACCATCCTAACCATAGTAACCATTTTCCCAGTTTTTAGATAGTATTGCATGGCGAATTATTATATTTTACATTGCGTTCACCTACATAAAAACAAGCACAATAGTCACCCTATTAATCTATTAAACAAATCTATTTGCTAACATCTCTATGCTATAACATATAATATATGTTTTATATAACATCTCTATGCTATAACATATAACATATGTTTTATATAACATCTCTATGCTATAACATATAACATATGTTTTATATAACATCTCTATGCTATAACATATAACATATGTTTTATATAACATCTCTATGCTATAACATATAACATATGTTTTATATAACATCTTTATGCTAACTTTACACTACTATCATTCAACTTTATATTTTTCAAAAACTATTTTATCAGTTTCAATAAATGCTGGTTAACTTTTTTAAATTGTTTTAGGTTAAAAATATGTTCATGAAAAAGATACTTATAATAAACTTATTGTATTTATTATTAATGTTTATTGATATGAAAAATGTGTCATTCGTATGAATTATTTCATCTTATAATATCTATTTATTAATAGGTTTTATAACAACTATTAATATCAAAAATTAGTCATTGATATTCCAAATTATAGTAAGTATTTTATAGTATTATTTCAAATTAATCATTTATGTGCATTATTTATTTAAGTTTTTTATTATTTGATATTATACCAATCACAATTAAAATTCTGCAATCAACAAAAGTAAAATATTACCAACATTAGATTAAAAAAAAAAAAGTAGATAAAAAAAAAACATACAAAAGTTTGTTATAACAACAAATCTGAACTCTTAGGTACTTCAGTTAAAATAAAATTGTCTATCTTGGTTATTAATTATTCTTAGTTATGCATTTGCTAATAGAAGTAAGTAAATGTAATTTGATGTTTGTTTTTTTTGTATTTCTATGAGTTTTGAAACAAGTTTAATAGCTTAAATAGCCAATTGGAAAATTTAAACATAAAATATTAAAGTATAAAAAAAACTTTCCTAAAATCTTTATTTTTTCCATCATGACGTTGGTCATTAAATAGAGACAATTACTGTAGAGCCTAAAAATGATTTTTTAGGCATATTAATAATACTAATATAATATTTCTTAAATAACTTAATTACCAAATTATTAACTAATACTTCTCAGCGTTGCTTTTGCCAAACCTGTCTGATTAGCTGTTTCAAAACAGATTTTCTAGACTACAACTAGTATTTTATTATTTATCATAAGGGCTTATATAAGAAACTCAGTTTAATTTTAAACCTAATGTGCTAAACCTTTTTTCTCTTTAATAGAAATTAAAAGCAATTTTTTTGTGTTATGACCAACTAGTAGTTTCAACTGCTCCCCCCCCCCCCACCTTTACATATTTTGATTACCAAAAAGATCAATTTAATTTTAAATATCATATGATTATTTTAACATCTTCCAGCAAGACTTAATTAGCCATTGTACTATACTGCATAATATTTTACTAGTTTCTTTTATCCTTTTTGCAATGTTTTTTCAACCCTCTCTTCCATCTAGTCTTTCAAATATGCAATATTTTCTTACTTCATCGGGTTTAACCTCATTTAGTCAGCAGTTAAAACTTCAGCAAAAAAGAACTTTCGATACTAGAAATATTCACAAAAAAAAAATTTAAAAACTCATCAAGTTTTGAAAGGCTTTTATGGATTCATAAATAATTAACAATTAGATTTTCAGTCTTTATTCAAGTCAACAATTTATTTCTCTAAAATAATAAATATTGTTTATAGTATATGTTCCTACATTATTTAAGATACTTTTACAAAAAATGAAATAATTTGGTAATTTAACTGACACAATATGTTATACTCCAACACCAGACCATATTTATGTATTATATTTATTTAGGTAACAAGAAGGTTTTTTTTTGCTTTTGCAAATTAAAGTTTAACTGTTTAATTTGTTAAAATTTAATAGTTTGTTTCATTAAACAAATACAAAGTAGAACTTTGGTAAATAGCATTTATGTTTTGAGAATATTTTTTTTATTTTTGCAATATCTTAAGAATAAAGTTATGCAACAATAACTCTTAACTGGTTGTCAGAAAGTTTTTCTGTATTTTGTTGACAAAAAGTAAAGAGTAAAATGCAAGACTGGAATTTTTTTTTTATTAATTGATAGACTGCCTGCCCCAACCAAACCCTCAGTCGATGTAGCAGCACATCCTTGCGAGTAAGGCTGAAAGATAGTCGATGTAGCAGCACTCTGTTGCAAGTCAGGCTATAAGATAATCGATGTAGCAACACTCCGCGCATGATTTGCAGTAAAAAAAAATAATAATAAAAACATTTTATTAAAAAAAATAAAAACATTTTTTATATTGTTAAAAACATTCAGAATGTTTTAAAAACATTCAGAATGTTTTTAAAAATATTCTGGTCGATTAAACTTGCGTTTTTGCGGTTTATTTAAAAAACAATTAATTTGTAATTAAATTAATGGTTTTTACTTTCTGACAACACGCAAATGTTGGACGAAAGTCAAAAGTAATTAAAAATGACATATTTGTTGGCGTAAGAATCATTTTTTTCCTTCCATACTCCTAAATGCAACAATCTCTCTCTCTCTCTCTCTCTCTCTCTCTCTCTCTCTCTCTCTCTCTCTCTCTCTCTCTCTCTCTATATATATATATATATATATATATATATATATATATATATATAATTTTATTTGCAATCAACAAAAGTAAAATATTACCATGGAAAAGTAAAATATTAAATGGAAAAGCATTTTTAAAATTAGTTGACATATATTTTCCTCCCTCTAATGAACTGCACAAAATTTTTAACAGAAACGCTATTAAGGTAAGCTATAGCTGTACAAAAATATTGAAAGAATTATAAAAGGCCATAATTTTGCATTGATTAACAAAAATGAATTTCTTATAGAAAAAAAACCGAATATTGTAACCTCAAGCAAAAAATTGACTGCCCTATGAATGGCAAATGCTTATTATAAAATATTATTTACAGATGCAAACACAAAACAACCCTGATAAACCATATATTGGCTTAACCGAGGACAAATGGAAAAAACGTTATGCCAACCACACATGACTTTTAAAACATAAAAAATACTCAAAAGAGACTATGCTATCAAAATGTATTTGGCTATTGAAGGAAAAAAAATATTAATTTTAAATTAAACTAGTCTATTCTAAAAACTGCACCTGCCTATAATAATATTTCCAAAAAATGTATACTATGTTTACAAGAAAAATTTGAAATTAAAACTAACTTAGATCAAGAAAATTTACTAAATGAAAAATCTGAATTAATTTTTAAATGCAGACATAATAATAAGTTTTTCTTAAAAAACTATAAAAACAAACGACTAGTCTAAAATTATCCTAATTCTAAAGAATTCTTTTCATGATTTTTTAATTATTTAATGTAGTTGATGCAACTTCCTGGTTGCAAAATACTACAGTTATTACATAATTAATTATAACAATTCCCAACTTCCTGTGAAATAGTCTTTTTGTAATTTGAACTTTTTGATGTTTAGACATTCTTCCTGATGAACCTATTGATGGAAAAACACACTGATGAAGACAACTAAAAATTAGATAAGTGTGTTTACTAATTTATTATTGCTCTGTTCTTTAAGAACATTGAGCACTCTATTTGTAGAATACACTTTATATATATATATATATATATATATATATATATATATATATATATATATATATATATATATATATATATATATATACATATATACATATATACATATATACATATATACATATATATATATATATATATATATATATATATATATATATATATATATATACACTATTTATTAAATTTTAGAGTAACTTTCCTTTGCACAAATTTAATTATTAAATGGGTCAATAGATTGAAACAATTCCAGTTGTTAAGTGGAAAATAATTAAACAGCGCAATGCTTACAACCCTACCACGAAATTCTTCAAACTATGCATAAACAAAAAACAAGAAACTCTATTTTCCAAAAATCAAAATATGTTAAACAAAAAAGTGAAATAGTATTTAAGTGCAGGCATCGAAACAAGTTTCTTCTAGCCCTATTCGACACAGGTGATTAACCAATTTTCTTATTAAAATTGTTTTGTTTTGACATCAGAACTCATTCTATTGCTTTGTTATTGTTTTTTCTGTTATTTTCTGTATTTTTAATTAAAAGTTTTAAACATTTTAATTAATTAATTTAACATTAATTAAAAGAATTAGATGAAAATCTTTCTTCTTTATTAATAAAGATCAAAAAAGTATTAAAAGCATAAAAAGTAGGAAAATATTTTTATAATAATTACGGTATAAAAACATCAAATTATCCCAAACAAATTTCTGATATGTCAGCATTTGAAAACGATCTGATAGACCTAATAAAAAACATTAAATTTTGTAAGGTATACAACAACTTCCAAAAACATCCAATTTATATAATATATCTAAAGAAAATTACACCCATTTAATTATAAATGCTATCACCTTAACATACAAAAAATCAAATACAAAAATAAAAAATAAAATAAATAAGGCAAACAGATATTATAGAATCACAACGTTTTCAATAAAACTGACATTAACACATCTTCGAATTGTTTTATAAAAATAAAAAGATCACAAAGAAAACTTTACAACAACCCAACTGTCTGTTTATTAAACCCTGCTAAAAATGAAATTGGCAGTATTAGTAAAGTTATACTCTCCAAAATAAATTCTGAACTTGTAAACATACTTCATCTCAGTGGAAAAAATTACAAGATACCACAAACTGGTTCAATTGCATCAGTGACAAACATCTTTATAAATTTCTTATTTTTAATATAGTTGAATTTTACCCTTAACAGAAAAACTTCTTAACAGTGCTATTAATTTTGCTGAGCAGCATTTAACTATTGATCCTAACCATAAATCATTAAGCTATCATGCAAAGAAGTCATTATTATTTAATGATGATCAAGTTTGGATTAAAAAAATTAAGCAGTTTATTTGTATGTATATATATATATATATATATATATATACATATATATATATATATATATATATATATATATATATATATATATATATATATATATATATATATATATACATATATATATACATATATATATACATAACTCCTAACTGGTTGTCAGAAAGTTTTTCCGTATTTCGTTGACACAAAAAAAAAATTAAAATGCAAGACTGGAATTTTTTTTTTAAATGATGGACTGCCTGCCCCAACCAAACCCTCAGTCAATTTAGCAGCACTCCCTTGCGAGTCAGGCTATAAAATGGTTGATGTAACAACACTCCGTTGCAAGTTAGGCTATTTGTCAGTCAATGTTAGCAGCACTTCATTGCGAGTCAGGCTGTAAGATAGCCGATGTAGCAACACTCCACGCATGGTTTACAGTAAAAAAAATAAAAACATTTTATTAAAAAAAATAAAAATAAAAATATTGTTTATATTATTAAAAACATTCAGAATGTTTTTAAAAACATTCTAGTCAACTAAATTTGCGTTTTTGCAGTTTTTTTAAAAAACAATTAATTCGTAATTAAATTAATGGTTTTAACTTTCTGACAACACGGAAATGTTAGATGAAAGTCAAAAGTAATTAAAAGTGACGTATTTGTTGGCAAAAGAATCATTTTTTACCTTAACGTACTCCCAAATGCAACAATTTATAGAACTATATATATATATATATATATATATATATATATATATATATATATATATATATATATATATATATATATATATATATATATATATATATATATATATATGTATATATATATATATATATATATATATATATAACTTTACAAATTTGTTTCATATATATATACAAAACAAATTTGTAGAATGTGATAAAAACTAGGATGTCTATCATTTATATAAAATATCACTTAGATACTTAGATATCACACAGATATCACACTTATATCTTACATGAGCACTTTAAAAAGTTTAAAACTAAAAGTTACCTTTTTACAGTTAGTTTCAGAAATATGACTTGCTAAATCTTTATTTAAATTTTCAAAAACTTCTGGAAATGATTTCAACTTATCATTCTCCAATGCCAAAATCTCTGTCTGAGTTGATGTTGAGCTTAGTGTAACAGTTGAGTCATATTGAACAAATTCTTTGCTGTTTGATAAGTCTTTGCTCACATCATCATTCTCCTCTGATTTAATTAAAATTACTTTTGTAATCCTATCTGTGAGTTTGAAGTTATTATTATCTGTATATTTCACTTTCACACTTTCTGCAGATCTATTAGTAACATTTAAACTCGAAGAATCAACAGGTGGATGATCAAAATTATCTTTATCCTCTTTGTTTGATTTAATAACAACTCGTTGACCAGCCTATAATCATAGAAACAACTTTATCATTAACAAAAACTATTACACATTAAACAGTAAAACATTTAAACATGAAAAACCAAATGTAATAGTAAAAAGTTTTCACAGAACTTTTATAATTATTTTAGAAATAAGATTTAATTTTTATTAGCTGTCTAGTTTGATATATGCATGTCAGGCATTAGTTATTAAAAATTATAAAAAATCGTATATTAAAAGTAATCCAGTCAAATTTTATTAAATAAAAGCTCTAAATCGTTAAGGAAAAAAGATAAAACTTTTCCAAAACCAAAAAAACAACATATGTATATTATATATATATATATATATATATATATATATATATATATATAATATATATATATATATATATATATATATTATATATTATATTTCTTTTTATTACTTATACATACATATATATATATATATATATATATATATATATATATATATATATATATATATATATATATATATATATATGTATATATATTATGTTAGTGTATACTACAAACAGAGTGCTCAATGTTCTAAAAGAACAGAGCAATAATAAATTTTTGATTTTTTCAACACTGTGTTTCACCATCAGTAGGTTCATCAGGAATATATATATATATATATATATATATATATATATATATATATATATATATATATATATATATACATATATATATATATATATATATATATATATATATATATATATATATATATATATATATATATATTGTAGTAACTGTGTAAATATTTCTTGTTAAAGAGTGCTCAATACCAAAGTAGAGCAATATATAATAGTAAAAAACTAAATAATTATAACATTCGATTTATTTAAAACATTACTCAGAGTTTCACGCAAATAGCGATCATCAGATGTTACAAATCTCAAAAAAACGACAAAAAAAAATATATTAGAAATACTGTGGAGTGTCTTCTTTAATGACATTAAAGTTTTTCATCATATAATTGTTTTCATGGCGACATTAGACGCAAGTTCGTTTCGCTTATTTAGTAAAGCCAATGGGGATGAAATTATATGATATTCTTCCATTAAGCAAAAATATATATAAATACTAGAAATAAGATATCACAAGTACTAAAAACAAATATTAAGAATTTTTATTAGTGACAAATATTCTCAGATTTGTTTTGGTAAGAAAGAATTTGTTTCAGTTAAAATCAATGGTCAAATACAACATATTCAAAAGCAATTATTACTTGTAAATCTAAAAGAGCTACATTGAGAATTTCTAAAAACAGGAGAGAAAATAGGATTTTCAAAGTTTTTTCAGCTTTGTCAAAAATGGGGTGTAACAGTAGATAGAGCATCTGGCGTGCCTTCAGTTTATCTCTATAAGTACACCTAAGTTCAAAGTTGATTACTTATGCAGTGCCCGGTAACATTAAATATATAGAACTTTTATCAAAAACAGTATGTGACATTAAGAATCGTAGCTGAATGCTTCATAGTTGAGATAACTGCCCTAATGTAGAGAACTTAAAAAGTATATAAGTGATATCTTCAGTTAAATTGGTTTTGAATATGAGGATATAGTACCATACAAACAGAGGTTAAAAAAGGAGAACACTATTAGTTTAGTAACTTTAGAACTTCCGTTAGTGGAGTTTTGTGCAGAAATTATATATCGTTAAATAATACATAAACACTAGAGATTCATATTAGTCATATATATCTTTCTATCTTAAATAATACACGCACACATTATTTATAAAAATATATCAATAATAATGCCACGTAATAATCATCGATGTTTGCTGCTTGCCCACAAACTTGTAGTCGGTTTTTACGGCACAACATCCCTGAAATGTATTGGCATTTGACCTCTGGTTGATCGAGTACTTCTTTGATATTCTGTAGCGTGTTGTTCATCTGGCAGAGAAACTTTACACGTATCAGGTTTCTCTGTCAATGGGACAAAGTTTTTCGTTAAAATGACCATTATCCCCATCTATAAAAGTGTCGCTTGATTGCCTATTTAATTGGTCACAATGCGCCAATGTGCCAAAATTATCTCTCATAATGATTGCCATGTTTTGGCCAGCCTGAGAAATAAAGGCTGCTAGCTCTCGCTTTGAATCTGATTCTGGCAATACCATAACGGTGCTCCAGTCTCAAAACTCATGGTGAGAGGAGAACTGCCTCCCCATCAACTCAGATGGACTTTTTGATCTCCCTGCATGAGTAACATACGACTTAGATAACCACCTACTAAACCTTTGTCTGTCGAGTAAGCTTTTAAACCCATCTTGACTGTCCCCACCATTCTCTCAGCTAACCCATTAGATTGTGGGTGATACGGTGGGGTCTTATAGACATCCTATTTTTTTCAGTCATTGGCATAGAGCAGTATCATGAAATTCTGCAGCATTATTTGATACCAAAACTTCAGGAACACCATTTCTAAAAAAAAACGCTTTGGAATACTGTCTTAATTGTGAGAGCTTCCTAGTTTTTAACTTTTATAACTTCAGGCCATCCAGAGAAGGCATCCACTAAAATCAAAAATAATCCAACATTCTTTAAAGAGGCATGGTCCATATGAACTCTACACCAAGGTTTATTTTCATTAGGCCATGTATGTATCGTTTTTTCATTTTTTAATTTTATCTCAGCACATTTTTCACAATTTTTTACATATTCTTCCACATCTTTACAATGACCAGGCCACCATGCTTCTAATTTTAATCTACATCGAGTTTGCATAATTCCACAATGTATGTCATCATGAACTGATTGAATAAATCTCCTTCTTAATGTCTTTAAAGGTCACCATTACAAAGAATTCCTTTCTCAATAGTTAGTTTATGCTTGTTTGATTTATAAAGTCTTTCTGCCACAGTGCACCTGCTGCAATTATTTTTATTAATTCTGCTTTTAATATCCATCAATAGTCTATCATTTTCTGTTTTATTCATAATCTGTTCAAGGTTTACAACTTCTGACTCAACTAAGTGTATAAAAGTCTCTTGAATATTCTCTTCATCTTGCGATAGGAAAGACAATCGCGATAATGCATTTGCATGAGGAATACTCTCTCCCTTTTTATAGCTAATGTCGTGACAATGCATTTGCATGAGGAATACTCTCTCCTTCTTTTGACGTGGTGGGAATCGAACTCGGAACCTCTCGCTTATGAAGCGAGCGCTCTACCACTACACCACTACCGCATACAATATTTATTTTAGATTTGGTTTCCAATGTTGCCTCAAATTCCCCTAAAACTTTAATAATTGTGCCATCAAATTGTTTGAGACACTTTTGTAATTTAGAACTAGACATTAACTCCCAAAAGTTTCTTGGTATAATATTGACCTGACTTCCAATGTCAACTTGCATTTTTATTATGCAATCATTTATTTTAACATTAGTTTCTGAGTTTGAGTCGCTCATGATTAATAGAATAAACACTTGCATCATCAGTCTCTACTTCATCTACTTTTTTTTCGTATTTAAAAATGGATTTACAAACATTTTTACAGTGGTTTGATTTCCCACATTTATTGCAATTTTTTCCAAATGCTGGACATTTTCGTGGTAGGTGTTGAAGCCCATAGTATTTGTATTTATATGGTTTTTCTTTATTTTTGTCCATATAGTTAACTGTATTTTTGTCCATATAGTTAACTGACGGGGTTTCCATACCCTCAATACTGTTGTGCATATTAAATGAACATATTTCTTCAATCTGTCTTATGAAGTCTACATATGCTCCTAATTTAGGTGATTCTCTATTCTGTACCATTTTGAGAGCTTTAACTCTCTGGTCAGAAGATTGAAGTCCATCAATTAGTCTCATTTGAATCAGATCATCTTCTGCAGTTTGTCCATCTCTTCCTTATTTATCAAAGTTACAAAAACGTGCTGCCTCCCGTAATCTTTGTGCCTATAACACATTTTCATTACTTTGTTGTTTTATGGCTAAGAACCTAACTCTTTCAGCAATTATTAGTCGCTTCTGAGGTCTTAAATGGGACATAATGGCAATTTTAATGCCATTAAACATCATTTCTTCTAACTCTTCTGGATAAACCACGAATGAAATCTTTTTTATTGTGTCAATTCCTGCTTTGGATAAAAATAAACCTGTCACCTCATGTTCACTATTTATCATGTCTTTCAACTTTTTTTGATTGAGCAAAGGCTGAAAAGCATCTAATCCAGGCTTCAGCATTATCTGGATCGTCTAAAGTCAATTCGGACATCTTACTCATAGCGCCATTGTTATATTGTTAAATAATACATAAACACTAGAGATTCATATTAGTTATATATATCTTTCTATCTTAAATAATACATGCACACATTATATATAAAAATATATCAATAGTAATGCCACTTAATGATCATCGATGTTTGCTGGTCGTTCGCAAACTTGTAGTCGGTTTTTACAGCTAATGAGGAGTTTCGTGGAGAAATTATTTATACAATTGAAAACTTGCGATCACACCATTTTATTTCAAGAACACAGCCCTTATTCCTTCGAATTCTGAAAGAAAATCTTCAACAAAACCATTTTTTTTTTTTTTTTTTGATTTTGCAGAAAATTGCAGTTTTAAAGCACAAGACACAGTCCAAGGATTTTATTGGAATTATAGCCAACACTATGTCCATTCAATATTTACTACAAAGATTCTGAAAATAAGCTCAAACCAATGAATTTTTGCATAATATCTGACTGAATGCAACATAATGCTAATGTTGTTCATGCATTTTTAGCAAAATAATGAGTTGAAATTTTTGAGAAATTCTTTTTTCCATAAAAACTACAGGTGTAAACTTCAAGGCTTGGTTGGGAAGCGGGAGTGTTTGCTCTCGAATACTGACCACGGAAATAATATTTAGTTGCGAAAAACTGTCTAGATGATTTAGTCATTTTGAGAACATTTCAAAAAACAAAAAAAAAAGCGCAAAAAATTATTGGACCGATGAGAAACAATTACAAAAAAAAAACTAAAAAAGAAAATAACTTTTAGTGCAAAAAAATTTAAAGCAAAATAAATTACGTTTAGAACAAATATTTTCGAAACATCGCTCTTTTATAATTTTATTTATAAAATTAAGCAACATTTTTTATATAAAGTAACATCTTACGATTGCTTAATAAGGAAACAAATGTTCTTTTATTTATCAAAGAGTATAATATAATTTTTATTTATATACTTATGTCATGTTTCCAATCCTGAATTACAAAAAGTTAGGGTTAGAGGGGGTTAAAGCCCCATAACCCGCAATGTTAGGGGCTTCAAAATAGCAAGAAGACCTTTTTTATTAGTCATTTTTACACTGTGGCACATAAAAAAGACCTCAAAAATAAAAATAGCCTAGGGCCCCGAAAAGTCCGACAACATTTTAATAAAACTAACGCTAGTTTTAGTTTTATTTAAGCTAAAATATTTTATAAATAAACAATTTAGTTTTTTTAATAACTATTTTATGCTTCGCGTAGTTTGAAAAGTTTACATATTTGAAACAATTCTTCTTAGTAAGATGAACAAATGAAATAAATAAATCATTGAGTTACTGTAGAAATTAAATTAACTAGATAAAAATTAACTAAAATGGTTAAAAATACTTTATGAAGAGGATGCGAAACTGCTTCACAATACTACTGATGATGTTTAGTGAGTGGGCTTTTTAATTTTAGTTAGTATTTAAAACAGAAAAAAGTAACTTTAAGTAAGTTTAAGTATAACGAGTTTGTAAGAATGGCAACTGAAGCAAAATTAGTTAGAGTAAGTAAACCAATATCAAAGAACTTAAAAACTTTTCTTTCTTGGGGAAAAGAATCAGTTATCGGTACACGGAAGTAAATGGATTAGTTATTAAAATATGGTGTAAGATTTGTGCTAGGCACAAAACAGCTATATTAAAAGATACTTTAGTTAAAGGAGCATTGAATTGTTTGTTTATTGAGGGAACTTATTTGGTGACAAAACATCAGGTAAAATTAAAATGATTTACTTTTTAATTTGTCAGTCCAGGAAATAATTTTAGCATAATTTTTACTTATATATAGTTATTTTACTATGTTTCATTAAAAGTAATTTGTATAAAGTATTATATAATGTGCCGTGAATTTATCTTATAAGTTATTACATTGCAAAGAGAACCAACCTTTTATTAAATTTTATTCATGAATTTTTTTGATAATAAAAAAGGTTGATTGCCATCTTAAAGGGCAATGTCATAGGTTGGTGGTACAAATCGAAAATGAGTACTCTGAAGATCCTAGAAGTAGTCAAGTCACCAATCTCGATATAGAAAACTCGGTACCACATAACAGCCGCGATGCGTTATCAAAGATGTTAAGAACTGCCTATGAAATGGCTCTAAAACCGAGCATGCCACATAGCCATTTCAAGACGATGATAAAATCTCAAAGAATTAATGGTGTACTTCTTTTAAAAGGAAAATGCTACAATAAAGCAGGTTATTGATTTTTTTATAACCTTTACAATCATTTTTTTTCTAAATAATTTTAAATATTTTTACATTTTATTTAACTTTCTTGTCGGTTTGTTTATTTTTTATTTTTTTGGTGTCCGTGCAAAACAAACACTAGGTCAGCATAATAATAAAAGTAATCGTTTAAAAAGTAACTAAATGATATACAACCTGAAATATCCATTAAAGTCAATGACTGAAAATGTTGGGCAGCTAAGTATAACTCGTTCCTATTAGCGCCCAATATTTTCAGTCATTGACTTTAATGGGTATTTCAAGTTGAGTATGTACACAAAGTCTTTGGGTCTGGTAAAATTGTTTATTTTTTACTTTTTAGTCTATTTTCAAAATGTTGTTTTTAAAAATTCCTTTTTAATTTATTTTTTATTCAAATTTCTTTTTTTAACACATGAATATATCTCCTGCATTGCCAGTCCTCTAAAAGAAAAAGTTTAGAATTAGCTATAAAAGGTGCTGTAAAAGATATATCGCAGTTTAAAGAGTGTGAGCGCTTTTATATTTCTTTTTTTAATTTATTTTGCAATTAAAAAAGCTGCTGAGGCTTTAAACATTACATACTACACCTTGCCTAAAATAACGGGAACGTGCTTTATAAGTCACAGGAGACGCTGCTTTACAAGACTATTACATAACTGGCCTTCGCTTATTGTGGGTTTCAAAAACACTCTTGCAGATCGCAACACCAAAGCAGATATGCAAGCTAAGATTTCTGGGATATCCAAACGGTTGAAAGAATACAGACTATTATGTATAGTTTGCAGTTATTTGGATATTTAAAAAAAATTATCTCCATTATCATTAGTTTTCGAAAAGAAATTGTAAATGGTGAATGAATTAAAACCAGCAGTGGATGTAACTAAGGCTAGCTTAGACAAATTAAGCAATGAAGGTATCGATGATATTATTGATTCATATTTACTAAAGTTTAAAATCAATGAAAAAGATGGTACAACTGATCTTGTTTCTTCATATTTCAAAAAAGGCCATAAAAATTGAAAAAATCGAATCCAGAGTTTGTTGAGATTGAGCTCGGCAACATGGCTTATCTTAACTTGAAATGTCTTAGTTCTGCCATTAAATTAAGAAAACCAGCAATCAACATCATTCTGCCATTGATAAACGATAGATTTAGTTCGCTGTTAAATCCCATATTCGAATCAATGGATTGGTTAGATCCAAAATTATGGACAGCAGACAGCATGTATGGTGATGCCAGCATCTCTTTATTACTAAAGGAACTCTTTTACCCTCTAGAGGCTTCAGGAATAGATTTTAAAATGGTTCTTCCGGAATGGAAAGCTGCAAAACTAGTGATAAATACTCAGTACACCATTGCACTCACACCACTAGAAATGTGGCAGAAATTTTTCTTTATCATAGAATCAAGTTTCCAAACTTTTGTCTTCTAGTTGAACTTATGATATTTGTTTCTTATGTATTTCTGGCTCTAATTCCGCTGTCAAATGCATTTTCAATATTTTGACTGTAATACTGACTGATCGGCGTTTAAAGATTAACCACTCAACAATGGAAGACTCTATAATCATAGCAGGAAATGATTGTGTTTTGTTGTGTATGCTTTGTTTCGTTCATGTATGTTTGTGTTCTGTCTCAACCTCTGGCGTGGTGCTGATCCACTCGTAAGTCACTTTATGTATGTAATTATGTTTGCGTTTTGTTGCGTATGCTTTTGTTTTATTCATGTAAGTTTGTGTTGTCTCGACCTCTGGCGCGATGCTGATCCACTCGTAAGTCACTTTATGTATGTAATTATTTTTTGTGTTTTGTGAATGCTTTTGTTTCGCTCATGTATGTTTGTGTTCTGTCTCGACCTCTGGCGCGGTGCTGATCCACTCGTAAGTCACTTTATGTATGTAATTATGTTTGTGTTGTGAAACAATATTGTCTAATGTTGGATATAGCTCCTTAACTTATAGTTTTGTTGAGCTCTCTCCTTATGTTTGCCCACTATTCTGAAGTTTGTGCACAAAACAGTTTTCTAGTTTTATTGCTTAGATTTAGTCCCATAAAATCATTACATTACTGAAGAGTCCTAGAGGACGAAACAATATTGTTTATTACTCTTGAGTCCTTATACAAGCGGGATGGGAATAAAAGTGTGGGTGGGAATTTTAGTCTGAAAATTTCAATATTTATCAGTTACTAGAATGTTTTTTAATTCATAAGGCTGATTTTCACTTGAATTTTTTTTAGTTTTGGTATATAATTTTTTTGTTGATAACAAGTAAAGATTAATAAACGAGGCGGGGGGGGGGGGGGGGGGGGGGAGCTTAATGAGCTTAGGGGGGATGGGAAAATTTTCTAAAAATTAATTTATAAACATCTGCCCCACCCACTTTTAGTAAGTACTCAAGAGTACATATATATATATTATATAGATATATATCTATATATATATATATACATATATATATATATATATATATATTTGTGTCCTGTCGTGACCTCTGGCGCGGTGCTTGTTCATCCGCGATTCACTTTGTATGCGTGTTTGTGTTTATTAACCAGAAACTTCTTATATGTTTATTTCATAAAAAGTTTTATTAACGTTGATGATTATTAATAATTTCATTGAAAACGCAATCATTATTGAAAGTCTTTGTTTAAAAAATAAATCGTAAAAACTGCTTTAAAAGATTACATTAGAATAAAAACAGATACACAAAATTTTGATAATTTAAAAAATATATATTATAAAACATTTATTTTTGTAAACAAATAATATTAGTTTAAAAGATTTACGACTTTGCAGATGTGGTTCCAAGAATGAGCCATACTATTAAAATAATAGCTCGTTTAATAATATATTCTTAAAACAATTTATGCTAGAATTCTCAAAACTTAACAAATCTTGAACAATTCAATTTAAAAAATATTTCGACAGAATGCTCTAGAACTTTTTTTTGCTTAGTCAGCGTATTTTAAACCAATAGAATTAGTTTGTTTGTAAATTTAGCAGGTTTTTAGTGTTTGCTTTTTATTCTTCCGCACCGAGATATTTTAAGAACACTCAAGTTTAATTATGTTTCCATGTATGTCCGTAAAACAAAAATTTTTTGTTTTACGGACATATATAAAGTTAAATGTTTTCAAAACGACTACAAAACCTGGCCAGCTTTTCGCAATTAAATATTAATTCCGTGGTCAGTATTTGAGAGCGATCGCTCCCGCTTCTTAACCAAGCCTGATATATGTATATGAATATATATATATATATTTATATATATATATTTATATATATATATATATATATATATATATATATATATATATATATATATATATATATATATATATATATATATATATATATATATATATATATATATATATATATATATATATATATTAGGGATGTACTGGAATTCTGTCCAGAATTTGTGACTTTTAGGTCATTCCGATTTCGGCCGGAATTAAAACTTTTCAGGCCGGAATGCCAGAATTTATTTTTTAAAACATGTGATACAGAATAAATTAAATCAAAGAACCATTGTTCTACAGGGCAATTAAGAACTAAAGGTAAACCTAGGTAAAAAATACAAAATTCTTAACAAAAACTGTAATTTTATTTGCAGTAATCAATTATGTAAGGATTTTTAAAAGTTTAGGAATATTGTGATGCAAAAAAAGCTGGTATTCAGTTTTGGGCAACAAACTAGTTCTTTTTTCCTCAAAAATGTTACCTGCCTCTGAGAATAGTATAGCCTCATTTTAAATGTAACTTAAATTTTAAACAATTATAAAGTATAGAATACCTAATATAGAAAATATTTCAATTTCAATTATTTTAATTATCACAAAACAATTATGTTTGTGCATTCTACAAATAGAGTGCTTAATGTTCTTAAAGTACAGAGCATTAATAAATTAGTAAAAACACTTATCTAATTTTTAGTTGTCTTCAACAGCATGTTTCTCCATCAGTAGGTTCATCAGGAAGCTTCCTGAAGAACCTACTGATTGAGAAACATGCCGTTGAAGACAACTAAAAATAAGATAAGTGTTTTTATTAATTTATATATATATATATATATATATATATATATATATATATATATATATAATATATATATATATATATATATATATATATATATAGGTTATAAATATACATTATGTAACCACTATGCTGAGGTGCAGGATTTCACTTTCCATCTTAAAGGTAAAAAATTACATAAGGGGTCGTCCATAAAGTATGTACGCTTTTACTTTAACACCCCCCCCCCCCCATGTATTTTGCTATATGCTTTTTTAAGTATCCCTCACCTCCCTTAATTTTCCTAAGCTTTTAACCTACCTACCTAATATTTTATGACCTCCTGTCCTCATCTCAAATATGTCATTTGCAGACCCCTCTTCCCATCCGAGCATACGTACTTTATGGACGATCCCTAAGTATAATTCTCGTTCCGGCCAGAATTTTACTAACAATTTCAGCAAATCTGGTTCCGGCCAGAATTCAAAATTTCTGATCCAGTACACCCCTAATATATATATAAAAGATTAAGTAAAAAAAAAATATTTTTTTTTTAAAAACTAAGTACCACTAACAACATAAACAATATTTAAAAATCTAAATAACCTTTATTTCTGATATTGAGACATCTTTCCCCAACAGTGGATCAATAGTTTTTTCTTTCCAAAATTCTTTTATTAATCTTTGACATGATTCTGAAAGATTGTCTTCTGGCTCCCATGAATCTGCCCACTTTACATTGTAATACCGCTTGTTATCCTTTATAAATTGAAATTTTTTGTTAGGGAAAAACTTCAACTGATTACTTTTGTAAAAATAAAAAAAAAAAAAAAAAATAAAAAATAAAAGGGATCCCAAAGTAATTAAGTTTAAATTTTAAAAAATTCAATTTAGCTTTTTTTAAAGAAAGTATACTCTTTTAAAACTAACTTGGTTTGCAACAAAAACACAAATTAAAAACAATAGTTAAAACGAAGTTCAAAAATAATCTTTGCTTTAAAAAAAAATTTAATTTAAAAAGGAGGGCCTGAGCATTTTCATAATGAATGATAAAACTGTACTTGTTTGATAACTGAGAAATTAAAATTTTCAACAAAAATATTCTTAATTTGTTAAACAGAAAATTTAAAAGTCAAATGTTAAAATTTAAGTCAATGTATAAATTTTAAAATTAAATTAATATAAAGCTTGCCATTATTGTATAGAGCACATGTATTTTATTTCCTTATTATATAGAGTATATCTATTGTATGATATGAGAAAAGTTAATATCTTTACTTTAGGGCTAGAGAGTACTTTAAGAAACTTAATAAATAGACATGTAAATGGATTCATACTTTGTTAAAAAAAATTGACTAATTATATTGTGATGTTTGATTAAATTACTAACCAGTAATACACTGCAGTATCTGATCAAACTTGTTCATCTCTAATCTGTAGAGGTAAAATTATTTTATACAATGTACAATCTGTTGCAGTTTAGTAAAAAGAGTTTCTCCTTATTCCTGATTTATGTTTTATTATTTATAAATTCTAATAATTTTTCTATTCTTTTTTTAATTATTAATTTTTAATATGCAAGCATAAAAACAAAAGTACTGTAGGATCCTTTATTAAAATATTAATAATGGAAATTTGATGCAAATGCAATCAAGTTTGCATTATTTATATTTTATATAAAATAATTTTCAAACCTCTCCAACATAAACACCAACTATTTTTTCCACCAGATAAATACCACAAGACCTTTCAATACTGATTTCATTGTTTGAATCCATTTCTATATACATATACACAAATTATATATATATATATATATATATATATATATATATATATATATATATATATATATATATATATATATATATAGTATATAAAAAAATATTGTTTATATACTATAAATATAATTAAAAAAGTAATTATATATATATATATACATACATATATATATAAATATATATATATATATATATATATATATATATATATATATATATATATATATATATATATATATATATGTATATGTATATGTATATGTATATGTATATATATATAATTACTTTTTTAATTATATTTATAGTATATAAATAATATATGATATAAATATAAAATATAAAATGATTATTACTATTAGTATTATTATTATAATTATATATTAACTTGCATTAAAGTACAAATTATAATGTGTTACATCGTGTTATAGTATTGAACACTAGTTTACACAAAAAAAAACTGCCAATAAAACATTATAAATCTCTGAAAGCTTTTTAACAACGAAAGAAGAAAATATCACACTTGACAAAAAAAAAATACTATCATGCTTACTTAGGATGTAAACTGGGCAAATTTAATTAATATTTAAAATCCTAATGTACCATCAGCCCTGTAGGATACTGTGAATGAGGCCTGTAGGACACTATGCAAACATTCCTGTGCCTACTCCTCCTACTCAGCTGAATGATATTGAAAATGATGACAACTCAAGTTCTGAAGATAGTGGGGATGATCATAATTTTGATTTTAGTGCAGAAATCACACCAAAACTCCTTATTCGGGAAGATGTTGATAATAAAATTCCAGATCTTGACCTTTCAAAGTCATCAGCTGAACTGCTTGCATACCACTTACAAGAAAGGAACTTTCTCACTCCAGAATAGTGTAAGTGTGTACAGATATCATGAAGCAGAATTTGTACAGTTCTTTTCAAGTAAGCGAGACTTTTTATATTGTAATAATATTGAAGGTCTTGTCACGTCTATGGGAATTGCTTATGATGCCATCCAGGGGAGATTGTTTAATGATTCATCATATCCCAGTATGAAAGCAGTTCTTCAATTTAACTATCACTTCCAGTGGCACAATCGGTAACACTGCAAGAGACATGAGAACATTAAGCAGTTGCTCAGCCTTTTGAATTTTGACCCGCACAAGTGGTTGAAATGTGGGAATTTAAAGGTCATAGCCATTATATTTGGGCTCGAAGAAGGGTATGTAAAATTTTTATGTTATTTGTGCCTATAGGTTAGCAGAGAAGACTTTGAGTATTATACCAAGAAAGTATGTTTACCAAGAGAAGAATTCACCCCAGGAAATTACTGTTTCAATTTACAGCTTTTGGTAGAACAACAAGTTCTCCTTTGACCACTCCACATAATGTTGAGGAAAGTTTTTATCAAGAGTATATACCATGCCGCTCTAAATTTCTTTAATTGCCAGACAAATTTCCACACTTAAGTGAAGCAAAGTCGAATCTTTGTTGGCAGGGGCGCCAACAGGATTTTTTGATGTTTCAGATATGATACTTTTACCTGTTATATTGGAAACATCAAATTTTAATTTTACAACCCCCTCATTTTGGGAGCAGGGGGGGTGGAAATTTTGCTTGGTAATAACTTTTATAATTTACAATTTTTCTGAAAAAAATTTAAAACCTCTCCATGAATTAAAATATAGTATGAAGTAGTATTGCTGAAAATTTTACTACACAATTGCCTACATGTTTGGACAAAGGGTGCCAAAATGTTTGGGGTATTTTTGTTCTTGGGCCTCCATAATGGCAATTTTTTGCGAAGTCTCTTCATTTGGCATAGGCATGAACATACTTAAGTTTGGAATTACCACAACATATGAAAGTGACATACTTGAAACATCAAAAAATCCTGTGCGCCCTTGTTTGTTGGATTCACAGATCCAAGAAGTAATGAAAAATAAGAAGTTTACATCTAAACTGGTGACAGTTGGACTGGAAGCCTGGAATGCTCTAAAAGAGTTTATCTATAATTTCCTAGGTAACTTCAAGTAAGACAATTACAGAAGTCTTGTTAAGAACATAGTAGTCAAATTTTGGGCTTTTGCTTGCTGCATGAGCGCCAAGTTGAACTTTACGGACTCTCGCATTGACTACTTTCCTGCAAATCTTAGTACATACATTGAAGAGCAGGGTGAAAGGTTCTATCAGGACATTTGTGCATCACAAATCAATATTAAGGTCAATGGAATGTGAATATGATGGCTAACTATTGCTGGTCAATGAAACATTATTATCTTGGTGCTGTTTATAAATGAAAATTAGTGAAAAGACAATTGACAGAGTGATAGATAATTAATAAATGTAAGTCTGCATTTATACAGTGCTTTGGTTAATAATTTTGTAACTTTTAATAGTTTTCTGCATGATGGAAGTTAATTATCCATCATATATTTTGTTGCTGATTCATTGAGTTTTTCTTTTTATTAAATGTCAAACTGCAAAAAATTTGGATTATTTGGATGTGGTACAAAAATTTGTATTACATCAAAAAACTAACAAATAAATAAACAAATAAAAAATAACAATAAATAATTATAACTAATATTAATAATAATAATTTATAATATATATATATATATATAAATATATATATATATATATATATATATATATATATATATATATATATATATATATATATATATATATATATATATATATATTGGGTTGAGGAATAATTCATGAGCGTTTTTTTCAAATTTAAAAATGCACGCAGAAATAAAATGCATTGGCAAAATGTTTTATGTTGTTTGAAAGAGAATGTTTTGCTCTACAAGATAGTGTGTTTTGATTTGTTAGTTTTTTTTATTTTTGTGTATTTTCAGATCATTAAAATGGAATGTCAAGTGGACAAAACTGAGCATTTTCGACACCATTTGCTTTTTGCATTTAATCGAGGTGTTAAGGCTGTCGAAGCTGCTCGTGAGATTTGTGCTGTGTATGGAGAAGGAGCAATGCCTGAAAGTACCGCCCGCCGTTGGTTTTCGCGCTTCAAAAATGGGAATTTTGACCTCAAGGACGGATCACACACCCATTGACCAATTGAGTTCGACGAAGAGCGATTGAATCAACTTCTTCACGAAAATCCACGTCAAACGACCAGAGTTGCCCATTGAGTGAAGGTGGTTCACCACAGTTTTTTGATCACAATCCATCTGCTCTGCCAATTCTCTGGTCGTTTGACGTGGATTTTCGTGAAGAAGTTGATTCAATCGCTCTTCGTCGAACTCAATTGGTCGACCGGTGTGTGATCCGTCCTTGAGGTCAAAATTCCCATTTTTGAAGCGCGAAAACCAACGGCGGGCGGTACTTTCAGGCATTGCTCCTTCTCCATACACAGCACAAATCTCACGAGCAGCTTCGACAGCCTTAACACCTCGATTAAATGCAAAAAGCAAATGGTGTCGAAAATGCTCAGTTTTGTCCACTTGACATTCCATTTTAATGATCTGAAAATACACAAAAATAAAAAAAACTAACAAATCAAAACACACTATCTTGTAGAGCAAAACATTCTCTTTCAAACAACATAAAACATTTTGCCAATGCATTTTATTTCTGCGTGCATTTTTAAATTTGAAAAAAACGCTCATGAATTATTCCTCAACCCAATATATACATATATACATATATATTTGTGTGTGCAAATTTTATCAAACACTTGATTGTAATTCGTTTTTTATTGATGTTGTTGTTCTTTTTGGATTGTTTCTAATTATTTGGCTATTGTCATTCTCCAAAATCTAGCTCTACTATAACAGTGAGCAATCTAGTATATATCTTACAATTTTTATTTACATCAAGAAGGGGGTTGCCTGAAAAACATGTTGGCCAACCTATATATATCTATATTTCTAGCAAATATATTGTTGCTGCTGTTGCTGTTGTAATGTAAGTTATCTAAAAATGCTAGGTTTTATAAGTATCCAGTAAAAACGTGCAAATTTTAGACAACTTGCACTCTTTTTTTAATTAGTATTCTGAATACTCATAAAACTAGTATACTCATAACATCATTTTAGAAAAAATCCAACTACTAGATTACTAGTAAAATAATTTTATAAAAGTTCTAACTATTAGATTTAACTTTGAAACAACAAAACAAAAACTAAATTAACTTGGTGCAAGTTAGCTGGCCTTAGTTAAATATCATAGAAAGTTTGTGCACATAGATCCTTTGCAAACCATATTAATAGGGTTTCATACGTTATAGATGCGTTTTTTTTTTTTTTTCTAGCAGCTCCTTTTCGACGATATTATATTATGTTATAATTTATAACAAGTTCATTTTAAGCACCGATTGCCTAACTATATATACAAATAACTTAACTCCTATTTAAATTATCCAACTCCTAACAATAACTATTAAATCTAACTACATAACAAAAAAACTGAAATATAACATATATAAAGTTAGTATCATAGTATGTTATTACATACATATAATATTATATTAAATGAATACAATATTAAATATAAAAGTAAAATTTAATATGTTTAAATGATCTCGGATTAGTGCGTGTTTAATTCCACTCACCAAAGTATTATTTTTATTATTATTATTATTCATGCTTCATAATACGGTCAAGGACGCAATGAGATGTGCTTAAGCGCATATTAATTTTGTGGTGGTCGTCTGTAAAAAATTTCTTTTTTTACGTTTTTAATGTCGAATCATAGTCATAATAACAGATACATTTTATTTTAATGTTGAATCATAGTCATAATAACAGATGTATTTTATGACTGATGTATGTTGAAAAAAGTTTATTTATCGTGTCCAGACTACCAAAAAGTGCACAAAAATCTAAAAAATGGCGAACTTAACAGGTGAACAGTTCATCGAATATTTCATATTAGATCTAGAATCAGATATATCTATATTTTTTCTAAACATAAGTTTAACAATAATGGTAGTTCTTTTATTATTGAAATAGGGAGTAAAAAATCTTCAACCAAATTTACTTCTACCAGTGTATGATAAAATGTGAGTCGGATAAGCATAAATTCAAACGCCACATAATAAAGCAGCATTTAAATAGTATCTCTTTAACACAGCAAATAAATGCACAAACTGAGGTTAAGCAAACGTGTTCTACAGACAAGTTCATGAGTTTTGTTTAAAAAAACATTCCTATTGTTATAAACGATCTTTGCTGTGTTTTTATTGTTGTAAATGATCTTTGCTGCCTTCCATATATCAGAGATAAGCTTTCAAAGTACATATTCTTAAAAGATGATAGAAAGCTATCATTTGAGTTAATAAAAAGAAGTTATGATGGTTATTTATATTGAAATTGGAGTTTTATTATCTAAAATTTTATTATGTTGCAGGTCAGAAAGGATTTTTCTCACAGATCCTCACCTTTTGTAGGATATATTCTTACTAATCATATTTAGAAAACAGAAAACGAAAAAAATTTATTATTAGGACTTTTTTGAAACACTTATCCTTCACACATTTTCAACCTTATAGGTCACTTTTTAGCCTCCCTAGAAGTTTTTAAAGATTTGGTATTGTTAAAGAATACGTTATTCGAAAAGTTGGCAAAGTTGACTTAATTGAAAAGTTAATTTTGTTGGCTGAAAAAATTGTAGAATAAATCAAAATTTTTTTGAAGAATGTAATGTGGTACTAATAAAAGTCTTTATTATCTGATGCTTTTTTTAAAACTTAGAATAGCAGAATTAGCATTCAGAAAGTCAACCAAAAAGTCATAAAAATAAGAAGCTAACTGATGTCAAAGTTTCTTTAAGATGCTGAGGTTTATCTTACTTTTCAAAAAATAGTTATTTTAATTTTACTAAGATATTTAAAAAAGTGTCTCTCAATCTTCTAGACCATCTCTTACCACTTTATATTTGTGTTTGCTCATTATCCTATTAAAAGGAGCTTGTAAACTGGAATGAAATCAAGTCTATACTGAAAAGAACAAATTAATTCAGAAAATAAATCAAGAAAGGGTCCTTAAACTCTACCGAATAAATATTAGACATTTAATAAAGGTTATTTTGATAGACAAAAAATTTATTAAAAACTTATTCTAGAATTTGAACTGTATTGCAGTACGATTGAAAGATGCAATAATAAAGTTAAATAATAAAATAAAGTTGTGTAATTTTTCATCTTAAATAATATCATATAATGTAACAATTAAAACAATTGGTTACTCAAGTAACCAATTGTTTTAATGTGGTTTGACTACTTAAGTAGTTTAATAGTTTTACTAATTTTATTTATAAAATTATTAAACTACTTAAATATTTTTTGAAATATTATTAGGACTTTTTTGAAACACTTATCCTTCACACATTTTCAACCTTATAGGTCACTTTTTAGCCTCCCTAGAAGTTTTTAAAGATTGACAATGTACCTTTTGATACCCCAATTACCACAAACCTCAAGTTTCCCTTAGTGTCCTCTTTATTATGCACAGTGTATGATATAAGAGCCACAATAAATACATTTCTTAATTTAGATAGTACTCAAAACTCTACTCACAAATACTAAGAACAAATATATATATATATATATATATATATATATATATATATATATATATATATATATATATATATATATATATATATATATGTATATATATATATATATATATATATATATATATATATATATATATATATATATATATATATATATATACACATTTACATATATATATGCTTTGCATAAAGACGCTTTAATCTTACATTTGCATTGAAACAACTAAATCTTGTGATATTCTTAATTAAACAGTTATGGTACTTTTGTTTTGAAGATGGGCTTTTGCTGCTTTTTTTGATTTTTTCATCTTTAATTTTATACCAAATAATGTTTTTATAAGATTTGTGACTATTAAAATATGGCCATTATTTGTAGACTTTAGATGTTCAAGATTTTATTATCAAGATTATTAGTTTTTATTATTGGTTTGAAAGTACATTGGTTTCTTATTGCATTATTGTTATTATACCCAATATCATTTAAAAATGGGTTACCCTTTCTTGTTTCTATAGCTCATTGTTGGCCATAGTAATTGTCTAATGAATCATGTCATAGTTTTTTAAATCAAACATATTGAAAACAATTTTCAAAAGGTATTAAGCTATATCAATAACTAAACTGACCGTTATATTGATTGCTTTATATGTTTGCAAAAAAAATATATATGACCCTTGATTAAATTTTTGGGTCTTAGATTTATTCCTTAAAGGAAAGGTTAGACACAAGTGTATTAAGCATTGATCTTTTTAAATGTAAATATTTAAATTAACTTTCATGTTTTTTAGCAGAAAAAGTTGATTTCTTTGAGTTGAGCTTTAGGAATATGAGAAACTATCATATCCTGCATAAAGGATTTGACAATGAAAAGCTCTTAACTGGAAGATTTGTTGGAGGTAGTGAACTAAAAAGTATTATTTGGTTTGACAGTTAACATGCCTTTCACCAACAAACAATAGTTTTTTTTTTATTTGAAACCTTAGGTTTTTATCAACTACTATATGATAGTTTTACATATTAATATGTAAAATTATTATATCACATATCTTTAGACTAAAGATATGTGATATAGTAATTTTACATATTAATATGTAATTTACAAATTAATATGTAAAACTAAAGTTTAGTTATAATAAAGATATATTATAATAATATAATAATACATTATGTTAATATAATAATATATTACTATATAATATAATAACATATTATTATATTATGCAGTAATAATATAGTTAATAATATAAGTTCCAGAGTTAAATAAGTAACAATTAAGATCAAGGATAAATCAACAATATTCTTGTAAATACAGTTAACTCCCGGTTGTTAGAACTGGAACTAATTGGAGTTTCCCGCTTATTCGAAGCAATTTTCATTTCCTGAGAATTTTCCTTAACAAACTCACGCAAATATCAACCAATTTCGTTCATTCGAAGCAATTTTTGCTCCCCTTGACAAACACCCTGTCAGTTATTCAAAGTTTTTTTCCGGCTCAAAATATCATTGCATTGCATTTGAAAATATAACTATCGAACGTAATCAAAATATATGTATGTATATTAGGGTTATGACTTTTTTTCAACCTCATGCTCCTGTACTGTTGTTTGATGAACTTTTACCTAAAAAGCACGAAATGAACTATTATTTGCATATCTTTTGAAAAAAGTTCACCCCGTCATTGAAAAACCGATTTTATGTCAAAATCGATTTTTCAATGGCGGGGTGAACTTTTTTTAAAAGATATGTCAATAATAGTTCATTTTGTGCTTTTTAGGTAAAAGTTCATCAAACTACAGTACAGGAGCATGGGGTTGAAAAAAAGTCATTACCCTAATGTATATATGTAAAAATAATAATAAAGTTATCAAAGTATAAAAAAAATCGAACACATTAAACGTAGTGTAAATTTCAACATGATAACCAAAGATCTTGCTTTTAAAGATTCAGAAAAAGATCAAACTCGAAAGATTATAGCCAAAAAGTTGTGTTTCTCAAAACACTTAAACTTACTGGATTAGCCATGAAGAAGACATAATCATTAAGAGTCTAGTTCATTTGGAGCAAAGAGATAAAAGTTAAGTTTTGGAAAGCATGATTCCGTTGATAAAGCTGTATATAAATGGTTTATGAATGCACGTGAACAAAATGTACCAATTAATGGACAAGTCGTTAGGAAGAAAGCTTTAGACTTTACAAAAGAACTTGAAACAACGGATTTTAAGGCCTCAGAAGGGTGGCTTGATCGGTGGAAAAATAGACATAATGTTGTTTTTCAAACTATTTTTGGCGAGTAATGGCCGTGCCCAGAGAAAATGGCAGCAAGTCGGAAGCATTATAATCCCAACTTGCTGCCATTTTGCCCAGGGCCAAGCACTATGCTGCCAACTTGTCCAGGCCGTCCCAAAGAGATCTTAAGGTGGGAGCGGGGGTGATATATCTTCTTTTGGCGACTGAGACCAAGAAAAAAATTTTTGACTCAAAGAAAAAAAAGGTCTTTGTTGGCCAATTATAGAATCTGCCAATTATAGATACTGTCAATTATAGATACTGCCAATTATAGATACTGCCAACTATAGATTCAATTTTGCCGTCTCCAATGTCCCGTTTACCAACTAGTAAAATTCGTAGAGGGGCAAGACACCCCTACGCCCCGCCCCCCATCGAGACGGTCCTGGGAGCATACCCATTTGCTAATAGTTGCTAATAGTGTTAGGACCTTTAGGGCAGTTGTTCTTAACCTTCTTGTTGTCACGGACCACTTTCAAAATTTTAGAAATCTTGCTGACCCCTTTCAAGCCTCATTTTAAATGTATTGGGAAAGAAAGAAAACGTCATAATAAACACCTTTATTTATTAGTATCAAGTAAAATTTATCGCATATCAGTTGTTTAATGATATGGTTCCTGCTGTTTCTTTTCAATAAGCTCACTAAATTGAGAAATTGTCTTAGACAATGCAAGACGCATATCGTTTTTGACATCTATTCGGTTACGATTTTTAGTTTTTATTGACATTAATGCTGAGAAACCTGAATCATAAAGGTTTCTCAGCATTAATGTCAGGATCAACATAGTAGCAAACGGAATTAATATGAACATTGCTCGTTTAACAAGAAGAGGGTAAGCTTGTTCTAAACTGCATCAAAAATTACAAACATCCTTTGCATGAAAATCAGCTTGCAATAATGCTTTGGATCTCATGTCTATTAAATCATCTTCGATAAGATTTTCATTATTGATATCATTGATATCAATGATAAATGGACTACGCATCCAAGTGTCCTAATCAAGGCTTTTAGGAATCTCTTTCTTGATCAATGCTGCAAAACCAGAAGTGTTTCCAAGCATTGCAGGCGCTCAATCTGTACAAAAACTGCCAAGCTAATTTATCCAATTGACGCCGTGTTTTGCAAAAAAACTTTTTATCATACTAAAAACATCCCTTAATTTTGTTGTTTCAAAAAGTGATTCGCAAAACAAATACTCTTCTTTTATACTTTTTGTTTCTATATGTACATAACGTAGAAACACCATGAGCTGTGATAAATCTGTGCTCTCGTCCAGTTACATGCTGAATAGAAATGGCGAAGAGTTAAGTTCATTAATAACCTGTTGCAAAACGTTGAAAGACATTTCAACAATTCTAAAATGGATGACATCATTTGACAAAGGCACCGGTTCAACTTTCTTTCTTTGATCTCTACCACACACGAGTTCTACTATGTCTAGTAAACAAGGCTTTAGAAGAGTTTCTGCAATAATGTGTAGCTTTTTTTTGTTGGACAATTCCATATTCAACTTTGAACGATGCTTCTAAATATGGTTTTTGTATTGGAGTAAAACCTAGTTTGGGTAAAGTTCCGGCTTTCGCAAATCGAGCTTTTTTGGCCCGAAAAACATCAACATTATCGAATGCATTTCCAGAGTGGACAGATTTAAGATGTTCTGACAACTTTGACGGCTTCATACCGCCATTAGCAAGCACTTTATAAAATGAAAAGCACTGTGCTTTTTGTGTTCCGTCTCGTTCAGTTGCAAAAGTGAAACCGTAAGCGACATATGAATCGTTATATTTTCTTTTTTTTTTTTGCCTATTTAACAAACTGTAAAAAAGAAAAATTATTTTTTTTTACAAAAGTACACCTGAATTACTAAAAAACCAATGAAATAAATAACGAAAGCTATTTTATAAATAAATATATGTTGTAAGGCGATGAAAATTATCATGTAAAACAATATTCACCTTCGCTTGTGTGATAAAAAAACAATAATGGCACTTGAAAGTGTTGTTTGGCAGTAAAGTCATGGCACATATGTCTTGCTATAAAGTTTATACTACTAAAAAGGATTTGTTGTACCCTGCCCTTAATTTAATTTTAACATTTTCAAAAATATTAAAACTTGTTAATAGCGATGGCACTTTTACTTACTTTGATGTAAAAACGCGAATTACTTTTTAGCGTCAATTACTTTACATAACTCATATAAACAGTGTTGTAAAAAATACTTTCAAAAAAGTATTTAAAATACGAATACGAATACTGGATCAAAAAAGTAATTAAAATACAAATACAAAATACACTCAAGCGAAGGTATTTAAAAAATAAAATACAAAATACTCAATATAAAAGTATTTAAAATGCAAAATACTTTTAGAAAGCGAAAAATAAAAAAAAGCATTATTTCTAAGCAATGGGTAATTCATGCACCTTGACTAAGTCACTGTTCGTTAAAGCGCGCTTTTTCTCCTGCTTTTTTTCTTTGTATTTGCCTTTTCAATCAAGTATTTTGTTATGGTAGTATGATGTACATCTTAAAATTGTTTTCAGAGCCAACTTGAGAACTCCACTTTTTTGAATCTCTTTTTTTTTTTATTTAACTTGATCTTTCAGGCGATACTTTTATTTTACTTTATATTGACAGCATTTGTGTAGTCCCGATAAATATGCGTGTTAAATTTGTTTCCTAGGCAATGGGGGTCGTACCCTTATTTTTTTTCTTTATTATTTTGTTTTCCTTTAAAGTTAGGGTTTATAACTTTTAGAAAGAAAAGATTTTTTGCAAAAAAAGCTTTGAAAAGGCATTTTTTTCGATTTATTTGTTTATTATTAATTTTTTTGTCGGGAGGAAATAGGTTAGTAACCCTGATAAAAATTTACCGTAAAGGAGCCGGACATATTTGTAACGATGCTGCTGCTTTTCGCTTCTCGGGCTGTCCCGAAGAGGTCTCTCATTGGGGGAGGGGGTTGTACGTGTTTTTTGCCATTAGAGAGACACACACAAATTAAAAAGGGTCCTTGATATTTGATATTTGTCAATTATACTTCAAAACTTGCTAAATAAAATGTACAAATGTGCTAAATGTACAAATGTGCTAAATGTACAAATTGGTGGAGGGGGATACCCCTTTCATTCCCCGTTCGGGACGGCTCTGGTTGTTACAACTACTCTAACAGAAATGAAAATATTTTTTTTTTTTTAATTTATTTATTAAAAGCTATTCATAAAACTGTTGTCTGGAATGAACTAATTTCAATTAGTCTATTCCAGACAACAATTATTCCTTTATTATTCTATTATCTAACAGTTATTCTAATTAGTCATTTCCAGAAATAACTTTCATTTTTGTTAGATTGGTTTTTAACAATAACCACGCTGAATAAAAGAAGCCAAAATACAAAACTTAGAATAAAATTGCAAAATGCTGAGTCATTTCCCAAGCAAGAACATTAAACCAGACAGTCTTTCAATAAAACTTTTAAATAGCTGATGTAAATAACATTAAGGTTAGTTAAAAAAAAAAAAGTTAAAAATGTAATAGTAAAAGTGATTAGCGTAAAAAAAGTTTATAACTTTTTCATAACCACAACAACCACTTATTTTAATTTATTTAATATAGCGAACTTAGAAGGACGGTTCAAAAAAGCAAACTTTCAAATTTAAAATCATATAGTCGATTGCGATGAAAAGTGTCTTGATGTTATTTTATTATACAGATGAAATAAGTTTTTTTTTATTTCAGTAAATTTTTGTTACTTTTTTTTACTTTCAATTTTCTAAAATTTAAAGTAAAAAAGTTGACAAAAGCGCAAATCCCAATATTTAAACAACCAGATTCCAATCACATATAAAAAACCAGGCTCGTAGCAAGCTTTTTGTTTTTGTTTGAGAATTTAACTTTATGTAACGACGTGGAGCTCACTCCATTTGTTTAACATTTTAAACTAAATTTAAGTTCATTAACAAGTCTCTAATGTCATGCAATCTTAGTGTTCAAAGACTATGACCATATAAATTTTGAGCAACATCCCCAATCCTTTTGGGGATTTAAAATACTACCTTTAATTAAGTTCGTCTGACAATCAAAAATTTGTTCCTCATTCAAAAGTTCGGAGCGAAAGTTAATTTAACTTTTTTGGTGAATAAGTAATCAAATGACGCGGACTTAAAATTTGTTGGACAAATAACGATAAAAATTAAGTTTTTATGTGACTTTAGTCTACAAGATCATTTGTATTTTTCAAACAATATTATAATATTGTTCAAATTATACTTGTTTTTATTATTATTAATTTGATAATTATGAAATTAATTTTTTTTCAAATTTAATTTCGTCATTGATTTTTTTTTTTTTATATATATTACATAAAGACATTTTTTAATGCAGTGGTTGATTTTTTAATTTTTATATTTTTCTAAGTTTGTCGTTACAAATTATTCCTTTTCTTTTTTCTTTTTTTTTTTTTTTAATTTTTTTTATTAAGAAACTGTTGAGATCTAACGTTTTAGTTCTATGTTCCAAGTTAGATCAATGACAGTCGTTACTATAGATTGAACAATTAAATGAAGAGTAACAAAAAAGATAAATACATCAGTAAATAAATGCATAAATAGAAATAAAAATATATATTAATTAGCGTTCAAGAAACTAAAGATAAAAGCGATAGTTAATTTAGTTTGAATTTAAATACATTTAGGTTATCAGCTTCATTAATTTCATTTGGTAATTTGTTCGAATACACGTATCGTTCTAATCGTAAAAAAGTTTTTGCGTAATTTGATGGAAAAGTTATTGCTACTTTTTAACCATAAACGATGTTTATTACTTCTTGTCTGAGTTGCAGGAACAGATATTTGTAAAGATTGAGCAGGTGCAATATTCCATTTAATAGTATTAATACCATTATAGCATTTATACATTTGAATAAGATCACCTCTTTTTCTACGCTCTTTAAGTGTTGTTAAATTCATTTTTAAGACGCTCTGAATAGTGCAGATGCCTTAACTCCAGAATCAATTTAGTTGCACGACGTTAAACATCTTCCAGATTTTTAATATCTTTTTTAAAATAAGGAGACCAAACCTTTACTGCATATTTTAAATGTGGTCTAATATAACTTTGAAATAATAACTTGATATTATAAGCATTTTTGAATTTAAAACATTTTTTTAATATTCCGAGTTTACTATTAGCTTTTGAAACAGCTAACTTGACTTGCATATCCCATTTTAAATCATTTGATATAATGACACCTACATCTTTCTCATAAGTTGTTTTACCTAAAGTTTCAATACTACCATTATTGTCCATCATATAATCATAATTTGCATTGTATTTCCCCTTGTGCATGATTTATCAAAATTAAAATTCATCAACCAGACTTTTGACCAATTATCAAGTGCTTTAATATCTTCCAACAGTGATTGCTTACATCATTTACTTCAGCAATAACTTATTTGATAGATGATGCATGTTTTTTTCTGATATAATTCTTTCTAACGGTTTGCATACCACAGATGTCAATGATACCGCCCGGTAAGTAGACGCTTTACTTCTATTACCCTTCTTAAACAATGGTGTTACATTAGTTTCTTTCCATATATTAGGGACTGACATTTGAGATAGTGACTTTTTAAAAAGTAATGTCAATGGTTGAGCAAAAACTCTACAACAATTATCAAGAACATAAGTATGAATACCATCAGGACCAATAGATTTTTTCGTATTGATTGCAATTAATTAATCAAGTTCTTCTTTTTCTTCCACAACTATATTTTCCATTTTATTTACACAACGTGTATTAAAATATGATAGATTTCCAGAATCATCGTTAACGAATTCAGAATGGAAGTAATCATTTAAGATATTAACAAATTCATTTGAATCATTCGTACATACTCCTTTGTGGTCTTCAATCGTATTTATATAATTTTTTATCTTTTCCTTACTTTTAATACAACTAATTTGTAAAATATACGAATGGTGGGGGCAAGAAAAAGACAAAATTAGTTTTATTGCTAAGCCCCTAAATATCCGTACATAATAAAGTCATTAAAAACTTGTCATTAAAAATTGATGATCATGTGTTTTTCCTTAGTTTGAGTTTAATAAGTTTATTTTAGTTGACAATTATAGTTTCGTATTTTTTGGGAATATATCTAAAAAAATTAATATATGTGTAGCTGAAATACCAAGTTCTCCTGTTTTAGTATGTTTTTCTAGAAAAAGAGAAATCATTTTCTAAAATTGCATACTAAAACAGAAAAAATATTGCATAAATAACAGAAATTTTAAATAATTTTATTTTTTTAACATATAAATAAAATGGTTTAAAAAATATTATCCATGAAAATATAAATTAAACAAAATACAAGATTTAAATTTAAATTTATTTAAATACAGGTATTGCGTGGTATTATACCACGTGAAAAGCAATGTAAAAAGGTTTCATAATTTGAAAATGCGCCGATTCTTTTTATCACCAAACCGATTAGAATTACTTAATCAACAGCATCTTTAACTAATAGTATTATTAATAGTTACGTACAAATGAGGTCATTTAATGTGTTGTTAAAAACCATATTAAATTCATTTAAAGACTTTATGGTAACCAATAATATAATGATGTCTACATGCGTAAATTTTGAGATGTAATATTATTATAATTATAAAAAACCAATGATTTTGGTTAATAAATATACTTTTGGTAAATAAAACATACATAAGTACCAAACTATGTATGGTCTTGTTTTTATCACATTAAAATGTTTAGGAAAATATTGAAACAACCACCTTATTCGGTTTGGGTGTAAACTTTATATAATATGGTACTTAAAACATGTTTGATATTATTCTATATTATAATAATAACGCAATTTGTAAATGCAATATTTATTATAACTTACGCCATTTATTGATGGAAATATAAAACAGAATTTATTTGGGTTTGTATGTAAATATGAACGGACATATATTTGCATGTATGTATGTGTGTGTGCGTGTGTGTGTATGTGTGTGCGTGCGTGCGTGTATAATAAAAAGTATAATAAAAAGTAGAATAAAATAGAGAATTAAAAATAATAATAATTTTAAAAAAATAATTAAATTTTTTTTTTTTTTTTTCTTCTTTTTTTTCTGCAAATAGTAAATTGATTGTTAAATCAGTTTTCTCTTTAGTTTCTACTTTCCTTTTTCATTTTTATCGAATTTTTTAGTTATATTAACGGGGCTGGATGATAAGACCATGTCTTCTGCCGGCTCCGGTCGAAACTTTAATGTTATATTTTTATGTTGTAAAAACATTGTAAAAGCTTATTTTTTTAACGACGAAATTAAATAAATAAATAAAAATAAAAAAAAATAAAAATCATAACCTTTGAATTTTGAATTTTAAAACCTGTTGACTTAAATTTAGTGTAAGAAAATAAAATATAAAAGTTGCTAATTAATGATAAATAAACTAATTTGTTGCCCTCACATTTGGGGTAGGGATGGTAAATGTTTTAGAGTATTTTTTTTCCAGGCTCTATTCACTGAATGCGTAGATTAAGATTATTTCTTAATCTACGTATAAATTATTGCTTAGCTACAGCTCGGGTTATACGTATATTACATAGTGGGGTAGCAAAGTATTTTTGGTCAGTAGACATACGTGCCCAAGGTGCCCGATTTCTGTTTCGCTGGAACAATAACTTTTCAGAAAAAAAAAAAACCTCTTTAAATATGTCTTAGGGTTCCTAAACTTTGAGGCTCTAGGTTCAGTTGCTTGTGGGATTGTAAGTTTTACTCATAATGGTCGTACGGTTATCTAGGCTACTGATACTACACGCAGATAAAGATATTTACGTGAAAAGTTCTAAATTTACATGCCCATATAAAAGTACCGTAGTTGCTTAAACCAATTCTTTTAGAGTCAAAGGATATTCTTGAGAGGTGGACATTTTTCGTAACAAAGTGGCAAAAAATCTTTACAAAATAAAGCGTTCACTTAAAAAGTTCGGGGCTCCTTAATCTTCAGGGCATGGTGTTATAAACCCCATAATTCAGGACAAGTTTAAACTTTCTCTCCTTAGTTTTTAAATAATAAATACATTTACGCTAAAAACTTGTTAAAAAGAACTAACTATTATGCCAATTATTTTCCTTTCAAATAAACCACCTTTTCTGAGTCTCCCATGGGTATATGCGCCTTCTGCTAATTGCCTTGTTTCAGCTTTGTCTAAATTCCAGATCTTTCAAATGGTTGGCCAGAGAGTGAACATTTTTGAGACGGTTTGATTCAGAGAATGGTTATTATAGCTAAAACTATCATGGACCGGAACTAGAGAGGGTTTTAATCATGGGCGGAAACCTATTATTGATATTTTCAAACTTTTCAGGGAAGAAATACCTAAAACCGCGCAAATCAAATGTTACGGCAAACTAAATGTAAGTGCTTTAAAGTTTTATTACTTTTAAGTTTTATTACTTTTTTATAAGTGCTTTAAAGTTTTAATACTTTTTTGCATTACTTTTGTATAAGATCCTGTCAAAGTTATTGTAAAATATAAGTAAATTTATTTACTTACTTTATATAAATTACTTTTTATTTACTTTACAAATTATATAAAATGTAAGCTTATGTAATATAAATTTTATTTTATATAACTTATTTTTAATAAAGATTTGTTATTACTTTTAATATAAAAAATTCCTACTTAAAAAATATTATTTTATTTGTAATTTTAATTTACATTTGTTAGCATATTACTTTTATGTAATTTACTTTCATATGCAAGTTACTTTTTAATATAATTTTTTTTAATTAGTTAATTTTATAGGTAAATGTAAATTAAAGTTTGAGGAACTTTTATATTATGTAATGTAATTTTCAAAAGTAATTAACTTTTAAATGTAAAAGTAAACAGCTTTTTCATGTGACTTACTTTTACATGTAAAAGTAAATTACTTTTTGATGTAATCTTCTTTTACTTATTTTTGAAAGTAAAAAAACTTACATTATAAAGTAAAAGTCGTTTCAAAAAAACTAATTACTTATACGCAAAAGTAAATTTACATAAAACGTTTAAATTTACTTATGTAATTTACTTTTTAATAAAAATTAACTTACTCGTGTTAGTAAAAAAAAGTAAGTAAAAAAGCCATCCCAACCTGCAAACATTAGATGCTGGTTTCTGGGCTGTTATTGGTTTTCCAACCATGTTTATATGTTCTTTTCCTGTCACTTTAGCCTTGTTAATTACATTTCTTTTATATCTGTCTGAATTAACAACTCCTTTCTTTCTTCGCTTTAAAGGATTGTGATCTTCATCTGAGCAACTCATTTTTAACAAAGAGTTACAAGCAAAATGTTATTATTTTATGTTACTAATGTTTTCCGCAGAAATAGAAAAGTCAACACCTTTTTTATGTGACTTACTTTTACATATAAAAGTAAATTACTTCTTGATGTTATATTCTTTTACCTAACATACTTTTGTAAATAAAGAAACCTACTTTATAAAGTAAAAGTCGTTTCAAAAAAATTAATAACTTATATAAAAATGTAAATTTACATAAAACGTTTAAAACTACTTATGTACCGTTAAATGAGGTGACAATGGCCAAATTTAAAATCTTTTTTTTTAAAACTTAATTATAAATGATTAATATGTTGATATAAATTGCATTAGATGTGCATGATACCAAAGAAATAAATAATTAAAATAAAAAATAAAAAAATTATAATTTTGACCCTCTTTTTTTAATTTCAAGGGTGAGTCAAAGTCACCCCTATACTGGTGGTGACTTTGGCCATCTAAAAGGAAATTATAACTATAGATTAAAATCATTTTATATTTTACATATTCACAGATACATGGATATTAGGTGATATGTTGTTAAGGCAAAAAAATATTAAAAACAACAGCTTGAAACTAACTTTATTCAAGATTTAAATCACAAAGAAACCTTATTAATATTTAAAACTCAAAAAACTATGCATCAATCATCAAACTATCAGTGCTAGAGTTATTCAATAGATTATCTGTTCAAGAGTGTATACCTTGGTTTTTTTTACAACAGTCATTTCTTTTCTTGTCTTATTTGTATTTATAGCTGCTTGCATATTAACTACATCAATTGATGATACACTTTTTCCTGGGAAAACAGAGACTTTACCTGATCATCACCTAACAGAGACTTTATGATCATCACCTCTAGCTTCAACTAAATGTTGTATGAAAGAATCACTGACAAGAGAACCAATTTCTACTGTGACATCTTTATTTGTAAATGTTCTTTTAGGAAGTCTATCTAGCACCTGTTTTCGATCAAGTGGGTATAATCCAGTTTTTCTGAAGCTTGCCTTTATACTTTCAGAACCAGTTTCTTCAATTTTTTTCATGAGACATTTAAGCAATGCTGGAAACTGGTCTTTTGGAAGGGAAGGAGCTTTACGTCCTTTGCCACTTTCCTTCCAAGTTGTTAATATTTTTCTCCACTTAGCTTTCATTGGTCAAAAATATGCAACATCTAATGGCTGCATTAAATGCATGGAATTAGGAGGAAGTGCAATAAACTTGATATTGTTTTCTTCACACAAAGACAGTACATATGTATTTATATGTGACAACAAAATGTCTCCAATTAGAACATGTTTTCCAGAAGTTTTTTTTAGTTCAGACAACAATAAAGATTCAAACCAATTTGTAAAACAACTGGAGTCAAACCATTCACTCTTTGAGCAGTTATAACGTGCTCCTTTTGGTCCATTTTCTGTCCAAGTTGTCCACATCGAATCTGCTTTATATACAATATATGGAGAAAGGATATACCCTTCTGCATTACCACAATACATCAAAGATGTAGCAGAATTAATTGAATTAATTATCCTCTCAGGATATTTTGATCCTCGCTTTGTTATTATTATTACTAGTTTATTACCAGGGTCATCGGTTAAATAACTTTCATCGTAATTCCTAATGTTTGATGGAGGAACCCCTGCCAGTTCAGGAGTGATGTTATCAAAAAAGTTGTTAATAATTACAGTACCTACTTCTGCCTTTTTTCTTTTAATGTTTCTTGTAAATCTAACACTTAGCTGTTTATTTCTCTTAAGGAATGATTGTACCCATTCAACACCACGCATATTTCCTGCAAATTATCTAATAAACATTCCTTTACGGTCTGCATAAGACTTCACAATACTTTGTAAACTATAACAGTCAACTGGGAATCCAAAAGAAGACGTAGTTATAACATAATTTGCAAAAATTTATTCTTCAATTTTACTAAATATTGTGCAACCGCCTGGTTTTTTATTATGTATACCTTTCAGTTTATTCTTTATTGTTGATAGAGGAATTTTAAAGGTCAAGCAAGCTTCTGTTTGTGTTATCAAAAAAGTTGTTAATAATTACAGTACCTACTTCTGCCTTTTTTCTTTTAATGTTTCTTGTAAATCTAACACTTAGCTGTTTATTTCTCTTAAGGAATGATTGTACCCATTCAACACCACGCATATTACCACTCTTACTTCTTTTAAACATTTGGTTAATGTTTTCTGGGTGTATGGAATATAATCACGACTCCTAGCAACACGTTTATATGTTCTTGGCATGGTTTCTTTGATATAAATATGATTATTAATTAATATTTTGTCCTAAAAACAAAAATTGAAAATTAAACCAATAAAAGTATATCTATAGACAACATTTTCTGAAAAATAAACCAAAAATATAATATTGAAAATCAAATAATTACATTTTTTCACTTAGAGTAAAGTCACCCCAAGTTGTGGTCAAAACCACCCCATAAACTTTACTTAAAGTTAATTTTAATTAGAAGAGTTATAAATTTGGCAAATATTGTACAAAACTCATCCTATTTAAATTTACTATTAGTTATAACATCACAACCCACTCAAATATTAACAGCAGTTTCAACCAACTCACAATTTTGCAGCAAATAAATTTAACAATTTTTATATACTCTAATAAACAAAGAAAAAATTATATCAATAGTTTCGCAAACTTCAGTTAATCTAAGTAATAAATAAACAGAATAGCTTTACTTTTGTGATAAACCTAAATTTGGAAGAAGTCGCAGAAGTACAAAGTAGTTCTTAAAAGTTAAAACTATTTTTTATAAATTAGCCAAAG
>NC_088932.1:42385000-42507500 GCF_038396675.1 Hydra vulgaris
ATAATAAAAATTTTAAAAACTGACATTTCTAGTGTAGATAAGATGTTTCCTTATTGCATTCTCTTTTCTGGGATGCAACCCGAAAGACAAATCAGTCTATTATTTGAGAGTTTAAGTCACCTCTTCCTCTTATATATCTATTAACATATACAAGCATATATAAATATACATATATATATATATATATATATATATATATATATATATATATATATATATATATATATATATATATATATATATATATATATATATATATATATATATATATATATGTTTGCATACATAAATAAATTAATATATAATTTAAAGTTTAAAGATAAATAGGACAAGTATATGTATTAAAAATAATATCAGAGCTCCAGGTTATAACTCTTAGTGACCTTATAGTTTTGCCAGGGTTGCTAAACTTTATTAATTAGCTAGGACTACAATCACTTACTTATTTAATCAAGTTAGTTAATCAGATAAATCACATTTGTTTGAAACATACAACCCAAAATATCATCAACGATTAGAATTTATACTTAATTATATATTTTTAATTACTAACATTGTACTCCGAGATGCCAAATATTAAATATTTATTTAAACTTTTACCCCATTCATCCAGATCTTATTTAGACCGCCTCATGTTGAAAAATATTGTAGATTCTTTACTCATTTTCCTAAAATGTTTCCCCATTTATTAGGATTATTCATTTATTAGGCACCTCAGAGTAATTTCATGTACCGTGTGTTAGTTATGTCGCAATTTAGTCAAATTTATGATTTTATGTTCACTACATTTAACTCCAATGCTACGTTTAACAGCTAGTATGTGACAACACATTGTTGAAGAAGGACACGTGCAGTTTTCCTTTGGATACAGCTTCACAACATGCGCATTTCTGTCAGGTGCAGAGACTGTAAAAACTTTAAGGCTTGGAATATGTACAAAATTAAATGTGTTAAAGCACACATATTGATGGAGGTATGAGTTTCTGCATTGGTATATTGGGAGCTGCTTGCAGCTCTGCAATAACAAGGTCTGAACTCTCTACTTTTGGTATGTCATCTGTGTTATCTAAAATATTTAAATTTTCAATTTAAAACATCATTATTAATTTGTGAGAATATCGCATATTTGTAAATATTTACTAAATAATTATAAAATCAAAGGAAAAAACAATTACAAATAAGGTTTTAAACAAACAAGTTGTTATATATTATATGTGACATACTGATTAGGAGACTGCTGTCAATGAGAGTGTAGGGTCCAAAACCACTACAACTCTGCTTAATTTCTGTCAAACAGAAGGTCTGAAGACGATGCATTGCAACAACCATTAAATCAATAGACACTTCTTTCCAATCCTGAAACTTTTTAATGACAGCATTTAGTGATTCTGATACATTATTTGTAATTATATTATCTGTTAGACCAACAAATCTGAGGTGACCAATATAAGATATTAAAATATGTGAGTGTAAGTGGTCAGAAAAATAAATTGAGAATGCTTCGCTCCAAGAAGGTCTCGATGTATCAATTTTAACTTTTAAACAGATCTCATTTTCACATCTGAGATTTGTAAACAACTATTTTTGCATGACAAGTACTGTGTTTTTTTAACCAAACCTCAATATTAGACAAAATGTGATTGGAGCAAGATACCAGATTCCATTTTGGTAATAGTTTTTTTATTGCTTTGCTAATCCCACTCTCACCGTCTGTTACAACCACAACCTGATTTAGAACTCGTAATTTTTTTTTTAAAGATTTGAAGAAACTTTTATGCACAGTATCAAACTTCCTGTCATGTAAAACAAATGCTACAGATATACAAGGCCTCTCAACAAAACAACTTATTTTAGCCACTAGAATAGATAAATAAAAATCTTCCAAGTTAAATGTTGTATCATATGAACATTTTTTGAGAGCACATGACAAGTTGTCTGATTAAATTTTGCATTTCAAGATAAACCGACAAGTCAGGATAAGTGGATATGGGCCACACAAAGCCTGGAATCATATATGCCAGTTCATGTAAAGTTAAAAAAGATTCAGTGCCAGTGTTTCATACTAGCGACTTTTACACTACGCACATACATAAACTGTCTTGAATTTCTTGGTTGAAATTAGAACCTGGCTATCCTTGCAACCGAGAAGAAAGTCCTTGTAACTGTGGGAATCAGCAATAGCATCTCGCACAGAAGAAGCTGTTGGTAAGAACTTGATTGGTTTTCTGAAATTACCTGAAATATATATACATGTACACACACATATATATATATATATAAATATATATGTATATATATATATATATATATGTGTGTGTATACACTGGCGTATGAAGCATAAAACAGGGGAAAGGGGGGGGGGAGGCTGAACCAGGCAAAGTTTAGAATGAAAAAGAGAAGGGGCTACACAACATGAATTTTAATTAAAAACATTATTTAAAATTTTTATTTAAAGTAGGTTTTATTTAGTTATGTAACTTACGTAAAACTTTTAAAATAAAAACAAAAACCATTATCAAAATGCAAGATATATTTACCATGAGGAACTAAAACTGCAAGGTCGTGGTTACTGATGTAATGGATAACAACAAGATCTGTCTGACTCACAGTACACGAACTTCTAGAAATCATTTGAAATTCCTGTTGGTGTAACTGTGGCAAAATGGATCTTTGTGTAAAGTGGTAAACCCTGAGGAATTTTACTGGACCCATTTTGCTTCCACCTATACCCATCTGCCTGCCAATCATCTAAAAATAATATATATATATATATATATATATATATATATATATATATATATATATATATATATATATATATATATATATATATATACACACACACACATATACATTGCATATACAATAAACAACCACAATATTTACAAGCAACATCACTTGGCAACAAACAAGGAGAATTTAAACTTTTGTGTGAATTAAAAAGAGCAAGTATAGCCAAAATCACCAAAACATGGTTTAACAACTCATCAATTGTACAGTTAGAAAGTTCCACAGTATAAAATAAAAATAGATATGGGAGGCAAAAAGGTTGGAATTATTGGAATTCATCATATAAAATTAAGTTACGGTAATCAGGACAACCCAAATTGTTGAGTTAAAAGAGCAAAAATATGTGCAAACAAACAAAGTTTGAAAACATGCAGAGGTAACAATAAAAAATACAGCTGAAAGCAAACCAAGTTTATACCGAGATACGAATTCATTATAAACAGAAAAGAAAATTTATGGAACATATTCAGGTTGTTAGCTACCCTAAACATTAGCCAAATGGCACTGAGTATACTGTAGAATTCCCAATGGGTTAAAGTTCCCAAAATTCAATATCTTTTTTTTTAATAGTAGTAGTAGTAGTAGTAGTAGTAGTAGTAGTAGTAGTAGTAGTAGTAGTAGTAGTAGTAGTAGTAGTAGTAGTAGTAATCCTGGTTGCCCTCATTTTAAGAAATTGCCTAGCTCTGGCGCTACGAATTTTGCCTTCATGTTACAATATTGCCAGCATAACAATATTATGTTGCACGGAATGCTCTCATCTTACAAATCTGCCCTTATGTCACAAAATGTGCGTAGTATGAGGGTAAAAACTGCACTCATGTTAAGTTACATAGTGACATAAGGGCATTTGTCATAAAACATATTTATTTTAAGATAAACGATTAAGCTAGCAAATTGGTCAATTTAAAAATGGCAAAGTTTGATGTATTTGTGGAACAATTAAGATTGATATAGTATTAAATTTAGATTGATAATAAAGTTAGAACGATAACATATTAATACATAATATTTATGTTGAACATATATGCAATAATATTTAAAATAAATTGAATAATAATATTGACAATATATTAATTAAGATTAATAATAAAGTTAACTAATACCTTAATCTAACTTTATTATCAACAATAAACACAAATTTAAATTGTTAAATCAACAATGCTATTGTTATAATGTTATAAACTTTTTGTTAGGTAATTATACTAATTAATAATACATTTGAGGTCCTCATTGATGTAAGTTCTATGTTTTTTTGGTACTATAATTAATAGAGATTTATAGAGATAAAGAATAGAATCAGGTGTAATAAAGTAGTAAGCATGATAAAGAGATATAATCTTAGCAGATGGTAAAGATCAAAAGTAAGATTTGACCCCTAGAAGACAAAGGGTAGATGACTCATTAGGTACATTAGTGTTCATAAATGTAGGATTTTTGTGATAAGGATTCGCTGAAAAAATTTAGTCTTATCTGAGTTAGAAATAATTCTTTCAGAAAAAAGAAAAAAATAATATTATTTTATTTTCATTGCAAAATCATAAGTTTAATTTTATAAAAAAGTTTAAGAAAATTATAACTTTGAAAATATGCCTCACCCACTTTAGCCCTTGATGTTTAAGTTACATGAGGGCTCCGAACCGGGATTATAGATATATTCCTGTTTATTACAAAATATATTCCTGGCTAACACCCCAACATTGCCACAAGTCAACAAATGTAAACAGTTTCAAGAACAAATTAGACAAATATTAAGTATTAAAAAAATTAACTTAATAATTTTAATAGTAATAAATTTTTTTAATACTAACAAAAAGTATAAAAAATTTAAACAAAAATTACTTTTGGTCTTAAGTCTTCTAAGCAGTTTTTGTTTAAATTTTTATTCTTTTTATTATAGTATATACCTACATTATCAAAAGTGAGTTGTCAAAGTGAGTTTCTAATTCATTTGCTGTTAACACATAGCTAAATTTTATATACTACTACTAATAATTGTTTTTAACCAAGTATAATGAAAGCACATTGGCGCTCACATCTAAAAATCATAAAAAAGATTATTTAAAAATCTGCAGATTTTTTTTATATTATGTCTTACATTGGCATAATATAAAAAAGACATAAGCAAGTAAGTTTGCTATGGAGCTATTTCACAATAATAAATAAATCTTCAAATAAATTATAATAGAAAAGACAATTTTTAGCTTCAAAAAAAATTGCATATTAAATGACATCTTGAAAATATTCAATATAACATTAAATGACATTTAGATGCCCTTTCATATTTATCAATAAGATATCTTCCTATACTGTAGCATAGCCTTAAGTAAAGGATAAACAATGCCTAAGTGAAGTTAGATACTACTTTAAACATATTTAAAAAAATAAAAACATATACAGTCTTGTAGACTACATGTAGGTCTACATTGCAGATTACAAGTATAATTTCTTTAAATGTGTTTAAAGTAAAGTCTAACTTTACTTAAGGCATAGTAATTGATTTTTACTAGTATAAACCAATAACTATGCTATATACTACATTATGCTATTTTAGTATACAAATATACTTACAAAATACAAATACTATAAAAGTATACTGAAATATTGCTGCCTAACCTTTTCCGTGATTCACTTGTAAAACATAAACTTCGCCTGCCTTAGGCTAAGGCAATAATCCTAAGGCTTAGGATTATTGAGACTAGTCGGTCTATCTTCATTATTCCTCTTGGCGATAAGATCTTAAGATAATTTAAACAACCTGTCAAAACTGGAACAGTCATTTTTTCTTAAAAAAAGACTAACAATATGTTTGCTAAGGTTGAATTCGTTTGCAGAAATCTAACTGTTAAAAGTGTCGCGTTACTTGAATGATCCGCCCCGCTGTTCCGCCCCGCTGTTCCGCCCTTCCCCGCCGATTGTACCTACTCCTAGTAACCAGACTAGTCTATGGATAGACTTACTAGTCTATGGATAGACTGTTGTAATGGACACAACAAATGTTTAATTTTTTGTCCTTGTTGTGTCTATCAAATTTTTGATGGTGTCCTAAGATTGCTCAGTTAAAAAATAATTTTCACTTCATAAGTCTACAAAGCATAATTTTTTGTCTATTTGGTGTCTATGATTTTGTCTAAATTTACTTGATTTCATAAAACCAGAAATCTTTCATTACCGTATTATTTGAAGATTGTTATGTAGTAAATTTATAATATTAAAAAAATATTGAAATGACATCAAAACTCCAAATGACGATCATTGCCCATGATTAATTATTGTTTAAAACTTGCATACATATTCATCAATAAAATGAAAGTAAAAAACATTTTTCTTTTTCACTATTGTTTTATTCACAAACCTAAATAAATTTTAACACCTATTGGAATCTTCTACTTACTAATCCACATTTTATAAAGGACAACTCCTTGATCACATATTTTTAAAATAATTTTATTGAAGGTGATAAAGATTTTAGTGACTAAGGAAAATTTTTTAAATGATAAACTTACCTTCAACTTTTTTGAAGTAATCCCAAACTGGATAGGGCATTTTAAAAATAAATTTTCACGCACATTCACTGAGAATTGAAAAACAACTGAACTGAGTAATTAATGAACTTCAATTGAGCACAAAATAGTCCATTTTGAGGTTTTTAAATAGACATTAACTTTTTAATCAACAGCACACGCTGGACAAAAAATTAAAAAATGAACTTCTGTTAGAAAAATTGTATTTTTAATTTTGTGCTCGTTTTCAGTTTTTGAAACGATGCTGCAGTGAAAATTTAATTACTCGTTATAAGTCCAAATTATATATTAAATAGATCTTCTATACCTCATTAAAAAATCGTTCATTTAGTGTCCGTTTTTAAAATGATTGTCTAGAAAGACAAACATTTTTTATAGACAATTCATTTTTGATAGTTGTAATTAAAATTGTTGCAATTAGTGCTTTGTCGAAGTCTATTTTTGTCCTTTTATAATAAGGCCATTAGAGATTGTCTGGTTGCTACCTACTCCAAAGTCACCTCATTTTACGGTAATTTACTTTTTGCTAAAAATTAACACAAAAAAAAAAAGGAAAAGAGCCATCCTTGCTTGTTAACTAGAAACCTTTGCAGCGTATTCGTGGACCACAGGTTAAGAAACCCTGCTTTAGGGGCACCTAAAATAAAAATTAAAAGAAAAAACTAATTGTAACGTGAAATAAGTCACTTTAAAAACTTTTTATTTATTCCAAATTTCGGTTATTCGAAGTAAATTCTCATTCCTGGTGAAGGTTCGAATAACCAAGAGTTTATTCTTCTTAATGCGCCTTTGTTTACGGAAAGTGCGCACTGATTGGTAGGCTGGGTTCTACAAAAACGCTAACAATAAACAATAGCGCTCCTTAACTGGCCGGGCTGTGTATTTTAAGACTGCGTTAAAAGTTATTCGTGAGTTCGCGATAATTCACTGAAACTATTAGCGAACTTTTTTTTTTATCAGTGATAGCGGTTTTTATCTGTGACAGCGATAACTGTTTTACTTAATCTATGATAGCGAAAACAGTGATAATGATTTTTATCAGTGATATTTCAATTTAGAGAGTTTTATGTCAAACTATTTCATTAGTTTTATTCTAACCTGCTTTACTATATACTTTTAATCTAGTTTTAAACGTGGAAACGAGATTGACAAATAAGGAAAGACAATTTTTTTCATTGTAAAGATGCCAGGGTTTGTAATCCCGTGCTATAATTTTAATTCCGGGATTTCGGGATTAAATTTACCTATTCCCGGAATCGGTTTAATCCGGGATTTTTGAATAACTGTTTTTGAACAATTTTAACATAATATTTAAGTAAAATTTTGATAAATTTTATACCACATTCAAAATTTTATTGGAAAATACTATATGTTATATTACAAGAAAATTCTTTAGTTTTTTTATATTAAAGGGTCATCCATAAATGATGTCAGTATTTTTTCTTAATTTTGCGACTACCCCTCCCCCCTATGTCAAACTCTGTCAATATTTGGCCAACACCCCGTTATATATGATGTCAGTTTTTGTGTACTCCCCCCCCCCCCTGAAAAACAATAAAAATGCTAAAAAACCATTGATTTTTTTCCTGACTAAATTATACATTTATATAACAGTAGATCTCATCAAATTATATTATATAATAGTCGATATCTCATTAAATAATCAACTAAGCAAATAGTATAGTATATCTTTAATATAATCTTCCCATGGGTTGTTGAATTGATTATCAATTGAAACATTAGGTAGTAAATGCTCTCCGCGCTCTAAAAGGATATCGTATTCTTGAGGTACAATCAAATTCGTTGCGTCAACTTCATTTTCATCTAACCATTCAGCAGTTTCCGAACTCTTCTGCAAGGCGATGACTGCCAAAAATTCTGTCTGACGCTTGGCAGCGATACAAACAGGTTGGACCCCTTTGATTAGAGGAACATAGCTTGAGAGGCAAAGTAGATATTGCACTTTTTGCAGATTCTATCAGCTAGGCTAGACTGAATTGATGGACAAAACGCATTATACGACAAAATTGGAAATCATTTGGCAGTACAAGGAAGAATACTTTCAATGTTTGATGCGATGAGCATAAAGACGGATGATGGAAACAATTCTTTTGCTCCTTCTGAGATATCTACTGCTTTGAGCCCGTCTCTAGTTTGATTGACAGGTATCTGGGATTTTTGTCAGGTCCGCTGTCGACGCAAAACACAACGAAGGCTTAACCATATTAGTTTGAGGATCTCTGGTAATAGAGTCGAATTCTTTGATATTCAAGAGCCGCTGAAAGTCTAATCCATGAGCGAAGGCGGTTGAGAATGCGTGTTTTCCTGATCGAACAGCAATGAAGGTAGGTCCAGAATAAGTAACAGCATTTGTTTTTCCGAGACCATCTTTTTTGATCGTAATTCCAGCGTATACAGATGGTATAAGCTTGTGCTTAGCAGCCACGACCCAGTCGTGGTCCGGGAGAGTTACCCGATACTCCAAATGCATCAACAACGGCACCTGTTTTTTGGCTGCTGTGATTCCAATTGGCACTCTAGCCTTGTCATCTTGGCTAATGAAACACACTTCATCTGGCCCTAAAATAGAATAAACTTCTTCCACATATTTTATAGTTGAACTGCAAAAGAGTCCGTCAACATGTTTTAAATGACATTCATTCTGAGGACTGATCAATCTAACAAGGACTGTTTTGACGTGCCTTTTGCCTTTTAATGTTCCGTAACTTCTTGGAAGTAGACGAGTATAGAGGGCGCTCTTGCTGATTGCAAATCCAATTTTGTTCATCTCGGATGTCAATTCGTCAAGAGTTTTAATGCTCTAAATAATAAAGAAATATATTTGGATATAATTAACTTTTTTACAGAAAACGGGATTTATTTCGTAAATTATATTCAAATCAAATCTTGAAATTAGTAGTTAACATTTCAAGGATATTTACAGTAGTGCAAGTACTAATTAAGAGTAAAATTCTAACAAATACAATATTAATAAACATAGCTAAGCTATCATTACCCGAAGAACCTCTGACCGACGTCTTTCATCAGCGGACGAACCATGCAGAGCAATATCCATTACTGCCTTCAAAAGAAGAGGTTGATCTACTTCTAATGACGGTCGACCGGGTTTCTTTCTGATTTTTAGTTTTTCTTTGGTGCTCCAAGCAGATTTCCTCCATTCTAGCTTTTTTCAGTTCTCTAGTTTTCCTCTGTTGAGCTTGATCATACTTTTTTTTGGACAGTTCTTTACATAGATGAGCTAGTTTCTTCTTTTTCTTTTTCAAATCATCCTCCTCAGATTTAGCAATGAATCCACTTCTCTTTCTAGTCTTCAGTCCAGCAACTTCACTATTTGAAGCTGCAATCTCAGAATTGAGTTGATCTTGAGCCACTGTTCTTGCATTTTTTTGATTTTTCGTGGTCAACAAACTCAAAGTTAATGCACTTTGCTGATCATCAATAACAGATCGCTCATTGGTGGGCTCAACAAACTGTGAGGAATTCTTGTCAAATTCAAGTGAAGTATACGTGGTGGCAGACTGTTTTGGAGTATGGGCCCAAAATGATAATTGCTTGTTTTTGATTTTCATTGCCTTTTCATTAAATAAATTGATTAAATACATTACTCGTGATTCAAGATCCTTATGCACCAGTTTCTCTTCTTTTAATGAATTCCATATACTATGGACTTATACTTTCTTATATTCCATATACTTTCTGGATATTAGCCTTTTTTATCGGGATGAGCATTTCCACACGAGACCATCAATAAATCAAGTAATGCGGTTTTATCCATATTTTAATCTTGATTTTTTAGTATTGTTTACATCACAATCAGGATAATAATTTTGCTTATCGTTAGCGCAAGTTTTTTAAAAGAATTACTTCAACTCGCTAGGGAGAAATTAGCGTTTTGAATTTTCTCTAGACTTGCATTGCATCTGTTTGCATTGCATCACGTTTTACAATTAACTAGAGAGTAATTAGAGTTTCGTATTTGAAATAACGACAATTTAATTTCAAAAAATGACAATCATTTTTACTGACATCATTTATTACCCGGCGTGACATGAGCATCACTGATGCTGATAAAGAGGTTTTAACGATTGAAATTTTAACCAATAAATTAAAAAATAAAATTCTAAGTTGCTGTTATCGCCCACCTTCAGGTGAAATTAAAAATTTTAATTCGTTTTTATGTAATGACGTTATTAAAAAAAGTAATCGCGAAAACAAATTTATCTACTAATTGGGTGATCTGAATTTAGATTGTTTTCAATACCACGTTAATAATAACATTAAAAAGTTTTATAATGGCATTCTCGAAAATGGTGCAATTCCTTTGATTAGCAAACCGACAAGAATTACTCAATCAAGTGTTTCTTTAATTGATAATATATTAACCACTGATGTTTTTAACGTATCCTCACAAAAAGGCATAACCAAAAATGACATATCTGATCATTTTCCTGTTTTCTTTTCTATAAATATAGATAATAAATTACTTCCAAATGAAAAACCAGTTTTCAAAAAGCGAATTTTTACAAATAAAAACCTTGAATCTTTTAAAGAACAATTATCTTTAATTGATTGGAACTTTATTAACGCCTCCGATAATACAAACTTAGTTTATAACTCCTTTTTTAAAACTTTCTATGATATTTACGACACTAATTTCCCTGAAGTTAATTTAAATCTCAAAGCTAAAAGTATTAAATCGCCTTGGATTACAAAGGGTTTGCGTAAGTCTTCAAAAATTAAACAAAAATTATACATAAATTACTTAAAATGTAAAACAAATGAAAATAAAATTATATATAAAAATTACGCTAAACTTTTTGAAAGCTTTAAAAAAAAACAAAAAAAAAATATTATTTAAATTTACTAGATAAATATAAATTAAATTTTAAGCGCACTTGGTTTATAATAAGAGAAATTACTGGCAGCAAAAAAAGTACATCTCACCCTTTGCCAAACATGGTTAAACATAATAATGAATTTTATATGATAAAAGACAAATTACGGAAGAGTTTAATAAATATTTTGTGTCTGTAGGACCAAATCTTGCAAAAAACATTCCTAAAGCAAACAGCTTAATGATTGATCTATGTTTCCCTCTAAACTCTTACTCTTTTGAATTATCTTTTGAAGAGTTTGAAATTGCATTTAAAATGTTGAAATCTAACAAAGCAGTAGGCCCTGATGGTATTAGTAACCAGACAATCTCTAATGGCCTTATTATAAAAGGACAAAAATAGACTTCGACAAAGCACTAATTGCAACAATTTTAATTACAACTATCAAAAATGAATTGTCTATAAAAAATGTTTGTCTTTCTAGACAATCATTTTAAAAACGGACACTAAATGAACGATTTTTTAATGAGGTATAGAAGATCTATTTAATATATAATTTGGACTTATAACGAGTAATTAAATTTTCACTGCAGCATCGTTTCAAAAACTGAAAACGAGCACAAAATTAAAAATACAATTTTTCTAACAGAAGTTCATTTTTTAATTTTTTGTCCAGCGTGTGCTGTTGATTAAAAAGTTAATGTCTATTTAAAAACCTCAAAATGGACTATTTTGTGCTCAATTGAAGTTCATTAATTACTCAGTTCAGTTGTTTTTCAATTCTCAGTGAATGTGCGTGAAAATTTATTTTTAAAATGCCCTATCCAGTTTGGGATTACTTCAAAAAAGTTGAAGGTAAGTTTATCATTTAAAAAATTTTCCTTAGTCACTAAAATCTTTATCACCTTCAATAAAATTATTTTAAAAATATGTGATCAAGGAGTTGTCCTTTATAAAATGTGGATTAGTAAGTAGAAGATTCCAATAGGTGTTAAAATTTATTTAGGTTTGTGAATAAAACAATAGTGAAAAAGAAAAATGTTTTTTACTTTCATTTTATTGATGAATATGTATGCAAGTTTTAAACAATAATTAATCATGGGCAATGATCGTCATTTGGAGTTTTGATGTCATTTCAATATTTTTTTAATATTATAAATTTACTACATAACAATCTTCAAATAATACGGTAATGAAAGATTTCTGGTTTTATGAAATCAAGTAAATTTAGACAAAATCATAGACACCAAATAGACAAAAAATTATGCTTTGTAGACTTATGAAGTGAAAATTATTTTTTAACTGAGCAATCTTAGGACACCATCAAAAATTTGATAGACACAACAAGGACAAAAAATTAAACATTTGTTGTGTCCATTACAACATACAGAATTGTCTATGTCTGTGTTGTAAGTCTATCCATAGACTAGTCTGGTTACTAGATGGTATTAACGGCAACATTATTATAAGTTCATTTGATGTTTTAAAAGATATACTCTTTAAGATTTTTTCGATATCAATTAAACAGGGAATTTTTCCACAAGCTCTAAAATTAGCAAAAGTCATACCAATATTAAAAGGTGGTGACGTTGAGAATATAAGTAACTATCGTCCAATTTCACTACTTTCTGTATTCTCTAAAGTTTTAGAAAGAATTTTGTACAATAAAATTTATAATCATCTTACTATAAATAATTTATTACACAGCAACCAATATGGATTCCAAAAAAACAATTCTACAGAACATACCATTTTACAATTTACAAGAAATATATCTGACTCATTTGAAAATTCTCAATTTACTTTAGGTGTTTTCATTGACTTGGCAAAAGCTTTTGATACTATTGATCACAAAATTCTTTTTAAAAAGTTGGAGTGGTACGGAATTACTAGAAATATATTAATTTGGCTTAAAAGTTACCTAAATAATCGGAAACAATTTGTTTATGCAGATGATAGCGTATCATCTAATTTGTTAAATGTTTCATGTGGAGTTCCTCAAGGATCCATATTAGGACCCCTCCTATTTCTAATATATATTAATGATCTACCAAAATCTTCTAACCTAATGACAATTATGTTTGCTGATGATTCTAACTTATTTCTTTCTCATAAAAACATTTTTACACTTTTAAGCAGCATGAACATTTAACTAGCCAAAATTTCCGAATGGTTTAAATTAAACAAACTATCATTAAATATTGATAAAACTAAATGGAATCTTTTTCATCCTTATGGTAAAAAGCACCAGCTGCCTAGCAACTTACCCTTTCTTTTTATCGATAACATAATTATTAAAAGAGTTCTAGTGACAAGATTTTTAGTTGTATATATCAATGAAAATCTTAATTGGAAAAGCCACATTGCTAACTTGTGCAATAAAATTTCAAAGAGTATAGGCATTTTATACAAAATAAAAAACTTTCTAGATAAACATACCTTAATTCAGTTATATTATTCGCTAATTCATTGCCATATTAATTATGCAAACATTGCTTGAGGTAACACTTACAAAAGTAAACTTATACCTCTTTATCGGCAACAGAAACATGTAGCACGCCTTATAAATTTCAAGGACTGTTTTGCTCACGCCAAGCCTCTTTTATATGATATGAAAGCACTCAATATATATGAGTTAAATGTTTTTAATATTCTTTGTTTTATGTATAAATGCAAGACCCACCTATCACCCGTTTCTTTTCGTAACTTGTATTTACAAAGAGATAGAAATAAATATATTTTTAGGAACGATAATTTAACTTGACCATTTTCTCAAACTAATTTTGGAAAATTTTTTATTTCATTTCGCGGACCATTTTTATGGAATAGTATAGTTCTAAATACTTCTAAAGATTTTTCTCAAGAATGTAATTTTGATTCTTTTAAACAAAATCTTAAAAAACTAATTTTTTCAACTGATAATATACTAATCTACTTTTAAATTTTTAAATTTTTTAAAAATCCTTTATCTATATTAGTATATGTATATATTTAATGTATATTCTTTTTTATTTATTTTTTTGGTTGTTTTTTTATCCACAAGCAATTTGCGGTTCCTCTGTGACAAGACCTGATGGTCTTCTTTGAGTAATCCGCGTTTTTATATTTATTTTTAATATTTGTTTCTTAACGATATCTTAACTTGTTAACTTTTATTATTGTAACAAAGTTTTGTTTATTTAAGTTGTAATAAATATTGTAATAAAGAACAAAAATAAAAAAAAATAAAAATTATGAATGACTTAAAAAACTTGATCAAAATCGCTATAGTTTTTATTCACGTAAAGCTGACCAATTACTGAATAAAAGCAATTGCTTATATTTATTCACCTGGCTTAATGGATAATTTTTGTTAAAAATCGAATGCGATTAGTTAACTTTAAATTAGGATAATAACGAGGTTTTTAATAGCAAATTATGTTACTACTAAGACTGTTCCTTGAGAAATGACGTAATTTAACTTTGTTTTCCCTCCAGTCTATTATACCTCCTCGGTCTAACTAAATTTAGTCAGCTAAATTTTTAAATCTAGCCATAATTAGTTGACTAAATTTTTGACCTAACTTAAATTAGTCGATTAATTTTTTAGTCTAACTAAATTTTACCTTACTAATATTTTAGTTAACTAAAAAGTTAGTCGGCTAGTTTTAGTTAGACTAAAAAATTTTTTGACTAATTTTTGGTTAACTAAAAAGTTAATCAACTAATTTTAGTTAACTAAAAAGTTAATCAACTAATTTTAGTTAACTAAAAAGTTAGTTTATCAGTTTTAGACTAAAAAGTAATTCGACTAATTTTAGTTAGACTAAGAAGTTAGTCGACTAATTTTAATTACGGCTTTTTTTAGTTTAGATTAAGATGTAGGTTTCGATTAGGTTACGATTAAGGTTGCGGTTTTTAGTTTTGATCACAACACTATTAGCTATTGCAAAGACATTTAAAACAATAGGAAATTTCTCAAGGAAAGAAAGAAGAGTAAAACCAGCGTAAAATTTTTTGTTTACTTTTACTTACCAAGTGAAGAAAGTTAAAACTTTGAACGAAAAAAAAAATGTTTTTTATAAAATATAGAAGTTTAAAACTTTTGTAAAAGTTCTAGCTCTTTTTAATGTCCTTAATTATGATTAAGAATGTTTTCTAACTTTATCAAAAAAATATTTCAAGCGGACTGAGACTGAGCAAAATCAGAATGAAGCTCAAAAAGAGACTTGGTAAAAGTCAGGTTCACTTCTAACAAGGCTGCAAGCAACCAGTATTGAGTTGGGAGTTACTAGAAAATACAAAATAGAGTTAAAGAGCAAAGAGTTGATAGAAGACTTGAAATGTTGTAGTTGTATGAGAAAGAAAAAAAAGAAAATGGGAGAGAGTTCCAAAAGGTTGAAGTGCGGGGAAAAAAACCAGGCGATAAAAGTTGTTAGAGCATGCAGAGACAGATACAGTAAAATGACGAGACTTTGCTAAATGACGAGTCAATAAAGAATGAGTTTATACTTGATGGAACTAGAGATAACAGCTCCTTTAAGCAGCGATCATGATAGTATTTTGTAGAAAAGAGAAAAAGGTGCAGCTCTACGACGATGAGAGAGAGGCTCAAGCTTGGCGGGTAGAGCTGGTCCAAATACGATTACAATGCATTTTCGAACATTTTCAAGAAGAGAAAGAGCCTCATTAGGTGGTCTGACTCTTTTTGTAACAAAAGTTGTAACAAGATTTTATTTTACTAATTCCAAAAACTTTAATAATCCGTGGATGACAAATGGTCTTAGAAAATTATCCAGAAAAAAACAAAGTTTGTATAAAAACTTTTTGAAATAATAAAACTTATAACAAGGAAATTAAATACAAATGGTCTTAGAAAATTATCTAAAAAAACCAGGCGAATAAAAGTTGTTAGAAAAAGTATAAAGATTGTTAGAAAAAGTATAAAGATTGTTTTGAAAGAATAAAAAAGCTGTAAAAAGCATAAAAAAAAGTTATTATTCTAACCTCTCAGAACATTTCAATCGGAAAAGTAAAAAGTAAAAAGACATGGGAAGTAATTAAAGAAGTTATAGGGAAAAAAAAATTACAAAAAAACACCACTATTCCAAATAGATTAAAGCTAAACTTGAACAAACAAATATTTGATAAGAAAGAAATAGTTGAAAACTTTGACAAATTTTTTAAAAACATAGGGAAAAAATCAGCAGCAGATATAACTCCTGGAAACAAAACGTTCCAACCCTATTTAAAAAAAAATCACTGTGTAATGGATGAGTCGGAACGGTCTCTAAATGAACTTCAGGCATCCTTTAATGCGCTTAAAATAAATAAAAGCGCCGGATTTGATGATATTAATGTTAATGTTCTAAAAACTATTTTTGATGGTATTAAGTTACCTCTTTTGTTTATCTTCAATCTTTCAATAACAACTCGTATTTTTCCTTGTCAATTAAAAATAGCAAGAGTAGCCCCTGCATACAAAAATGGCGACGATTCTATGCCATCTAACTACAGACCTATATCTATCCTTTTTTGTTTTTCAAAGTTGCTTGAGCGTATTATGTATAACAGACTGTATAGTTATCCTGAAAAACATAATATCTTATTCAGCAAACAGTTTGGTTTCCAAAAAAGGCATTCAACACATAATGCAGTAACTGGTTTAGCCAGTCAAATTCTGGATGGGCTTGCCAAAAAAGGTTATACTCTCGGCTTGTTCATCAACTTTTCAAAAGCTTTGGACACTGTTGATCATAAAACTCTCTTGTACAAACTAGAAACATATGGAGGAATAAATAGTAACTTAAAATGGCTGCAAAGTTATCTTACAAATAGAAAACAAGGAGTATCTTATGATTCAACGTGTACAAAGTTAGAAACAATAAGCTGCGGAGTTCCTCAAGGCTCTATTCTCGGACTCTTACTATTTCTGACTTACGCAAATGATATTTACCTATCATCAAACATGCTTAACTTTGTTCTTTTTGATGATGACACTAATCTTTTTTATACCCATTTCAATATAAAAACAATTTTTTTTACAGTAAACTGTGAGCTGGAAAACCTTAATGACTGGTTTAAACTAAACAAACTCTCTTTGAATATCAGTAAAACTGAGTACATTTTATTTCATCATCAATTCAAATCCGATGACTTGCCTCAGCAACATCCTCAGCTAATAATAAATAACAATATAGTAAACAGAGTTTCATCACTTAAAATCTAAAGAATAATATTTGATGAACATCTTAATTGGAAAAATTATATTACGCTAGTTGAAAACAAAATTTTTTAAACTATAGCCATTATGCATAAAACAAAACACCTACTAAGTAAAAAATGTTTAATAGATTTATATTACTCTTTTATCCATAGCTATATAAGCTATTGTAATACTGCTTGGGCAAGTACTAACCCTTCACCATCGAAAAATATATATATTAAACAAAAACAAGCCAGTAGAGTTATATGTAATGTGCATAAATACGCCCACTCCAAGCCGTTACTCCGGGAAATTAAAGCTAAAAACTAATCATAAATACTTAACGAGGTGCTCTATCCATAATTTTAATTTACCTAAGTCAACTCTTAAAATATCTGATTACTTAATTTCGTATAGAGGAACTCGTCTGTGGAACATAGCTCTTAATGAAAATATGAAAGTATAACTTCAACAAATTGTTTTAAAAATATAGTTAACAGTATTTACTTGAATTGACAGACACAAACACATTTTTGTACTTTTAAGTGAAAAAAAAAAAATCGTTTTTGCAATTTATCGTATTCTTTTGCAATTTATCGTATTCTTGTTATAATTATGTATTAACTTGTTTCATATAACGAGTATTTTTAAATTTGTGACTCACAAAAACTAGCATGCTAGTGTTTTCTGATTTTACGTTATGCCTTAAATCTTTCTGATAAAGCAGAAGTCGCAGGTTTAGCCAAGTAACATCTAGCCAGACCAGCTAGAAAAGTTAACTCATTTTTATTTTGCTTCCACCATTCCAGAGCATCTACATCCCTTTCAGGTAAGGCCATAGTCTGATACTTTTCAAATTCAAGCATCAAGGGTGGCTTGAGCTTTGATTGGCTTGACTGTGAAGTCCCAGGACGTTGCGCTGAAACCTGCCTCCTGTTTTTCAAAAACTTAAGGTCCACTGGATCCATAGTTTCGTCATGATCTGATGTTTCTAGCGAAGTATGATCATCAACCAATGACTTTTAGAACTAGATTGTGGTTGGGTGATTGTCAATCAATTCTTTGATGGCGGTTTCCCTCCTTTCCTCACTGTTTGCAATATTTTTGAGTGTATATCCTCTATAATATGGGTGCAGAAGTGAACCCACATTATAGTATTTGACTCCAACGCCATTACTAGGTCAACCTTTCTCAAACTCTTCCATGAAGTTGTGTAGGCACTCTGCAACTTGATAGTCACACTATTTAATGTCATTTACGGTTCGTCTGCAATGCAAGTAGAGATTTAATAGATCTTTTTGAACTTTATGCATAGTCATAAAGTTTTTTGATTTTTTTGCATAGTCATCTGTTTTTCAAAAGACCAGGAATCAGAGTGTCACTTAGATTCGCCAGAAACGGTTAAATGTTGTAAATACTAATAAACTCTGACTCATCCGAAATTAAACTTTGAAGATCTGCTTTGTTTAGAGTTTCGAGAGCAACCAGTAAACCAGCCTTCAATCTGAGGATGATTTGAGGATCATTTTTTTTTAACTTTGTTATTTAGGTATCCTAAGAAGACCTAACGGTCTAGTCACAAATCACCGCGGAAGTGCATTTAACTAGGAAGTTTGCGCCTCCCTCCGTACCGTGACGCGAAAATATGTCCAGAGTTCGTCACGAACCTGGATCTCCTGCTTCAAAAGCAAGCGCTCTAACTGCTGCGCCACGGCCGCACTAATATAATCATAAAGTTAGAATTTCATCTCGTTACTATTGGCTGAATGATCTTGATGTCCTGCCAGTCCAATGAACTTTGGTAGGTCCTTTGAGCAAGTCCTTTATATTTCTTAATTATAGCATTAATTCCTTCTGATTTTTTTACAGCCTTTGTTAAGCAAGTGTTGAGCAGATACAGCCTTTGTTAAGCAAGTGTTGAGCAGATGATCGGCACAGGTTAGATGATCACTGATCTCTTTGCTTTCCGTGATTTCTTTCTTCATGTTGGCTGCAGCATCAATAACATCAATACCACTTTGTAAAGGTCTTCTGGAGGAAGATTTTTAAAGGTCCTCTGGAGGCCGGGAAATTGACAAATCATGTGGTCTGTTCCTTGTGCGAGCAAAACGCCTGTATGTCTCTGAACAAAGTTTTGATAATTTAAAGATAAGTTTTTGAGTTCAAAGTCTTTGGTAACACAATGCAATGTAAGGGAGACAAAGGGATCACCATTTCTTGCAATTCATACATCTGTAGTGAAAGGTACCATTTCGCAATGCGGGATGTCTATCTCAATTTGCATTTTTACATCACGTCTTAGATTGCGATAAATCATTGACAGCTTGTATTTGGATAAGGTGGTTGAACTTTTTAGATTGGCATGTGGACAAAGATAATTCAGAAGCATTTTGAAGCCAGCAGTTTCAATAACGTGAAACGGGAGGTTAGAGAGAACTAGTGCAAGGGTTAGGATGATATCAAATTCTAACTGTTGTGCACTTTGTGAAGGTTACTTTATGGTTTCAGTAAAGTCGTCCATTTTTTTGGTGATTTGATGATACACCATGTGGGAGGCTATCAAGCCTTTTGTTTTTATTAATAGGACCAAAATATCCTCTTATGATACTGGACTTATCAGCCTCTGCTTGAGCATTCCTCTTTTCTTGAAGTTTCTTCTCTTTATTTTCATTATCGACTTTTTGCATCTGGTAAAAAGATAGCGGACTGCAGGATCTGAAAGAAAATAGTGGAACTATATATGTTTAAAAGGATGCATATTGCAATGTTTAAGTAATACACAGTTCATAAAAAGTAAATACATGAACCACAAGACACATTAGTGTGTTTTGAGTAATTCAAAAAAAAAAATTTATCACAAAATGTCGCATTTTACTCAGAAATTCCGGGTTTTCGTGGATTTTACTGCATTTAGGCAAAGTTACTGGAGTTTAAAATCACTGATCTCAAAATGTAACTTGTAACTGGATAGCGTATACTGAAAATTTTTTGAAGCCAGTTTTGGCCTCCCAAGTTGGCGGCGGATATAAGGAACGGCTATATGAAAATTAAGAAACTGATGATAATCGAGTTTTATATCTTAAGCTCAAATAATGATAAGTTTCAAATAAAAATCTATTTTTTTGTTTAGCATAAGATTTTTTTCATAAAAATAACGGAATATTGCATATTTACATAAACTTCAAATATAAATATTTTTTTATTTAACAAAACGTATTCTTACAATAACTTGTTGTATATTAACTTGTTTTTTGTTTTTTAGAATAAATATAATAAAATAAAAAACAAATTCTCAGTAAAACTAAGTACGAGTTTTAATTTTAGTTTGTTCAATAGTAGTGAAGAAAAAGTATTTGTTAGCTTGTGCAGAAATCTCAAATTTAAAATAATTAGCATATGTTATATAGTTTATGTACCTTTTAGTTCTTAACTACCCAATGCTTGTGCTAGAAGGTTAGTAACAGAACTGCACGTGGTGTTATTGAAAATATAAAATTTGTCAAAATTTAAAACAGGTAATTAAAGATTGATAACATAACTGCATGGCAGTTATGTTTCAAAACACTATTTATTTTCTTTCATATTACTGTAAAGTCTTATAAGATGTACATCGTTCACCACTAAAAACTTTGATCGCCGCCATCTTGGGAGGCCAATTTGGCTTCAATTTTTCTTCCAAAAAAATAATAGAATACGCTATCCAGTTATATTTTGAGATCAGTGGTTTCAAATATACTTATTTATAGTAAGAGTAAAACACTTACTTTAAGTGAGCTTTAACTCCAATGGTGCTACCTTGAGACATTTTAATAACTTTTTTGCGTTTATTACACTCAGTAAATCCTGATTTTTTGCCAGAGCTAGAGATGTTATCCTCTTCTCTTTCAAGCTTGGTAAAATAATTCCAAAGAGACATAGTTTTTTTAAGATGGTTTGATTTGGTAGTGGTTTTCAGATCAATGAAGTTAGAACTTTGAGACTGTTAGTCTTTCTTTACTTTTGTCAAGCCTGTATAGGAGGCTAGTTTAATTTTAGGATGTAATTAATTATTAAACAACCATCTGACTTGATAAAAACAAAGTAATTTTTTAAGCTATTTTATCATAAAAAATACCGCTTTTACTAACTTTTATCACAAATTACCGAATTTACCGATTTTTACCGCTTTTACGTAGTTTTACTGTTTTAACCGATTTTACGCATTTTACGCATTTTTACCGTCTTCTGTAATAAGAAAGCATAAAAATGCGTAATACGCGTTTTACCGCATACGGTAAAAATGCATATTACGCATTTTTACCGCATTTTACCGAAATTTTTTTACCGCCGTTACGGTAACGCCGATGTTTAAACTGTTGCCATTACAAATACCAAAAAACAATATCTTTAAACGTAAGTATTTGTAAGGGACCATCCATATATAACGTACGCACAGAGAGGGGAGGGGTATCCCAAGTTGAGTAAGTTGCGTACGAGTGCACATAGGTGGGGAAGAAGAGGGGGGAGGGTTCAACAATTGGATGTACGCAAACGCAAAAAAATGAGGTCGCAACTCACGTTAACTTGCCCATTACTAAAAAGTGAACGCCGCTCACGTTCATGGCCTGTTAAGGTTATAAATAAAGATGGATCGTTTACTTACCTTTTTTTTACTTACACGAGTAAGTTAACTTTTATAAAAAAGTAAATTACAAAAGTAAATTTAAACGTTTTATGTAAATTTACATTTTCGTATAAGTAATTAATTTTTTTGAAACGACTTATACTTTATAAAGTAAGTTTCTTTATTTACAAAAGTATGTTAGTTAAAAGAAGATTACATCAAAAAGTAATTTACTTTTACATTTAAAACTAAGTCACATGAAAAAGCTATTTAATTTTACATTTAAAAGTTAATTACTTTTGAAAATTACATTATATAATATAAAAGATCCTTAAACTGTAATTTACATTTACCTATAAGAGCACCTAATTAAAAAAAAAATTATATCAAAAAGTAACTTGCATTTGAAAGTAAATTACATAAAAGTAATTTGCTACCAAAAGTAAATTAAAATTACAAATAAAATAATATTTTTTAAGTTGGAATTTTTTATTTTAAAATTCGTAACAAATATTTTTAAAAATAAGTTATATAAAATAAAATTTAGATTACATAAGCTTACATTTTATATAATTTGTAAAGTAAATAAAAAGCAATTTATATGAAGTAAGTAAATAAATTTATTTACAATAGCTTTTTCAGCATCTTGTACAAAAGTACTGCAAAAAAGTAAAACTTAAAGTCACTAAATTTTAGATTGCCGCAACTTTTGATTTGCGCGGTTTTAGGTATTTCTTCCCTGAAAAGTTTGAAAGTATCAATAATTGGTTTCTGTCCATGATTAAAACTTTCTCTAGTTCCGGCCCTTGAGAGTTTTAGCTATAATAACCATTCTCTGAATCAAACCGTCTCAAAAATAATCACTCTCTGGTCAACCAATTGAAAGGTCTGGAATTTAGACAAAGCTGAAACAAGGTAATTAGCAGAAAGCGCATATACCCATGGGAGACTCAGAAAAGGTGGTTTATTTGAAAGGAAAATAATTGGCATAATAGTTAGTTCTTTTTAACAAGTTTTTAGCGTAAATGTATTTATTATTTAAAAACTAAGGAGAGAAAGTTTAAACCTGTCCTAAATTATAGGGTTTATAACACCATGCCCTGAAGATTAAGGAGCCCCAAACTTTTAAAGTGGACCCTTTTTTTTGCAAAGATTTTTTGCCACTTTGATACGGAAAAAGTCCACCTGCTCAAGAATATCCTATCACTCTAAAAGTCTTTGTTTAAACAACTACAATACTTTTACAGGGACATGAAAAATTTAAAATTTTTTGCGTAAATATCTTTATCTGCGTGTAGTATCAGTGGCCTAGCTGCCGCATGGCCAGTATAAGCAAAACTTACAATCCCACAAGCAACTGCACCTAGAACCTCAAGGTTTAGGAACCCTAAGACATATTTAAAGAGTTTTTTTGTTTGTTTGTTTTTTTATTCAGAAAAGTTATTGTTTCAGAGAAACAGAAATCGGGCACCTAGGTCACGTATGTCTACTAACCAAAAATACTTTGTAACGCCGCTGTGTAATATACCTTTAACCCGAACTGCAGCGTAAAAACGATTTATAAAGTAGATTAAGAAATAAAAATTGTGGTGATTGGAGCGTGGATACAAAAAAAAAGCAATTGGTACTTTATGGTAACCAAAAATATAATGGTGTCTACTTGCGTAAATTTTGAGATGTAATGGGCCGGGTTAATAAAAAAAAAGCAGTTGCTTTTACTCATTAATTGGTCAGTTTTACGTGAATAAAAACTTCAGCAGTTTTGCACAAATTTTTATTCGCGTAAAGTTAAGCAATTCACTCAGTAATTGCTCAGCTTTACGTGAATAAAACTATTACATCTCAAAATTTACGCAAGTAGAAATCATTATATTATTGGTTACCATAAAGTTAATAAATGAATTTAATATGGTTTTTAACAACACATTAAAAGACCTCATTTGTGCATAACTGTTAATAATACTATTAGTTAAAGATATTGTGATTAAGTTTTTTTTTTTTTTTTTTTTTTTTTTTTTGTGATTATTTATTTTGCCGTTTAAAAATGTTTACATTGCAAATACATTTATATAAATTTTCTATTGGCTGGAGCAAGAAGAAGGCGTATTCAGCCTTATCGTCGAGTCCCATTTAAAAAAAATAATAGCAATAAATTCTACATTACCGCAACGTAAAAAAATATATAAAATGACAAATAGAAATGAAAACCGAAAATAACTAATATAATTAGAAATAAAAAATAGTTAATTTTTTTTTTTTTTTTTTAAAGAAGTGTTGAAAACAATTGCTAAAATGTTTAACAAATTATTAATAGAAAATTAAAAAGTCAAAAAAATAAAATTTCTTGAGGATAAAAGACAACAAGAAATGAAATTTCAAAATTAATATAATCACATTATTAACATCATCAGTGATATTTTATATAAATTTTTTTTTATTTTAAAAATTTTGTATTAATTTATATTAATCACTGATACAATTAAATCTACTTTTTATATGATTGTTTTTAGTTTAAAATAAACATTTAAAGTTGGATATATCCATAGATAACAATAATCGTTTTGATTTGTCCTTAAATTGCTCTAATGTAGTCTCTTTATTGTTAACAATATCTGGAAACTTTTTCCACAGATTAGGTCCGCGGTATTTAATTGAATAGGAAGTTAATTTTAATTTATATTTTGGAACAATAAAATTGTTATCTGAAAACTTTGTTGAGTATTTATGGTTAATTTTATTAAAATAAGATTGAAATATTTTTGGAGATAATCCAAATAAGACAAACAACTATGGATAAAGGCAAAATACAATTTTTTCAGGGATGATATATTTAGAAAAGGTTTAGCCCTAAACATGATTGCAATATTTTTTGAGATTTTTTTTTCAATACTATTTATGTGTGAATACCACTGTAAATTTTTATCCAATTTTACTCCTAAAAAATTTATGAATGATTCTCTTTTAATAAAAGTGTTATTAATTATAAGATCTGGTAATTTAAGAGGAATATTTTCAGATTTACTTACTTTATGAAAAAGTATATATTTTGCTTTATCCGCATTTAGTAAAAGTTTATTACTTTTAAACCACTCACTAACTTTACATAGCTGTTCGTTAACTATTTTAAAAAGTGATTTAACATCTCTGTGAGAAAAAAAAAGATTAGAATCATCAGCAAACAAAATTAGGTCTAAAAGATTTGTTGATAAGTATAAGTCGTTTATGTACAACAGGAATAAAAGGGGTCTTAAGATAGATCCCTGAGGAACCCCGCAAGTTATGGAGTATGGAATTGTATTTGTTTGATCATAGTATAAAAATTGCTTTCTGTTTGTCAGATAATCTTTGAACCAAAGTAAGTTTTTATTTTTCACTTCGTAGTTTTCGAGTTTTGTTATTAGAATATAGTGATTTACGGTATCAAAAGCTTTGGACAGATCAATGAAAACTCCTAATGTAAAACAGTCATTATCTAGGCGTTAGATATTTGATTGGAAACTTCAACTACTGCGTGTTCAGTAGAATGTTTATTTTTAAAGCCAAATTGTTTGCAATACAACATATCATTCTCAGTTAGATGATTATAAAGTCTGCGATACATTATTCTCTCTAGCAATTTTGAGAAACAAGGTAATATTGATATTGGCCTGTAATTTAAAATATTTGACTTATCTCCAGATTTAAAAATTGGTGTAATACGGGCAATTTTTAACTTATCATGGAACAATACCTGACTTTTATGAGAGATCGAAAATGTGAAATAAAAAAGGTTCAATGACGTCAAATACTGATTTTACAATATCGACACTAATTTTATCAAAACCTTCACTTTTTTAATTTTGAGACTGCTAAATTTCGACTTTATAATCTAAAAGTTTTATTACTATTGTTCTTGGCTTTTTAAATTCTTTGCTGCCAGTTTTATGAGCCCGTTCAATTTTGACATTATTAACAGATGAGAGTCTTCAAAAACTTTTTTTACCTTTATTTCGCTTTCCTCCTAGCTTTCACCTTCATTTTCATCAATTCGATCTACTCTTAAATTATTACGTCTCGACCGATCTTCTATCTCCCTTAATTTTTTTTTGTATACGTATACTTTCTGAATTGTATTCTTTACTGCAAACTTTTGCTTTCATAAATTTTTCATCAACTAATTGTTCTTGAAAATTCAAACTAAGTTTTAAATCGTCGATGTCTTTTTCTACTTTTTCTAATCTGTCATTAAATATTTTTAAGTTTCCACTAATAATACTAATAAAATCTTTTTCTTGTTGCTTTAACATCAGTTCAAATTCTTTTTTGTAATCTTTAAACAATTTTGATATTTCTAATAATATAACTGCCATACTATATAAAAAATTATTTATTTTCTTTAGAAAAACAAATATAAACAAATTTAGCATTAACAAAATCGTTTGAAAAAAAAACACGTCCGCTCGCGATGATAATAAAACGGTTACGGTAACATGTCTGATGTTAAGATAACATGTCTGATATCATACTGAAATAGATGCTGCCGGGGCTTCAGTACATACACCAACTATCTTTTAGCTTGCTACCGCTACATCGACTGAGGGTTTGGTAGCAATATTTTTTTTTAAAAAATTCTTTGTTTTTTTTCTGTAAAAGCCGTTTGCTATAAAGATAAGCAAAACGAGTAAGCAGTTGCTGAAATTAACTATTCATTATAGTCATTTGCGACAATATTCCTTTTTTTTTTGCGACAGGTCTTTTTATATATTTGGCACTATTCTGAAGTTCATTTTTCGACACTATTTCTGTCACCCGGTTGGTTTTGTAACAAATGTGTACGTACGCAAAAGGGAAGAGGTTGTTAAAAGCATACAGGTGCGTACAACGGTCCTAAATTAGTGGTTTTACTGGGTTAAAACATTATGGATCCCCCTTTTGTTTAAATAAATATATATTCTAATGAATGTCATTATCATTGTGACAAATTTTCAGCATGTAATGTTGACTACGATTTTTGAGTAATTTGGCACACTGTCCAATTGAGCAACAGTGTGACAAAAAACGTCTTAAAGTAAAAATCAAGTAAAGGGCTTTAAGATTATAATATCAATATTATTTTGATAAGGAGCGAGATAGAAGTTAATCGCGACTTCGGCCAGTATGGGTTTAATGATTACTTTGATTAACTTTTAATTTAAAAGCCGTTTTAAACTTTCTCTGAATCTAAAGCCTTACATATCTCAGAAACCATTTATTTCTTTTTATGTAAAGTTTGTAGCTTTTTTCTAATTGTTATTGTAGAAGGGGCTGGCAGTAAGACATGATATCAAAATGCTTTTTATTTTGGTCAGAATACATTTTATTTACAATAGGGCCTTTTTTAGTGATTGCTTTACAAAAAATATCTATTTTACTTTGGCAAAGTATTTTACTAAAATAACAGATACTAATCGTGATCTTGGTTGTTCAATTACTTTAACCATCCAATTATCTGTAATTTTACAAAACTTTAAGCTAAAATTCACACAATATTTATTTTATATAACTCCAGAAAAAAAAGAGAAAAAAAGTTTTTTTATTAATAATTGCTGGTAAAGCTTTTAACTAAAAAAGGTATATATTTCGAATAAGAAATAATAGAATAAGTTTCGATGCAGAGGGCCGGTAACGCGGAAAACAACTTGAATTTAAAAAAAAAAAGTACACGCATGATGGAAATATACAGAAAGTACTCGCATGATAGAAAAGAAAACCAAGTAACTATAATACTATTATATTATTTAATGACTTAAAATTAAAAACTTTTCTTTAAATTTATTGAGTGTTTAGATCACGCTTTACTAAAATGACCTGAAATTATTCCTTGGGCGTGTAGATTTCCTGGTTCCGCCTAACTATAACAAACTTTTTCTTTGCTACAGGCGTACAATCTAACTCTTCTTTAGGTAAACTTTTAAACTCAGTATGAGCTGAACTGCTTAAAACGTCTTCATCAAAAGGAGTTTCAATAAACGATGAAAAAGAATGATTAATCGAATCAGCTGTTTTGTTTTGTTTTGGTGTTTCGTTTAATGTTAATATTTGAGATTTTTTTAACTCACAAGGATTAATTAAACTATTGTCTTCTTCAGCTTCACCACTGCTGGATTCGTCACTGAAGGACTCGTCTAACACTGGGATAGGTCTCTTTAACTCAGCAAACTCGTCGGAATGATCAATAACTTTTTTTGAATCTAAAAGCTTATTAGTAATGTTTTTATCTTCTATTTCGTCTCGGAAAGTAAATATAGGCTTCGGTAAAGAAAGAGAACTGAAGGATTTACGACTACTTCCGTAGGCATTGTTACAAATCGGCTCCATCGATACATTACAAGGATTAACTAAATTAAAACGCTCACAAAATTTAACTGTTTGCAAATTAACACCATTTGATGAATGTGAAAAGTCTATGACTTTTAAATCATCTAATTTAATCTCTTTTGTTTTTTCAACAGTTGGTTTGTACTTTTCGTCTAGCTCACAAAGAAATGTATTCTTACATGAAGTTGTTTGGATATTATCAGTTGCTCTAAGAATAGCTAACCAGCTTGCATCATATTTTAGAACTGCCTCTTCTTTTGCAGACCCAATGTCCAAAATTTGTAAAAAATTTCGTTTCGGCAAGCACTTGTCTAAAGCTAAAAACCTTGTAACGCTTCCGTTTTCGTGTTCAACTAATGCTGAAAACTTGGCATGCAAATGCCCAGAAAACCAATAAGCTGGTTTTAATGCTTTTAAAATATCATCACCAGCATCACTGCCAAGCTCATTATTATCAATTTCTTGTTTAAAGTAAGGCTTAAACCGTAACAGTTGTTCGCAATTACCGTGATGATAGATGCCTTTTGGCCAATCGTGACTGAGAAATATATGAATAGGATTCTCTTCATCAGCAAGAAGTTTTATTTTAGCAACATCAAAACTGCGAACGTGATAGAAAGATCTTTTAGTAGATTCATTAAATGGCGGTTTTTCAAAGTGCCCTTTGTAATAATCTCCGCTCTTATAAATACCAGATAATCCTCCTATTCGATAACCGGCAAAGCTGACAACGCCAGCATAACCCATGTAATAAATGTTTTCAGCAACCCATCCACCGTAAGGTAATTCCCATAAAAAAAGTGCTGCTTCATGGTTACCACCAATAAATAAAGTTAATACAGGAGCTTTTCGTTTACCAGAATAATATTCGTGAAAATCTTTCATGTCCATAAACTTTTGCGGAACTGCCATACTGTGCATATCTTTTTGGTCGCGAACTGATTGGAAGTCCCCACAACAAATAAGCAGATCGACCTTAATGTTTTCTCGAGCTTCAATATATGCAACACTTTCATAGATTTTATTCAGCTCACCGTGAGCGCAACCTTCAACCGCGATTTTCATCTTAATATACGCATGTAAAAAAAAACAACCGATTTCCCCTAAATATATAAAAATCCCACAGAGAAATATTCATAATAAGCAAAATGTGTGTTCACACAAACACACACACATATAAATCTCTTCCCATACTGACGCTCGCATAATTAAATTTATTTAGGTTAAAACAACATAAAAATATTTGAAAAAAAAACTTATACAAATAAAAATTTCGAATAACAATTATATTTAAATAATCTTAAAGCAAATAATTTGAAAAATATTGTAGAAAATTGTTCCCACTCAAAAATGAAAAAAAATTGTTTCCATTTCAAAATGAAAAGATTTTATATAATTGAAGGTATTATACTTAAACTATAATAATTTTAATTACGAATTTATAACTTCAAACTGGACTTAATCACTTTATATATATATATATATATATATATATATATATATATATATATATATATATATATATATATATATATATATATATATATATATATATATATATGTATATATATATATATATATATATATATATATATATATATATATATATATATATATATATATATATATATATATATATATATATATATATATATATATGTATATATATATATATATATATATATATATATATATATACATAACATATATATATAACATATATAAATATATATAAACATGTATTTTATACGGAAATTAAATAAATAAGCTGTTGGATCTTGTATTCGTTTTATTTATTAAGAAATAAATTATTATCTAATCGTTTCTCAAATAAACGAAAACTTTATTTTGTATGACTAACAGGTATTCAATAAAAATTCATGCATCCAATTAGCAAAACTACAATTGGAAAGCTTCATTATAGTAAAGCATGATAGACATTAATATTTGTGTTATTTATTTTTCTGACAACACAAACAATTTCTTTGACTTGCTTTTATAACCAGAAACATTAGGACACTATTATGTTGGGGATAAATATTTTCTTTTTTTAAATGGGTTAGTGTAATTTTGTTTTCTAAGATCAACATGTTAAATAAAATTCATAATTTCTTTTCTGCTAGCTTCTTGCCTTCTTGCTTTCATCTTATTTTCTAGGAAATATGCATTTATAACAAAATGCTTTATAACAAAATGCAATATATAAATATGTGTGTGTGTGTGTGTGTGTGTGTGTGTGTGTGTGTGTGTGTGTGTGTGTGTGTGTGTGTGTGTGTGTGTGTGTGTGTGTGTGTGAGTAAGCAAAGAAAGATAAATTTATGGCAAAACAAGTCGTATCTAAAAACAAGAAAACTTGGGAGTGCACTTTTTTTAACCTTCAAACTTTTAAAGAATTTTTATTGAATATCTGTTAATTATGACTTTCTAAAAAATAACAGCACAAATGCAGACTTTTATTAACAACAAAGTATAAACCAAAAATTTTGAAAAATCTTCAAATGAAATAAAAATCTATAAATATAATAAATAATCTAAAATAATTTCTTTTTTATTTCATACAACTATAAATAGCCACTAGTTGCTTTAGTTGTGTATGGTTAGGTATTAATGTTTATCACCTTTTCAACTAAATATATATTGTTTAACAAAGTACTATAAATACTTTATTAAAAATCAGAAATAATACTCTTCCACATAGAAACTTACTATAATTGACAATGAGATCTTTCAAAAATATACACTTGATCGAAACTGTTCGTCTTACGCATGACTTCTTAAATTGACCTCCAATTGAAATAACAACAAATCTTGATTATAAAGAATAAAGCGATTAACTATTAAAAAATGATGCCATTTTTTGATGCAAGGAATTTAATTCTAAAAGTTTTTTATCAATGTCTCCTTTAACTTCAGAAATTTGCATTAATTGATTTTCTCTGAGCCTTAAAAGATTGGTCTGCTCTTTAAGCATAGCGTTTTCTTCTTGCAGAGACTAACAAATATGATGTAAAATTTTCTTCATAAAGAGATCTTAAAAACTCTTTCGTGTATAAAATATTGTTTAACTTCCTTTAAATATTACTTAAATATTGAATAAAAAAATGACAGAAATAAACAAAAAATACTAACTTTTATCTTTTTATCAAATTCGTTGTCTTTAAGTTGTTTTTTATCAAATTCGTTGTCTTTAAGTTGTTGCGAGTTCAATTCTTCACAATGAGAAAGTTGCTTGATTTCCTAAACATCAACAAACTAAATATAAAACAAACTAAAAATACAAACAAAAAACAGTGGCAATGACGGGTGAGTAAGGTTTAAAGAGACTTAAACTTTATTTTTTAAATATTATCTTTTAATATAACACTTTTTTACATTTATTTTTATTATTTAATGTTTACAATTTATTTTTATTATTTAATGTTGATATGGTTACAAAATAGCAAACAACTCTCCCATAAAATAGTCTCAGAACAATAAACATTTTTTTTTTTTTGAGCAATATTAAATTGAACAGATTTTAATGGTAATTTCATTCTTCCAAATCTATATATTCTTTTGAATATCAAATTAATCAAACTTGTTTATCTTATAATCAGAAGATCTTTCTTTTGAAATGATGTGGTCATTACAAACAATAAAGTGATACAAAATCACTATTACATTTGCCTTTACATACAAAATGATGACTTTAACAAATGAACAAATTGAATACCAATTGACTTTTTTTTATAATCAAGTTTAGTTAAATAATCAAGCTTTGCTCTATCAAAACCAAATTGCTATTTCAACAGTTATCTAGGATGGAAGAGCTTTAGGAAATCAAAAACAGAAAAATATTTTGATTTAAAATTCTTTGAAAGTTTTAGATCTTACCTATAATTTTACAAGTTTACTTTCCCTAATTCATGTATAAAATTTTGTTTATTGCATTGAGTACTTAATAAGACAAAATAATTTACCTCTCTATAATGCATTTTTGATAAAAGAACACTTACTGCGAAGCAGTACTACAGGTGATATACCTAGCATTAAACTATGGGCCACATAGTTGCCATATAGCCGGGTCTGCATTTGATGATACAACTTAGAATTGTGTTAGAATTCTTTTTGGCAAAAATAGTTTTTAAAATTTAAAACTTGCAGTACAATAAGAGAGGAATTGTATATAAAAGGAGTATCAGATGTAAAATAACATTAAAATAAATTAATACATGGTCAAAACAATGAAACTAAAGTCCCCTAGCCTAAATGTGAACCCTTAACAAACAGTTAGGGCACAAATTCACAAATTTTATTTTGTTTAAATGGGTGCTAATGCATTTGAAAAAAATGATTTAATAGAAAATACCTTGAAGTCAAAAAACAGATTTTTCATGACAATGTTTTGTAACAAACATACTTTTTACATCTCTAGTAAATACTCTGAACATTAACATAGTTAGCATTTGTAACATTAGCAGTTGTATATTAATTACTTAGTTTTGAGCAAGCTAATTAATAGATTAGTTTCAAAATTATTTATTTTATTGTAACATTAAATATTATAAAAGTTGAATAGTTTTTAACTTGATTAAATTCCATTTAAACCGAAAGCACAGAACCTCCAAGGATCAGAAAAAATATTTTGACAAATACTTTATTTTTAATAGTTGGTTAATGAGCATTTAATGATAACTTACCACCAAATAGTGTAAAAATAAGGTACATTAGAGATAATAAAAAAATAAAATTAACTGTTTCAGGTACTTTCATTAAAATTCAAAACTTTCATTAACATTCAAAAAAATAACTGCAGTAACAGTTTTAGGTACTTTTTGATTTAATTCAATTTATTTCGAATAATAATAACTCAAATTTTTTGCATATTATTAATCAGAATTAAATTTTGCACAAAACATTGTTTATAGTTGTTTAATTTGAACTTTTGTAATCTAAGTTATTTTGGTTACTTTTTTGTTAATTTTATAATGATAAAATTATATTGTAATTTAACTTGATTGCAATAATATACGAAACTTTGTTTCACATGTATGTTCTTATTTTTATTTATCAAACAATAGTAATAATAATAATAATAAATAAATTCCAAATAATAATTAAGTATACAAAGCTTCATTAAAATTTTCATAATAAGGATTCATTCCCGATTCATAATTTTTTTTCTAATTTTCTATTTTATTTAGAGTATTTTATATTAATTATAAAACTAAATGGCAAAATAATGATAACTTAAAAACTTACTTCATCTCGCTTTCTAAGTTTCTCTTGAGCTTCTTTAAATGATTGCTCAAGCATTTTATGATTGGAAGATGAAGAAACACCACGAACAGATGAAAAATATCCTTCATTTGATTCAATGCCAGTTGCAACCTAAATAACAATTGAATAGCAAAAGTTAAGAGCTTTTTGTTGATGTGGTTATTATTTCTCTCTCCTTAAAGTTTAACGAAGCTTTAGTCTAAAATTTCCTTCCAGCTCTTTTAAATAAAGAAATTTTTTATTATTTTTAAATACTGAAACAAAACATTTATTTAAAAAAAAAAAATTAATTTTAAATATTTTTTTTTAATAACTAAAACTAAAAAGAAATTTTTGCACCATGTTAAGTTTAACAGAGTGATAAGAGTACTGCCACAGATTAAGAAACTTAAATAAAACAGCATCTTAAGGAATTTTTTCAGAAGTAAAATAAAAAACTCATGAAAATAAAAATAAAAATTTTTGGTTATAATATATTTAATTATATGTCTATATAATTAAATATATTTCATATAAAAGCATCTTTGCCAGTTAAAAATGATATTTTAGATGACTATGACATATCTTCATCAGAGAAAAAAACTAATATAATTATTCTGCAATAGTTTGTTCTTCATCAGACTAGATGACATTTATCAGTGTTGATTTCATTGTTTTCTAACTAGTTTTTTTTAAAGACATTTTATTGGTTACAAAAGGACCTTCCAGTCAATAAACTTTATCTGATTGGATAGCAAAAGAATTCTGATAAATACAACTCTATGTTGCAGTTATAACAATTATCATAAATGTCAATATTACATATAAGCCAGAAGATATTTTGTAAGGTTTAATTACAAAGTGATTGACAACTTTTTGATAAAATCTTCCCTACAAAAACTGATATCCCACATTTATTGTTAATTATGAATGTTAAAACAAAACATGTGACTAACTAAATTGATAAATGTTAACTAATCATTGAAATTTTTAGAAGCATTGTTTTAAGAGAAGGTTTGATTATAAGTGTTTAATTAAAACTGTTTTTGCAACAACAACAAAAAATTAAATAGAGTTTTGTTAAAAAATTTATATATATTTGTACAACAAAAACATAAAAACAAGGTCGGCAAAAATCATTGACTTTAAATTCAGTCAGGGAAGCAGTTCAACATTGATGAATGCCAACCCTAATTCCAAGGGTTCTCTATGAAACATATGCACTCATGCATTTACTTATACATCTATTTTATTATTAAAAAAAGATAAAAAAAACACGTTATTATAATAACAATGTCAATATTTACAAATATTATAAAAAATTTAAATATTATTAATATTTTAATACTTTCACTTTCGCAAGCCACTGACAGCAGCTGTTGATTTTTTTAAGTTTTGATTAAGTTTTGAACGCTACCGTTGGTAGCGGCTTTCGAGTATGCTTTACAATTTATCTTGTTTTGTACATAAACTTTCATTCTAGACACATAATTTGTTTGTTCTGAAGGTTTAATTAATTCTCTACATAATCAAGAACAAACAAGAGCTATATTGTGTAATTATAAAAAGTTATCACTTAACAAAGTTAAAATTTTTTGGGTATTCCTTGATTTAAAAAAACTTCTTTAAATTTAATTGTAAAATAAAGCAGCGTTAACACTAAAATTTAACTCATAGAAGTGTATAAGTATTTAACTTGAAGAAGTGTATAAGTATTTAACTTGAAGAAGTGTATAAGTATTTAACTTGAAGAAGTGTATAAGTATTTAACTTGAAGAAGTGTATAAGTATTTAACTTGTAGAAGTGTATAAGAATTTAACTTGTAGAAGTGTATAAGTATTTAACTTGAAGAAGTGTATAAGTATTTAACTTGAAGAAGTGTATATGTATTTAACTTGAAGAAGTGTATAAGTATTAAACTTGAAGAAGTGTATAAGTATTTAACTTGAAGAAGTGTATAAGTATTTAACTTGTAGAAGTGTATAAGTATTTAACTTGAAGAAGTGTATAAGTATTTAACTTGTATAAGTGTATAAGTATTTAGCTGAGTAATTACAAGTCTTTTGAAGAAAAACATTCTTTTTATACAATAAAGTTTTGTTTTGGACATAATGTTTTAGTTACTATTTATAAAAACAATGGTTTTAAGTACTTTTCATTTCGTATTGATCGATGATGCATGTTAAAAAGTTATTTAACTGGAAAGTTCATTTGTTTAGCTTTCTATTGATATAGTTTGTTATGCTTTAAAAGAAATTTACTATTCGAATATAAATTAGTTGTCAATGTTATGCCATTCATATTTTATTCAATAAAATGTGCAGTTGCAGCAAAAAGATTATTGTTAAAACGGCTGGTAGCGAAAGAGTCAAGACATTTACATATTATAAATACTATAATACGCTTAAATATAATTAAATAACTATTATTTGAATGGTGAAAGAAAAAATGGTGCAATTTTTTGGACTAAGTTCATATCCATATTCTCTAAACCTGTTCAATGAAATTGTTGTGTAGGGTAATGGTGTTAAATGGAATTGTGGTGCACGATGATTGATTAAATTGTGGTCCATGCAAAACTCTATTTTAGCTACATAAACAGCAACAAGTAATTAAATAAATAACTTTTCCCTCACCAACAAGAGTAAAATCCACTAAAGCAAACAATTTTCTTATGTTAACAAAAAAATGTAATTCTAAATATACTAATAAAAACGAAATAAAATCAAATGAAATGTAAAAAATTATGTCTTTAATATCAAGTTTACATTAAGTTTAAGGTGATAACTAAATCTGTCATTGTATTCAAGTAAAATCTATAATTGTATTCATTTTATGCATTCAGTACTTTAAATTTGTTTTATTATGTTGTTTATATTATTTTTTGCTTCTTAAGTTAATTTGATCACTACTCTCACCAATATTCCTTTCACCCCTCATTTGTGAAATACTATAAACAGTGAATTAAATATTACCATTTTTCTCAGCTTTGTGTTTTCTTCTTTGTAGTTATGTAGCTGCTCTTTCCATTTTTCAACATTTATTAAACTTTCTTGTAATGCAGCAGTAAGACGAGCGTTATTATTTTTCAGTGTTTGCAATTCCGCTTCCCACTTTTTTGCATTAACAGAACTATTAATAAAGGACATAAAAAAAAAACCTAACACATGAAAACAATTTTTCTCTTTATTTATCTATTCTTCTTTCTATCTGTCTATATACATGTTTCTATCTATCTGTCTATATACATGTGTGCATGTGTGTCTTAATACATATATACATATATATATATGTGTGTCTTAATACATATATATATATATGTGTTTTAATATATATATATATATATATATATATATATATATATATATATATATATATATATATATATATATATATATATATATACATGTGTGCAGACCTCGGCAGGAAGCAAGAGCTTTGCCTCTTGGTCTCGAACAAAGTTCAAGTTTCAAACTGACTTTTTTTGCTCACAAAATGTGATTACTTTATTGTTGTTTTTTTTACACTACAGTCAATATCACTATAACATTAATGACAATAAGGTCAAGTTTGCAAAGTTGTTTATAAAAGAAAATCATTATTGTTGTAACTAAGATGACAAACATCAAGTCATTTTAGACATAAACCAATTATTGCATAATAAAGTGAAACGCTTTTTTAAAGGCACGGTTATTGCAAAAAAATAAATAAACTGAGGTTCAACTTAACTAGAGAATTTTAATAGTAATTAGTTAAACGATTTCAAGAAAACAAATGAAACAGTTCGAGATAACACAAGTTCGAGTTAATTGGTACTCGACTTATAGGGAATTATCTGTATTCTGTTGTAAATCATTTTCTTAGTCAATGCTATGATATTATATTAAAGATATTATTTAAAATTCAGTTTAAAATATAAAACATTTTTAAAAATATATTTAAAAAAGTAAAACATTCTCTTTGAATGTTATAATTGCTTTTTTTTATTTTGCTAAAACTTATATATATATATACTATAAATTTATTACGCCCTAAATTATTGTATAATAATTTTTATATTATTTAATGAATTATATGTTTTATATATCAGTTATAATAAATTATATAAGTTTGTTTCAATTTGAGCAAAATAAAAAAATATAATGCACATTTAAAAGTTCTGCTAAAACAAAATTGTAATTATTATACAAACACTTTTTTATTGTGGAATATACAGTATTGGCCAATAATAACAATCCAGCATGGTTTTTTTATATCATTCGACTTGGTTTGATATTAAATTGGTTTGATTTTGATGAGCATCCTATTTTCTTTCAAATAATATTCATAAAAATAATATTTGATGCGCTAATTATATTGCTTTTTTTGATATATCCCATAATCTAAAATAATTCTAATGGCCAAAATTAACAATCCACTCTATTATTTCAAACTTCCTTCAAAATTTTATTTGTCTTTGATTAAAACTTTGCCCTTATTTGCAAATTATTTATAATTATTTGAGAATTTTTATTTAAATCCTTATAAATATTTGAAAAATTTGCATAAAAATAAAATATAAAAATCTAATTAACTACAATATTTCAGCAATAAAACAATCAAATTGACTGGGAAAATCATTGATAACAAAATGTAAAATCATAGTAATGAATGAACAAAACATCTTAATGAGAGAAATTGAAAAACATTTTAACACAACACATGCAACTTTTAGCAGAATAATCAGCTCATATTAAAGATAGCATACAAATGAAAATCTTCTGTGACCTGGAAAAGCCAACATTTCAAATAAAAGAAATAAACACTCACTTATTTGCATAGTGAAAATACAGATATTTATTATCTATTGATCTCAGCCAAAAAGGACAAAAAGCTTCTGATGTTATTGCTAGTGCTAAAACAATCAGAAGAGTACTACAAAAATGCAATTACATGTGGCAAGCTTTTTTCAAAAAACCACATCTTTTGATAAAACATCAGAAAGCAAGAAAAACTGGTGTTTAGCTCATAAAATTTGGTCAGTAGGTGGCACAACGTTCTTTTCATAGATGAAATAAACATTGAGGTTGATTGAAGGAAAAACCAAGTAATGTTGAGAAGAAAGCCACATAAAAAAATGGACCCAAATTGTTCTACGTATAGAACAAAACATGGTAGTGGTAGTACAGACATCTGGGCCTACATGAACTATGAAGGTGTTGGTTGTTTCAGACTATTTAATGAAAGGCTTGATTCTCAAAGATATTTGATATATTTTACATTAATAGACATATTGGATAATTATATGATGCCTTCTATTAACATTTTCCTAAAAGACATGGGAACTATCTTCCATAAAGATAATGCTACATACTGCTAAGATTTGCAAGCAATTGTTTGAAAAAAACAACATTAAAATCATGTCTTAGCCTGCTAATAGTCCAGATCTCAAATACATAGAGAATTTGTGTTCTTGGTTAAACCAAAATCTTGGTAAAATTGAAATAAAAGATCTGGACCAGCTAAAAGAATTAGAAGCAAAATTACTAAACAGTTTTCCAAAAGATATTACTAAGAATTTAGCAAATTCCATGCTGAAACATATCAATAAATAGGATTGTCATCAAAATATTAATTCTTTTTTTGTGTGTTTTGTAAATATTTTTTTATCAAAGTTTGTTAATTTTGCTTTTGTGGTTTGTTTATTTTAACCACTTTTTTTTGTTGTTGATACAAATGAACACTTACTTTAATTTCAATAGTTTAGTTTTTAATTTTTTAAACTTCTTCTACTTTATAATAAATATATATTGTGAAACTTTGATTTATTTATTATAAATATATATTGTGATTTTTTGATTTATTTTTAATAAATATATATTGTGATTTTTTGATTTATTTTTAATAAATATATATTGTGATTTTTTGATTTATTTATAATAAATATATATTGTGACTTTTCGATTTATTTATAATAAATATATATTGTGATTTTTTGATTTATTTATAATAAATATATATTGTGATTTTTTGATTTATTTATAATAAATATATATTGTGATTTTTTGATTTATTTCAATAAAAAAATCACTTTTAGTTTAAAAAATATTTAATTTCAAAATTTTATTCATACTAAAATAACACGATGGATTGTTATTAATGGCCAATACTGTATAATGAAAAATAATACACTATAGTGGAATCTTTAACTGTTGTAATAATTGTTGCAAACTCTTGCATTTTATTACAGTAAGAAAATATAAGTTATTTTTTACAAGCAGTAAAAACTTTTTTTGCTCTTTGTCAAGTTTTTTATTAAAATAAGTAGAGTTGTAAGTAAATAAATGGATAGCTAAAAATTTTGTTTTGTAATTAATTCTGTAGTTATTTACTAAAATTTTATTTAATTAATTCTAAACTTATTTACTAAAGTTTGTTCAAGATATAAAGACAACTTGTCTTGACATTAAGGGATTTCAAAACTCACAAAATTTTATTGAGTAAAAAGAGACGTCAAACTCTCAAAGTCTTACTGAATGGCCTCATTGTGTGCTTGGTTGCAAAGTTCAAAGAAGCTTGCCAAGGACTTTAATCTTTGATTCTACTCTGCTGCATTAAAGCCACGCCTTTCTCCAAAAATATCTGTAATTGCCTCAAAATTTTCATTTTCAATCCATTAATTCAGGAATTTCCCGGATTGATGCCATCTTTTGGTTTGATGCGCTAAATGATATCAAGAACAGTTATCTCAAACATTTTTAAACGTGCAGCAATCATTCATTCACACTTGTCATCTTCTATTAATAGTTGTAATTGTGCACATTTAGCAAGTGTAGCCATACACTAAGATAATAATGATTGAATCACACATGACTTCAATGCATGAATATAGAATATTTTAAAACTATGCATTTACTTATGCAACACATGATTGTTTAGCTTGTTGGCAGCAAACATATTTTGCATTTATAAATAGTTGTCTATAAGCAAGGCTCAATTTAATGGTCAGACTTCGGACATTGTCCGGCTAAAACCTCAAATTGTCTGATCAATTTACAAAGTAATCAGATATTTCGACCGACGAGAGTTAAATTCTACAAAATAAAGTTTAGACAGTAATAATGTGCGACTACAAAATAAAGTTTAGACAGTAATAATCAAACGCTATTACTGACCACGCAAATGAATTTTTTTGTTTACATGACCACGTTTTGATTATTTAAATGTTTCAGAAATGCGCTGAAAAAAGAAACGTTAACCTAAACTTAAATTAGGAAAAAAATTTAAAAAACTAACGAATAAGCAAAGCAACTCCTTACGAAAAAGAAAATAAATTTGCTTTAAAATAAAATAAAAAAACTCGAATTTAAAATTTCTTTTTGTTACGCTTTAATTGCATTTGAAAAAAATAACTTTAACACATCTTTTAAAGCGTTTAATTAAAGTTACGCAAAACGCTAAAGTTTTACAAAAAACAAAATAAAAAAGGTCAAAAGTTTTCCCTCGCAGAGCCTTTATTTAAATAAAAAATCAAAATAGCCTATTAGGTTTAAAAAAATTGAAGCATAAAAGAGAAAATATCTCCCACTTCAAAACAGCCGTAGTCAAATTGTAAAGAAAAAAAAAATGCATTGTCAGTTACAGCGTAAATATTTAAGTCTATCTAAAAAACAGACAATATTAAATTGAAACTATTTTATTAAAAAACAAAAATCTGCAATGAAATATTTTAAATAATAAGGAAAGAAAATACAACTTTACTAGACTAACGTTAAATAAACTGTATGACATGACAAAGATTTCAATTGCATAACTCGGTTCCATAAAACTGTAAAAACTATATTCTAATTTGATCGGACACCGTCCAACCCAAACAAGTTTTGATCGGACATTTTGTCTGGGAATTTATAAAAAATTAAATTGAGCCCTGTATAAGGTGATATTATTATATTAATTTTATATATTAATGGGGTCGTCCATAAACTACATTATGCTTTAGGGGGAGGGGAAGGGTAATGTTTTTGTGAGGACTCATACGGAACTTGATACTAAAGAGTCACAATGTTGTAACAAGGGGGGAGGAGGGTCTAAATTTGTCAAAAACTGCATGACGTAATTTGTGGACAACCTCAATGTCAATTGAACCAGGCTGTGTCACCATACATCTCAGATTTTGTTAATTTTTATACTGTTGAGAGTTCTTTGTCACAACTTTAAAAATATTTGATCTTTTTACTTCAAAATATGTACCTGGCTATTTTAAGGGGTGATGAATCTAATGAAAAGATCAGAAATATAAAAGAATATTATTAAGTACTAATAATTATCAATTTAAATAAATTTGGGCAAATATTTATATACCTGTTTTTAATGCTCAAGAAACCCATGTGGCCTTGATGATATCAAAAAAATTTTTTTTCACATCATTGATCTTTAAGAAAACATAAGGACTTTGATCTGCAAGTATACGGATTTCTGTATATGGTTAACGGGGCACGGTTCCCACTTTTTTGTAGTGGGTTATTGTGATTGATTGTTCACTACCTTTTAGACTAGCTAGAGACCTGAGACTTTCAGCATTTGTGTAGTTTCAATGAATATGCAAGTTAAAACTGTTTCCAAGACACCAGAGAGGGCCAGGGCATGACTTTTGCACTGTTTGTAACATAATCTTGCAAGAGATTTTCTACCTTCCAGACAAACTTGAGCACTGAAATTTTTAGCATTTATGTTTCTTTTTACTGATAAATGTGTGTTAAAATTGTTTCCAGGGCAGACAACTAGAGAGTTCATATGGCCAGGGCACAGGGGGCTCTGCCACATTTATTTTCTCAAAAAAAAAACGACAACTTTTTTTTCATTTTTAACCAAGTTAAAATTACTTTGAAAACATTGTCTTCAAAAATTAAATTATGCATTAATAGCATAATTTAATTTTTGCATTTTAATTTTATGCAGCACAAACATCTAAAAAAATAAAGAATGTTTAAAATGTTAGAATGATCTTTTAAATAACTAATTGTGTCTAAACATCATATAGAAAACCAGGATCATGCTCATTTACATGAAGCAGAACCATTGTTCTTTAGGCTGGTCATTTTTGTTTAATAAATGTTGTGGGCAGCAAGGTGTAATGTGGATTGACTTTGGCACCAAAGGTAACTTTGGATTTCATCTTGAATCAGAAATATGTAGTTTTCTGCAAAGTCATCTAAGACAATATAGCAGTCTTTTGCCAACTTTTCCCTTTGTTGCCTTAGATATCTTGCTTGAAATTTTGCAATGTAGGAATGAGCTGTTAACGGTCAATTAGTTGTACATCCAGAAACTTGTTCAAAGAAACAATACCTGGACAGTTTGGAGTTCGATGAACTTGTCACATTACAGACAACTTTTGACATTAGATCTTTGGAACTACATTTTAATTATTTAGTGTTTCAAGAGGGTCTATAATATATAATGGTCACGAGTATTACATTTTGATGGTGGGTACATTTTTTTTTTTTTGTTAATTCACCTTCTCAAGGCCAAGAAGGCCACTACAGACGAGTAGGCTACTCATTTGTGGTTTAACCCTCTCTCAACTCTATAACTCCGAAACACGAACCTTGACGAACAGGGCTGCTGCCCGGAGAAACGTGTTGAGCGCGGTACTTCCAGGGACGTGGTGGGGATCAAACTCCGAACCTTTCGCTTATGAAGCGACGCTCTACCACTACACCACTACCGCACATACACAAACAATGAGTCTCTAATGCTCTAACAGTTATACACCATTTTGATCTTAAAATGCAAAATTTAGAAAACCAAATAACTTCTTGAGAATATTTATTTTAAAAGAAATATGCAGTTCTAAAAAGAAAAAATCAGGCGCTTTTGCATGTGTTGTTTTCTACGGATACTTATGTAATCTTTTTAATCAGGCATTTGTCTTCGTCATTTGTCTAGTTATTTCTTCATCATCATTTCAGGATCAGGAGCTAGAGGCTAAGATTTTCAAGGAATTCTTATTTTACAATGTACTTTTTATTGTATAAAAATCAGCAAAATCTGAGATATATAGTGACATTTTTAAAAACTTCTTGGTCAATTGAAATGAAACTACTCTTTGACTTTAGAAAGCCTTTTTTGAATTACTTTGATTCTACAAAGTCTTTCTTTGGCTTTATAATAATAACAACTGCATAATAAAAAGTATAATACATTAAAAATAAAGAATATTTAATTTATATAAAATATAAACTTTTTATTTAACACATTAAAAAGCAAGGCTCTCACAGTTGAATAATGACTTTTAAACAAAAAAAAAAATTTAATATTAATTTATAAAAAAACAACAAATAATGAATATAAAAAAGAGCATTACAATTTTTTAGAAATAATATATACCTTTGAGCTAAAGCTTTTTTTAATCTATCATTTTCATATTTGAGATTTGATTCATTAAAGCTATTTGATGAATGACGACTGTGTGGAGAGCGTCTACCTTCCTAAATAGTTGAAAACTTTCATTACAATAATTAAACAATTTTTTAAATTAAAGATTTTTGAAAATAATAAAAATTAAAAAATATTCAATAGACTTTTTTTTAAAACAGAAATAACAAATATATATATATATATATATATATATATATATATATATATATATATATATATATATATATATATATATATATATATATATATATATATATATATATATATATATATATACACACACAGTATGCAAAAAGAATAATCGTACACTTAAAAAAAAATCATAGCTTTTAAGATTGCATCAGAAAAATGAGTTTTCCCTTAAATTATTTGGAATTTTTTTTTGATATTTTATTAAATGTTTTAAGAATTTATTTCTGCACAATTGATCTAATGATGCATAAAATTGACTGCAAAAAAAATAAGCGTACACTAATAAAATAGGTTGTTATTTTAAAGTAAATCAGGCAAACTGAACAATCAAACTAGTAAGTAAAGTTGAAAATAGTAATTTTTTAAAAATAAAATATATTTAAATAGTATTTCAGCAAAATGGCGTCAAAAAAAACTTTCCATCAACGGAGCTTTGTTGTTGATTTGAAAAATCAAGAAAAATCCTACCGCCAGATACCCTACCAATTGATCGCAATATCATCATTAATGTGAAAAAAAAAAGATTTGTTTCGGCAGTTAAATTAGCTTTAAAAGTTCAAAAAGATCACAACATCACAGTGACTCCTCAAACAATCCGAAATCATATTAGAGAACATGGATACAGAGGTAGAGTAGTTCGAAAAAAAACTTTTTCAACTGCAAAACAAATGAAACGTCGATTGGAATTTGCAAAGAAGTACGAAAAAATGCAGATATCATATTGGAAAAATATTTTGTGGTCAGATGAGTCAAAATACAACCTTGTTTCATCGGATGGAGTCCAGAAGGTGTGGAGAAAAAAAGGAGAAGCTTATAAATTGAGTTGTTTGCGAGTTAGTGTAAAGCATGGAGGAGGAAATGTGATGGTTTGGGGTAGTATGAGTTGGAAAGGAGTGGGGAAATTGACATTTATTGATGATAAAATGAATGCTTCAATGTATTGTGAAATTCTCAATGCCAACTTGCGACCATCTGCAAAAAAATGTAGAATGGGAAATGATTTCATACTCCAGCAGGATAACAATCCAAAGCATACCGCTAAGAAAACAAAGGTATACTTTGACACAAATAGCATCAATGTTTTGGAATGGCCATCTCAAAGTCCGGACCTAAATCCAATAGAAAATTTGTGGTATATTTTAGACAGAAAAATTGGCGATTGAGCATTTACACGCAAAGAGGACTTGAAAGTAGCTATATTGAGCGCATGGGGTAATATAACAACAGAAGTGACCTAAAATTTGGTCAACTCAATGCCAAATCGTCTAGCTGAGGTCATCAAGGCCAAAGGAGGCCCCACTCGATACTAATCTCCACGAAGTTTGATGAATTTGACATTATTTTTGAACTGTACGATTATTTTTTTTTGCATTCAATTTTATGCATCTTAAACCCATTGTGTAAAATTCAATAGGTTTGAAAGACAATTCATTCACCAATGCAGAAATAAATTCTTAAAACATTACTTATCAAGATATCAAAAAAAAAAAACCCCAAATATTTGAACGGAAAACTCATATTTTTGATGCAATTTTAAAAATTATGATTTTTTTTCAAGTGTACGATTATTTTTTTTGCATACTGTATTTATATATATATATAAATTATTTAATAAATTTTTTTTAAACAGAACAAAAAAAAAAATATATATATATATATCTGCTAGAAAAAAAATTATAAGAAATATTGCCTAGGCAAAAAAAAAAAAAACACATCCATCATTAAGTAATCATTAAATAAAAAGTTAGGGTCCATTAGCTCACTTAGCATAATTATTATTAATAAAAAATATATTATTTATTACAATTATTTTGTTTGGTGTTTTAATTGTTTAAAAAATACTAATTACTTCATTGCTTCCAGTACTACCAGATGAGATAATAGATCCACTTTGACTTGCAGAAAGAGATACAGATAGAGGGCTATTATTGATAATTTTTGAATGTGGTGGAGAAACCCCATTAGAAAACACTGAAGAACTTCCATTAGAATATGATGGCGATGTTCCATTACAAACATGCATCTTATATTCATTGAACTTGTCAGAAAACTGTTAAATGATATATAATAAATAAAGAGGTCAAATATCAGCAATATTTATCAGCAATAAAATTTCGTATTATAAGGAAAGTGAACTGGTTCTTTTGTAAAAGATCAAGCAGATCATATCTCATCCTAAAAAAAAAATTATACCTTCACCAAATCATTTTCTGAAGTAAAGCCAAGGCCAAACATAGTGTTTAACTTTGCATCTGACCATTGCCCAAACTTTTGAGAAGTTTTTGTGAAAGACATTCCTGATGTAATTGTACTATTGATAAGAACCTAAAAAAAATAAAGCTTATAAATAAAATGATACAGTTATTATGATGATATTATAATGGAAATTGGATTGTTGAGGTTCTAGTTTTTTACGAAGTCTGTGCAGAAAACACTCATATTTCTTTTTCATATTTATCATAAAACAATAAAATTTGTAAACAATGAGCATACATCTCCATTAATTGCAGAAAAGATCTTATAGATAAACTTGCTAGTATCATAATGAAAAGACACATTCACAGACTGATCAAACAAAGGTATCCATTTTTTCTTTGTATTAGGATCGATTTGAAAGGCACGAGCGAAAAATGTACATAGCGGTGCATCATCACTAAAAAAATTTTTAAAAAAATGAGAAAACTGAAAAAAACAAAAAAAAAATTAAATAATAAATATTTAAGTAAATTAACTAAAAATTAATTTGTTTGCTACTTTGTCCACCGCCATCCGATTTTGCTGTCCTTATCAATAAAAATAAATAAAAACTATTTAAATAGATTTATTTTTTATAAGCTTTTAAAAAATGTATAACACTATGTACTAATGACTTTTACTTTTTAAGGATATATTTTGAAAAGTTTCTTTAAGTTTTTTCCCCTACATCTGGAAAGGGTTTAGGTAGAATAAGAAAACAGGTCCATATAAGGAGGTTATTTGTGAATAAAGTTGTTAATTTGATGATATATGATATATAATTTAATGATTTCTAGGAACATTTTTCTTGGCTTTTATAAGACTTATAAAAATAAATTTTGAAATAAAACAGCTTAACTAATAAATAAAATAATTTGATTTCAATTATTTAATTTTTCTTGCCTCAGACAGATTTTACAAGATGAAGTATTTATCCTTACACTTTTTGTCTATTCTGTTCCACTTAAATTTAATATTTTTAAATAACATTAAATGAAGACCAGAATTGTGATTAGTTTTAATGTTTCCTAAATATATAAATTGTACATTTTTAATTACTTTGTATATAAATTGTATATTTTTAATTGCATCAGAAGGAATGGGTGTGTTTTGAACATAGCTATTATATTGTATTGTATGATATTAATTATTATACTTTGAGTGTTTAGAATTATATAAATATATATTCAGTGGAAATTTCTATAACTTGTGAACAGCAAAAAACAGCAAAATACACATTTATTATGACAAGTTATTTCGGCTGAGTACAGTGATAGAGTTTGGTTACTTGGTGTCGCAGTATAGTGGTTCTGTTGAATTTCTCAATGAATCGAAAAATTAGAATTCATAGCAAATCTTCAAAATGTTGATGATTTAAATGTCAGTACCACATGTCAGTACCACACCTTTGTTCCTATCTGGCAAGACGCTTGCTGTTTATCAAGGCCTAAGCAAGGATGTTAAAGATTACAATCATGTAAACAAAACTGCGCTGACAATTACTTTCTCTGCTTCTCCGTTATTTCTGCATGTTGCTGTCCTATATTACTGAAAAGACAAGAAGCTTGATAACCTCACTTCATAAAGAATTTTGTTTTGTTGGTCACTTGAACCGTGGTGCCACCTGTTCGAGATAAAACAGTAGCACATAATCACAAAATGATTATGTGCTACAGTTGCAGTTTCTTGTGTGGAATAGTTGAACCACATAGCTCAGCACCGCTCTGAAAAAGTTAAAAACCCAAAAAATGTCTGAGTAAGACGATTAGTGTTTGTACAAGCGACTTACCACAAAACTTAAAACCACCTACACTTTGTAAGTTTGTGAAAGGAAGAAAGTTAACAGCTTTATTGGACACTGGAAGCTTTAAATCTAATATAAATTATGTTGTAAATGTGAAAAATATCACACTAACAAGAGAAAAGATTGTCATGATGAATGGGGAATCAGTTGAAGTAAGACGCCAAATTGCTGATGAATTTTTCTTAAATAAAACTAGTGTTGCTTTGGAATATGTTCAAATGCTTTGGAAATTGGCTGGTTGCCAACATTGCTAACATCTAAAGTCTCAAAAATTGATTGATAGAAACACAATTCACAGCAGAATGGTAGTCGGAATTTATTTTCCAACTACTGTTCTTAAGTGGGAAACGGCTGCAAGAAGCACCAACTCTAACAAGCAAAATACCAAACTATCAAACAAAATACAAAACCATTGTGGGAAGTAACAGGAAAATTTCAATAAAAATTCTCAATATTTTGCAGAACAATAACAATAGATATCACATAAACACAGTAAAAAATATATTCCTGGCTAACAGCTAACGGTAAAAAAATATTCCTGGCTAACCCTGATGCGGCACCCAGAATAATGACTAAAAATTTAAAATAAGTTTTATCATTGGACAAAGTTATCAAGTTTAGTACAGATTCATTTACTGATGACATCATTGTTAACAATAACATTGAGTCAAATTGCAAGGTTCAAGAATATTTGTAAAATTATGGACTGGATTCAGAGTTGCCAGAAAAACTTTTTGGCGAGCATGTGCTTGGATTACGAGTGTATAAACATTGCAACGAAGTAGATTGGAAACATGAAAACCTGCTCAAAACTTCTGAAAGTAGGATTATACATAGGCAAATCTTTTTTTGGTATGGACAGCTAACCGGGCTGAATATATTTACAATCCTATTTTAATTCCAATACAATTTATATATAAAGCAAACATTAAACTAATCACAACACCCCTTGGTCTCTAGAACACAAACTCTGCATACTTTTCTGGGAACTTCCACACTCTTGTCAATCACCTGAGGGTGTCCACAGTGATTCTTTTGATTCACTTGTGCTTAACTCAGTTGACTTAGGAGCAGGACAGATGACTGCCTGTCTTGGAAATTTTTTGGTTTTAACTGAAACTCCTTGCTCCACATCCAAGACAATCCCTTTGTTCCATTTGCTGGTGCATTCTAAATCGGAAGGCTCCACAAATACTTTTGCTTAGTTTTTACATTAATTTTGGTACAAACTATGTGTGGTTTCCACTCATAGGCAGGGATGATTTTACATGTTTGTGTGTGTGTGTGATTTTTAAAATCTGCTTATATACGATAGTCGCAATATAATTACCTTTTACAGTGGTGATATCTATTTTTTTGGAACATTTTACTACCGACTAAACTTGGACTCGGTTGAACACGGTCAGTTATACTTTGCTGAATTAACACAATGTTTCCCGCTTCCTAGCGTCAAAGTTTAATTATATACACGATTATAAATCAAAGGAGCTAGTGAAAGGAGCTATTTATCTTAAATTACTTTTTTCATTGATTGCTTACTTACGTTTAATAGTGTTATTATTTGTGTTTATACCACTGGCATTTACTTAATAAAAGTTTTAAAATAATGTCAAAAACATCAAAAAGCAAAAGAATAAAGCTGGAATACATTGATTGTGGCAGTGTTTTTAATAACGACTACAAATTAAAACATCAACGTGTAGTTCATAATAGAAAACAAATAAAGACGAAACATTTAGGAGCCCCTAGAAATCCGTTTGATGTTGCCAAAAAGTTGAGAGCTCCAACACCCAGCTTTGTAAGTATCTGTTTTTTTTTTTCTTAATTTGCATTATATTGCATAAATAAAATAAATAGATATTATATGTGTAAAAATTTTGTCTTCATCAAGTCTTTGTGTTTTCAGATCAAGTCTTGGTGTTAGATCTAAATTGCTCACTCTAAGACTATTTATTAAAAAAGGTCTTAGAGTGAGCAATTTAATATTAATATATTACATTAATATTTTAATATTTAATTTATTAAAATATTAATGTAATATATAGTATTAATATTAATACTATATATTACATTAATATTTTATTAATGTAATATATAGTATTAATATTAATACTATATATTACATTAATATTTTAATATTTACATGTATGACAATATTTCAGTATTTTCCTTATTTTTATTTTATTGATATCAATGCTCTATTACCAACATCAATAAAATAGAAACAAAGTCAATCTTTTGGTCCCTGAGCTTTATAATTTATTTAAAATTTTCAAATTTAAACCAGAAGTTTATATATTTTATCGTCAAATCAATACTATAATTAGCAGTTATATTATGTATAACCATTGAATAACAGAGATCTATGTTATCACAAGGAAACTATATACTTAGGTTATATATTATTTTACAGGAGTCACTTGCAGAAACCAATCTTTTATCGAACTCTGAAATGGAAGTAACTTGTTCAAATATAAATGATGTAGCTCAGAACTATAGAAGTAAATTTTTACGAGTCTATATGATAAAAGGTTGTTTTTAAATGTGTTTTGATTGTTTTGATGTTGATTTTCTAGATTTTTTAACTTTATCATTTATCTTTAGTTATGCAGAATTTAAAACCAAAAAATCCAATTGATTTTAAACTTTTATGGAAAAAAGTCATTAATCAACAAATTGCATTTAACAAAATAGATCGAGAAAAGTTAAAAGGCATTTTTCATTTGTTGAATAATTATTGACATATTATTTTATTATCTAGTAGTGTTCGAAGAATGCAAAAAATGGTTTGACTGTTTTTATATTATTACATATATATGCATATTATCTTTATATAAAATATTACTATTTAACTATAAACTTTCATTTTTAATTTCTAGTTGAAGTTAAAAAAAGAAGCCTACTAGTTAATGAAAAACAAATTATTGATGAATTGGAGACAAAAAAACACCCATGGATATCTTGTATTGGACAATTACAAGCCATAAGTCAAGAATTTGAGCAATGTAATGAAATTTGAAACAATGTTAAGAATTCAAAGTTTCCAAACCCTGTACTCTTTTTGATCAATAGTATAGAATACATATCAAGTATTAGAAATAGTATTTGTGATTACATAAGTTACGCCACAAAAGCATTAGATGACTTAATGATTGGAAATGAACATGACAACATTAGTGCAATAGTTTTGTGGAACATGATCCAAGTAAACGTATTCACAATTTAACAATATTACAATGACAATTTTTAATATCATTAGGACTCCATCAACCTAAACTGGCCAGATATCCTAGAGACAACAACATTCCAGTAAATAAACAACAATACTTTACTCCTATATCGTTTAATGAATTTCCTATGCTGGAGTATAGAATTGTAGCTGATTCTGTATTTTGTTTTGTCTGTTCATTATTTTCTCAAATAAATGAAAACAATGTTTGGGTTAACAGTGGTGTAAGGCAATGGCTGAAAATGAAAAGCAGAGGAAAATTAAAAAAGGGAAAGTTGAGTCAACATTTTTCATCTGTATCTCATAAAAGAGCTATGTTAGATTATTGTGCATTTACTAGCCAATCAAGTGGTGTTGATTTTATTTTTAATAAGTCTGCTTGAGAACTGGCAATACGTGAAAACTATGAACAAGAGTTTAATAGAAAAGCAGTCGGAATTTTGATTGATGTGGCCCACACTTTAGGAAGACAAGGGTTGGTTTTTCACAGCCACAAAGAAAAAGAAAATGAGTCTCAAGATGGCAACTTTTATCAAATAGTTCTTTTACTTTCTAGACACAATGCAAGACACTAACAAAGACACTAGACACTAACAAAGATCAATTGGTTGTATGTATAAGATATATTGATTCAAACCGCAAAGCTAATAAACGATTGCTTGATGTTATTAAATCAACTACAAAAACTGGATATGAAATTGCTAAATATATTTATGACTGTCTAGTAAGACATAAAATTAACACTGATAATGTAGTGTTTCAATCGTATGATTTTGCTAGCAATATGGGCGGACATATTAAAGGAGCTCAGTAATGCTTTACTGAATTTGTTGGCCACGCTGTTCCATATATACCATGTCAAGCACATCGATTAAATACCTTTCTTGAGCATAGTTGTGATGTAATTAAAGAATTTATAAATGTACTTGAAAATATTTATGTATTTTTTTCATTCAGTACAAAAAGGTTCAAAGATTTAACAGACCGTATGATAGAAATTGAAGGAATGTCTACAGCTAAAAAAACCTATTGAAAATAAGGTGGACTGCTCGAGCAGAAAGTATAAAATCTGTGTGGACATCTCTAAATTCAATTGTTGATACATTAAAAGACATAACGATTCAGATAAATTTAACAGTTTAACAAAAACTAAAGCTTTTGGATTAAAAAAAAAAAAAAAATTTTGATTTCTTTGTATTGTTAATGCTCATGAAAAACATCATGTCAAACTTAAATATTTAACCGAACATTTAGAAACAAAAGAATTGAATATATGTGAGGCAATAGTACTAATAAAAAGTACTGTTTCTTCCTTAACAAATATAAGATCAGATTCTGATAATATGAATAACTTAATTGAAACCTCAAAAAAAAACTGCTCAATTGTATGGAGTTGATCCAGATGCAGATTATAAATGATATCACAGAGTTAGAAGCATGCAAAAAAAATTGATGATAATTCTGCAAACATTGATTTGTTAACTTTTTATCGAAAACAATTCAATCAAATTTTAAATACTCTTTTAAGTTTGCCAAATCAAAATCTTAAAGCCTTCATTGAGAAACTCAAGCCGATTTTTACTATCTTACATATTCCGCTAAAGTTTACAGCTCACCAGAAAATTTAGAAAAAGCATTTTCACTTTTTCCTCCTAAGAATCAAGCTGACTATTTATTAGACTTTGATGCAGTTGCAGCTGAATGGGAGATATTATGTCATCAATGTTCAAGTTTAGTAACAATAATGGAAGTAATTGAGAAATCTCACGAGTTGAAGAACTTATTACCTTGGGCAAATCAGTTGTGTCGCCTAACAGCTCCAATATCTACAGCATCAAATGAACGTACGTTTAGTAAATTAAAGTTGGTTAAAAATAGTTTGCGCTCTACTATGACTACTAAAAGATTAGGTTCACTAATGATGTTAAGTTGTGAAAAAGATATTACTGACAAAATTGATATCAATTGTGTTGTTAAGAAATGGTCTTCCGCTAAGCAAAGAAGAATAAAAGTTTGAAAAAATCAAAGTCTAGATCTTTAATTTTTTATATTATCATATGAATATTATAATGTAATTTTAATTTTTTTTTCGAAAAGTCTTTTAAATATTATTAGGTACCCTAATAATATTTAAATAACTGGTAACCTAAATTTAGTCCGGTAAGTTAACTTTTTTTTGAAAACTAAATTTTTTGCACTTAACCCAAAACGGTTAGTCGACGAGTGTACATTTTGCTGCGAAATTCAAATTTTAAAATATTTAGTCGACAAGAAAGATTTGCTAGTGAGATTTTATCCGCCTATTGTCTAAATGTATCGTTCCAAAAAAATGTGCTTATGAATAATGGATACAGAGAAAAAACAAATTCTCAAAATGTCACGTGAAGGATTTTTGAGTCTGTATTTTCAACATATTTCACCCCCCTCGATTTTTCCTAGAATTGCCCCTGCTCATAGGAGAACACAGCTCTTTAGGGAAATGACATTTCTTTGCCATTTATTCTTGGCGCCACATTATACCAGTACACTATTATACAGTAGACTTTAACAGAACTATGCTGCTTCTGGGTGCCATACGTTTAATTGTTTGATGATGACATTCAACAACTCCGTTTTTAGAAGGCCTCTAGGCACAAATAAAGTCGACAGATACTCCCCCATTCAGTCCATAGTTTGCGCACAAATTTTAAGCGGAATGTTGTCATATAGTACTTGCAATAGAGGTCCTCTTTCTTAGAATATTTCTTATAAATGGAAGCATACTGATGTCTTTTTCTTATTTAATAATTTTTTGAAATAATTTGAAATAATAAATTTTGAATAATTTTTTTACTCCAACCAACAATTGATAAATAAATCTCTGGCTTTTAATGAGTTACGTCAATAGTTAGACAACGCCAACTGTTTTAATTTTCAAGACTTCCTTCCTCCCTTCACATGCCTCAGCTAGAGTAAACAAGTGAAACTAATGAAACAGACATCTCAGGACAGAAAGAGTCATCTGCCAGAAAGTTTTTTTGTCCATTTATTGCATGTACCTCTCTCACCTTATAACACATTTATTAACCATCAATGCACAACAAAGCTCTGGCAAAAGGCTAATTATTAGGCTGGCAATTTAATAAAATACTTTCTATATAGATTTTTGTATCACTTTATTGCATGCTTAAAAATCAGCATTTTCCATTTAGCCAATATGTTCTATTTTCCAATTAGCCATTATGCCAGTAATAGAATCATTTCAAAAATTTAAACCTATTTACATCATAGTAATAAATTTTATGTATTATATTTGAAGAACGCTTTTTATTCTAAACCGTTTATTTTAACATTTATTTTGCGTTTTGGGCTATTTCATAGTCTTTATTTGTATGTCTTTATTTTATTTTTTCATTTTATTTTTTAAGTTAATTATTAAATAAATTAGACATATATACATAAAGGTTAATAATAAAAAATATTTTTTTTGCGACAACAAATGCATACATACATACAAACAGTGTTCGCTAACCCAATGGTGCCGTGTATAACACGGAATTCCCAATAGGCTTAAAATTCCCAAAAGTCAATGACCTTTTTTTTTTTTTAGAGTGTTTTTTTTGGACCTTTTGTAGAAAATTCCTAACATTTTCTAGAACAACAATAAAAATTCCCAATACGGCAAAAACGCGGTATAAAATTTATTTCTGGCTACGCCCTTATATACATACATACATACATACATACATACATACATACATACATACATGCATAAATACATACATACATACATACATACATAAATAAAGCATAGCCACAAAAAAAATTGATTCCACTATTTAATTTAAATTTACATTAACAAAAAATAATAACAAAAAGTAAACTTATTATAAACAAAGCTTATTATAAGTTTTTCACAAAAAAGTAAACAAAACCTTTTTTTCCTAAAAGATTTTTGTTAAAAAAGATGCCAAAAGAACAAATTAACTGTGAAACTACTAGGTCATCATATAGAACAATTTCTAAACTAGCCAAGTCTGACAGTCAATTGTTTTTTGGGTTCTCAAACATTACAAGAAATTTTTATCCATCAATTGTAAGTCAGGATTTTAAAGAATAAAGGGTTTTCAGAATTAAAAATTGGCCTCAAAAACTCATTATTTCTGGACTATCTGACTATTAAAAAGCAAATAGATACATCGCATTCTTTTATGCAAAAAATTAAGAATTTTTAAGGTATTTACTCTTATCGCAAGATGAAATATCCAAACCATACAGAAAAGCAGCAAAAATGTATCAAAACGCGAGCAAAAAAACTGTAAGACAACATTCTGACAAAGTTCAATGGCTGACTAGCTTATTTCCACTTTTTAAGCAGCTCGGACTCTCTATTGGCTTATTTAACTTAAAGTTGTAGAGTTCCTTTTTGCTCCTCCTTTTTGTAGATTTCGACATTCATTGGCTTAGAGGTTACAAATGACTTGCATTTTTTGCCACAGCTACAAATAGCTTGCCATATCTCTTGATGATGAAACTTATGTCGCATTAGACTTTAAACAAATATTTAACCATAGATTTTATGTAGGCATTAAGCGCGGAGCTGTCAGCAATAAAAATAAATATACAAAGCTGGATGAGTTTGGCAGGAAATGTATGATATGGCAAGCTATTTGTAGATGTGGCAAAAAAATGCAAGTCATTTGTAACCTCTAAGCCAATGAATGTCGAAATCTACAAAAAGGAGGAGCAAAAAGGAACTCTACAACTTTAAGTTAAATAAGCCAATACAGAGTCCAAGCTGCTTAAAAAGTGGAAATAAGTTTGTGATAAGGTTTCTGATAGCACTGTGCAAAACTTGATGATGGGCATTAAGTCAAAAGTTCATAGTCTTGCTCAAGAAAAGAAAATCAAACAATTTAAAATATGTCAAAATATAGATTAACAATTACATATATATATATATATATATATATATATATATATATATATATATATATATATATATATATATATATATATATATATATATATATATATATATGTATATATATATACATATGTATATATATGCATATATATATATATATATATATATATATATATATATATATATATATATATATATATAGATATATATAACGCGGAGTTCCCAATGGGCTTAAAATTCCCAAAAGTCAATGACCTTTTTTTTTGTAAGTGTTTTTTTGAGTTTTTTAGGACTTTTTCTAGAAAATTCCAAACATTTTCTAGAACAACAACAATAAAAATTCCCAATACGGCAAAAACGCGGTATAAAATTTATTTCTGGTTAACACTCTGTATATATATATATATATATATATTGGAAAAAGTTTCAGCAGTTCATTTACTACTTTCACTGTGCTGCAAGCTAAGGACAGATACATTAAATCTCTTTACAAAAGCCTTCATTTTTGGAGTGAGGCTTCTGTTGATTGTTCATTATAACCTGACAGAGATCAGCTGTGCATATCTATGAAGGCTGCTAGATGAGAACTTATTGCATGTACTTTCCATGTCCTAGTAAGGCTTTTACTCAAGAACTAAAATATATGAGTGTATATAAAGAAAATATTTCAAGTAAAAGAAGTTATTAAAAATTATAAGTTTATATCATATTTACTTCCGAACAGTTTGTTTGAGAATATGTCAGGTCAGGTTATCCTGTTACTGGTAACATGTAACCCAGTATAATATGCTTCATGTCTTGCTGCCCTGTAGAATATACCTTTTTAGGCAAAGGCTAGAAGATGCCAACTCCGACTTAAAACTCTTGCTTGAGTAAAGGCTAGAGATGGTGTCTCAATAAAAATACTCATCTTGGGCAGATGTTAAATGCATCCGGCTACTGTCTCGTAGAAGGCCTCCTAGGCAAAGACTTAAGGGGTAAACAGATTCTACCTGTTGACCAGCATTGCACCCCTTCTTCATCTATTAGGCTGGCGCAGATGTATTTTTAATACATTGTTTCCAGTTTAGGATGTTAAATGCTGGATCTTCTTGAATCAATGCATGGGTTTTGCTTGTGTCTCTGTTTTTATGACTAGGCAGCTCATTCTATTATCTCCTAATGAGGGTACAGCTCTAAAACTAAGTTTCATGGTTCTAAGGCCGGCTGGTAGTCAGGTTTCCCAAACTCTGTGGTAGCTCTCAGAGAGGCTGATTTCATCAACAGCTGAAAAATATCAAAGTATTAACAGTACCATGTTGCGCATGGACAGTGTCCCTGTTTGTACTTTTGGTGTGCATTGTGGAGGCCACCTTTGTTACAGCTTAGGGTTTATTAATAGTAATATGGCAATTGCTTGGGCTATTAAACAGTGTTCTGAGTACTATCTATGCTTTGAGTCAAGTTCTTCAACAAATTTAAAAATTAATAAAGTACCAAAAACTATAAAGCATAAAAAACCATCATCACCAAGTTCTCTAAACCTATCATTCACTAATATTTGTGGTCTTTGAAGTAACTTTTCTTCTGCTGAGTTTTTTCTCTTGCAAAGTTCACCAGACCTATTTGCTCTTTGTGAGATTAATTTAAGTTCAGCTGTCTCATCTTGCAATCTTAGTGTTGATGGTTATCTTCCTTTAGTTCGTAAAGACTCCAATAGTCACATGCTTAGCCTGGGCATTTACATTTGTAAATATTTACCCATTTGTCATGACTAAATATTCACCCATTTGTCATTTCAACTAGGTTTGAATCCACAGACTACTCTTTCATGTGCTTTCGTTTAGCACCACTTCACTCTGTGGCCTTTCTCTTTGTTCTATATCACTCTCTTTCATCTCAAGACTGCACTCTTTTTGAGGTTATTTCTGATCATTTTACCAGGCCCTCTCTCTTTATCCATCAGCCTAAATTGTTGTTGTCGGTGACTTTAATACTCATCACACTGAATGGCTTGGCTCTAGTGTCAGTGATTCAACAGGCATTAAAGCCCACAAAAATTGGGCTCTAGTGACTTCTGGAGAATCTTTAATAGTATTAATAAAAAGGGCAAATTTTTAACTCCACCTCTCTTGTATGGTTCAGACTTTCTCACCTCATCTAAAGACAAAGCTGAATTGTTTGCTAAAACTTTTCATCAATATCATCTCTTGATTCCACTAGTTACATTCTACCTGATATAACCTGATATATGAACAAACAGGTTGATCCATTGCTTGACATTCGTAATCACACCAGCTTCTGTATCTAAAGTGATTTCCTGCCTAGACTCTTCTACAGCTTGTGGCCCGGACAACATACCTGTTATTGTCTTGCATAAGTGTTCTCCGGAGCTGTCATCTATACTCTCAAAACTATTCAACAAGTGCTTATCAGAGTCTTTTTTTCCAGCCAGCTGAAAAGCGGCATCTGTTATCCCTATCTTCAAAAATTCTGGAGAGCGATCTGATTCGTCTAACTTCCGTCCCATTAGTCTTCTTCCAATCATAAACAAGGTTTTTGAATCTTTAATTAACAAACACTTAATTTCTCATCTTGAATCTAATAACTTACTTTCTGACCATCAATATGGATTTCGATCTTCTCGTTCTACAGCTGATTTGCTAACAGTAATAACTGATAGGTTTTATCGGGCATTAGATAAAGGTGGAGAGGTTAAGGCCATCGCTCTTGACATTTCAAAAGCTTTTAATAAAGTTTGGCATGCTGGTCTTTTCTATAAGTTTTTTTCTTATGGTGTATCTGCTAACATCTTTAAAATTATTGAATCCTTACTTTCCAATTGTAGTATAAAAGTTGTCCTCAATGAACAGCACTCTTCTTCTTATTCCGTAACTTTAGGGGTTCCTCAAGGTTCTATCCTTGGCCCTATACTCTTTTTAATTTACATTAACGATCTTCCAGATATTCTCACATCTAAGGTGGCATTGTTTGCTGATGATACTACCATTTATTCTTGTTGTAATAAGAAACCAACACTCTCTGATTGCTTGGAGAAGCATTTGAGCTTGAAAAAGATCTCACTTTTGCTACAGCATGGGGCTCACAGAGACTGGTGAACTTAAATTCAGATAAAACTCAATATTTTTCAGCCAATCGTTATCGCAATTATTTAAATCTTCCTATATTTATGAATGGTAATGTATTCGATGAGTCATCCACTATTCATCTTCTAGGAATAACTCTTACTTCAGATCTTTCTTGGAAACCATATATCAAATCTGTTGCAAAATTAACATCTGCTAAGGTTGTATCTTTTTATCAAGCTCGACACTTTCTTACTTCGGATTTTATTCTCTATCTCTATAAATCTCAAATCTAGCCTTGTATGGAATACTGTTGCCCAGGGATGCGGAGTCCCAAAAAGGACTCCGGATTTGAAAGTCACAAAAAGATTACTTCATCCTAGTTTTTGGTATCCAGGAGCTCTAAAAATATAAATAAGTTTATGGACTACTAATAGGAAAAAAATTAAGACTTTTAGGTTAGAGGAACAATTGTTTTTTGAACCCGGAGTCCTTAGGTATAATGGCGGCAAGGACTCCGGGACTTCAGGGCTCCGGGCTTAAAAACAATAAGTTTCAAGTCATTAAATCTCATGAACTTTTTTTTTTATAGCAGATCATAAGTCAACAATCATGTTTAGAGCTTCTGGACGCTACAGACTTGGAAAAAATAGAGATATATGGCCGGAGTCCTTTTGGGACTTCGGAACCCTGCTGTTGCCATACCTGGGGCGGATCTTCTAATGATGCCGTTTCTATTTAAGACAAGGTGCAAAAACGCATTGTAAACATACTTGGACCTGCTCCTGCAGCCAACCTCCAACCATTATCACATTGTCGTAATGTTGCTTCTCTTTCTCTTTTCTACAAATACTATAATGGACACTGCTCCAAAGAGCTAGCGTTTCTAGTGCCATCTACTAAAATTCATTCTCGTGTTACTTGTCATTTAATTAAGTCTCACCCTTTTACTGTGACTGTTCCTAAGTGCTCCAAAAACTCTTATTTGTCTAGTTTTTTTCCTCAAACATCAGATCTTTAGAATTCACTTGCTTTCCTGATTTATATAATTTGCTTCATCTTGCTTTCCTGATTTATATAATTTGCTATCCTTTAACCCGCCTGTCAATTGTTAACTTGCTCTACAATCTTCATCTTTTCTCTTCCAGTATGTGTATATATATATGTATATATATATATATATATATATATATATATATATATATATATATATATATATATATATATATATATATATATATATATATATATATATATATATACAGGCCTTGTTACGAGATTTTGCTGTGTAGCGAAAACACGTAACGCATTTCTAAGTAACTCAACTCATCAAATATATTTTGCATCGTTAGAAGTTATATTGCGTCAATCGCGTCTTTTCAAGTACCGCATCGTAATTAAAGTTATTTTATTAAAGTGTTAAAAATCATACAAACAGTTTGTTTTTTTCTCACTATCACAAAAGTTACAAATAAAATCTAAGTTCTTATTAGAAAAATAATTTATATTATTTTTTTCAAATATGAACTAAATTTTATTTTGAAAAAAATATTTTTTCATGAAACGTGTTAAATATAAAAATAATGTTTGTTTATTTTCTTATGATTTTACAGTTGGTTTTTGGTTATTTTAATAACTGTTAATGAATTTTTTCTTATTTAATTTGTGAACTCATTTTAATAATGTTTTTAAACAAGAAAGAGTTTTTTTTTTGTTGTTTATCAGTTACCATATCATATTCGTGATTATAATCTATTTTCATAAATTAAACGAATGCCATTAAAACTTTACGTTATTGAATTAACAATAAACAAAATATCTTATTAATAAAATATTTACATCAAAATAAATCGTGCATTTTTTAAACTATTATGACAAAAAAAAACTTTATATTTGAAAGAAATTTATATATTTAAATCCTTATGATAAAACTTAAAACACTTAATTTTTTTTAAATAATTTTTAACAAAAAAATTATTTAACAAACTGTTTCTTTAACAAAAAAATCTATAAGTTTACAATCGCGGTTAAACGCTTTTACTTACGACTTTATTTCTTCTGAATAAACGTCACGTTAACGACAATCAAAAGGTAATTTAAATATTCTAAAAGATATAAGTTTTTGCGTAGCGCAAAGCTGCTGAACGCGTAGGCAAATCGCCTTTTTGCAAGCAAAATGCAAGCTGCGTAACGCTTCTTAACAAGGCCTGTATATATATATATATATATATATATATATATATATATATATATATATATATATATATATATATATATATATATATATATATATATATATATATATATATATATATATATATATATATATATATTAATGATATAACGATGGCAAATTCTGATTATGGCTAATAATAGGTTTAATGTATTTATTTAAGGGTTTTATAATAATATTAAGGATTTTATTTACATATTTAACATGCACCTATTTATCAGAAGTAATTCAGTATACTAGCCTATGCTATTGGTAATCGGCAACCAATTAATTGGCCTAACCATTGGCCGATTAATCGGCAGATGGCATCGGTTGATTTATCAGCATTGGCTAATAATCCAAACCAAACTGGTGCATAGGCACACCTTTTATGTGCAAACCTTATCATTAGCCTCAATTGGCCTTTGCCGATGGCACATCGCTAATATATATATATATATATATATATATATATATATATATATATATATATATATATATATATATATATATATATATATATATATATATATATATATATAAATATAGATCTATAGTTTGTTGTCTTTGGGAAGAGCGGAAGGAAAAAAGTGATTCTTACGCCAACACATATGTCACTTTTAATTACTTTTGACTTTCGTCCAACATTTGCGTGTTGGAAGAAAGTAAAAACCATTAATTTAATTACAAATAAATCGTTTTTTAAAAAAACCACAAAAACACAAACTTAATTGACCAGAATGTTTTAAAAACATTCTGAATGTTTTTAACAATACAAACAATGTTTTTATTTTTATTTTTTTTAATAAAATGTTTTTATTTTTTTAATAAAATGTTTTTATTTTAATTTTATTTTTACTGTTAATCATGCGCGGAGTTAACGATGCAAAATATATTTGCTGAGTTGAGTTACTTAGAAATGCTTTACGCGTTTTCGCTAACAATCTTGTAACAAGGCCTGATATATATATGTATATGTATATATATATATATATATATATATATATATATATATATATAATATATATATATATATATATATATATATATATATATATATATATACACAGTGGGTGCTCATATTATTAGAAACACGACCAAATTTTAAAAACTTTGTGAATAAAGTTCAAAATTAACAAAACATTTTAACAAAATAATTTTTTTTATTTTACAAATAGTATGTATGTACCTTTTACTTTAATCTGGGAGTTTGGCAACATTGCATTTCATCTCATTATGAAGTTATAGGGTTTTTCCCGAATTTTGACAATTTTGGCAGTTATACATGTGTTGTTGTCGCGGGAAGTGCTGTTTGTGTATTGCTCTCTTTTTAAAGTTTTCAAAGATTTTTTTATTGTTTTGTTATTGAGTTCTATTTATGTGTCTATTTTTTACAGTTAAACATGATTAAATCAATATTTTTACATATAATTTGACTTCTATAACGATTTACTAGAATCACGTGTTTTGTTCAATATGGGAAAGGCAAAAGATGTTTCACCCTCAAAAAAAAGAGAAGTTGGAGCATTATTGAAGAATACTTCTTATTCTCAAATGTGTATAGCATCAATGACAAAGGTTTCAGTGGCAACAGTCAACCGAATAAAAAAAAATCTAGACAAAAATGCTGATTATACTCCTCAACGAACAGGACATTGTGGTAGAAAACGGCTAACAACGCCAAGAGACGATAGAAAAATACGAGATATTTGCCTAGAAAATAGGAATAAGCCTAGGCGAATACTAACCACTTTAATACAAGATGCTGGAATACCAGTATCTCCAATGACAGTTCATCGCCGACTCAAAGAACAAGGATTTAGATGCTGTCGACCTGCTAAAAAGCCTAAGCTCACTCTAGCAATGCAACAAAAACGCCTTGCTTGGGCTAAAATTCATTGGCATTTGACCGTCGATGACTGGAAAAATGTAAGTACTTCATTTATAATTGTACACATTCCATTTAGAGATTTGCCTACATTAAAACTTTGACTTATAAGTTTTTTTGATGTTGTTTAGATATGTTTCTCGGATGAATCAACAATCCAGATATTGATGAACAAATCACAGTTTGTGCGTAGACGAGCTGGAGAAAAATTCCACAAAGACTGCATCTTAGAATGTGTAAAGCATCCTCTAAGTATAATGGTATGGTCTGTCATTAGTGGACATGGAACAGGGCGCTTATATATCGTTGAGGGAACTTTGCGCCAGGACCAATACATTAAAGTTCTTGACACAAGATTGGTACCACAGTTAAAGGAATGGTTCCCAAAGAACCAAAAATTTACATTTATGCATGATTCTGCCCCATGCCATAAAGCAAAGAAGGTTACAGAGTACCTAAAAGCAAAGAAAATTCCAGTGCTACCATGGCCTGGAAACTCACCAGATTTAAACCCTATTGAAAATCTGTGGGAGATCATGAAAAGGGAAATTGCTTCTGAAATGATCACCAACAAAATACAATTAATTGAAAAGATGATCAAAGTCTGGCACAATAACATAGATATTCAAAATAATGTAATAAAATGCATAGAAAGTATGCCAAGACGTGTAGAAGCGGTAATAAGTGCCAAGGGAGGGATAACAAAATACTAAAACAAATCACCAATATGTAATCTTTTGCTTGTACAATACTGGAATTATTAAAAAAAATATATAAATAAGTATGTTTTTTGTAATAAATATAGACCGCAACACTCAAAAGTTACGAAAAAATAGTCTGCAACCTTTTTATTTCTATAATAAATAACCTTTAACACATAATTTTCAAAAAAAAGACAGTGTTTCTAATAATATGAGCACCCACTGTATATATGTATATATATATATATATATATATATATATATATATATATATATATATATATATATATATATATATATATATATATATATATATATATATATATATATATATATATATATACATATATATATATATATATATATATATATATATATATATATATATATATATATATATATATACATATATATATATATATATATATACATATATATATATATATATATATATATATATATATATATATATATATATATATATATATATATATATATATATATATATATATATAAATTAGTAAAAACAATTATCTAACTTTTGTGCTGTACGGAGGGTTGAACCAAATGATATTTCTATTTCTATTTCGCTATTTTGCAATTTTTGTTTCAAATTTTAGCTCAAAATTTTTAAATCCGCTTCTTTTAAGAGCATCTTCGCACACACGTTTGGAAGAGTTAAAAATATTTTCATTAGAAGAGTTTTGATTTAGTCTATATAAATGTTTTAACAACTATTGGAAAAGCGTTTTTAAAATTAGTTGATATACATTTCCCTCCCTCTAATAAATTGCACAAAATTTTTAACAGAAACACTACTCAGGTAAGCTTTAGCTGTACAAAAAATATTGAAAGAATTATAAAAGGCCATAATTTTGCATTGATTAATAAAAATGAATTTTCCAAATAAAAAAATACTGAAAATCGTAACTGCAAGCAAAAAATTGACTGCCCTACAAATGCATTGTTTTCTCACAAAACAACCCTAATAAACAATATATTGGCTTAACCGAGGGCAAATGGTAAAAACATTATGCCAACCACAAACAATCTTCTAAATATAAAAAATACTCAAAAGAGACTATGCTATCTTGAGACTTGAGAAAAGAGACAATGCTATATTTGGCTACTGAAGGAAAAATATATTAACTTTAAATTAAACTGGTCTGTTCTAAAAACCGCGCCTACCTATAATAACATTTCCAAAAAATGTATACTGTTTACAAGAAAAATTTGAAATTATTACTCATTTAGATCAAGAAAATTTACTGAATAAAAAATCTGAATTAATTTCTAAATGCAGACATGAAAATAAGTTTCTCTTAAAAAATTATAAAAACAAATGACCAGTCTAAAATTATCCTAATTCTAAAGAATTCTTTTCATGATTTTTTAATTATCTAATGTAGTTGATGCAACTTTTTGTTTGCAAAATACTAAAGTTATTACATAATTAATTATAACAATTCCCAACTTCCTGTGAAATAGTTTTTCTATAGTTTGAACTTTTTGATGTTTAGACATTCTTCCTGATGAACTTACTGATGGAAAAACACACTGTTGAAGACAATTAAAAATTAGATAATTAGACAATTAAAAATTAGATGAAGATCTTAAGAAAAAATTAAATATAGATTATGTCAAAAAGCTTTAATTAAATTGAAACTAATTAATTTTATCATTTTTTTAAAAACCACAAAAACGCAAATTAAAAGACAAGAATGTTTTTAAAAACATTCTGAATGTTTTTGAAAACATACAGAACATTATCATTATTATTTCTATACCTTTATTGTAGAACACGCGTAAAGTGTTGCTACATTAACTATTTTATAGCCTACTGCTACTAGTGAGTGCTGCTACATCAACTATCTTATAGCCTGATGCTACAAGGGATTGCTGCTACACTGAACATTTTACAGCCTGCTGTTACAAGGAAGTGCCGGTACTTCATTTATTTACAAAAACAAAAATATTTATATAAATATAAAAAATATTTATATAAATATTTATTATATTTCTATATAGAAATATAACAATAATTCATTAAAAATATAACCCCAACCCTGTCCCAATCCACAGTCTCAGTCAATGTATGTACTACATCTTACATTTTTGATATAATTGTCAGTCAGTGCATGTACTTTTCACTTTTTAAAAAAGTTGCTTAGAGGAACTTAAAATAACTTCAAAGAACGCTAAATGGAAAAGTATTGATGCTAAAGTATAAAAGTAATTGATGAAGATTTTGTATAACTAATGTGAGTTTCGATCTGTTTAAATCCTTATTCAGCACATTTATACTACAGAACTTTTTGTTGCAGCTTAGATTTGTAATGAATATTATTGCTTTAATAACTTTTTTTATTTTTAACCTAACTAAAAAAAACTTACAATAAAAAACAAAGAAATTTATAAAAAAAAATTTTAAACTCTATTCGCAGGGCCCTAATGTGTATATATCATATTATAATAATAATGTCGCATTTTTAATAATAATTTTGTCCAAGTTATATAATATGAAATTTAATAATTTCAAGTTTTCTAAAAATATATATTAAATTTAGGAAAAAAATTAAAGTTGTAAAAAAATCCTTTAATTATATGATCAAGTTTTAAAACATTTTTACCTCATCTTAAGCCCATTTGAAAGTAAGCGTGAGCTGAGCTGAGAATGACTACATCATTTTAGAAGTAAACGTTAATTAGAGACATATAAGTGTTTAAAAAAATTACTTTTTAAAGTTATTTAAAAACACAGTATGTATTTTATCGACAACGGAAAAAATTGGAGATGCCAATAAATCTATTTGTATATCGCTTTGTGGGAAATGTTATAAATATTTCACCGAACTTATAGCTGATATAGTGGGTATTTAAGTACATACAAATTTACCCGTTTTATTTGTAAATTGTTCCGTACTTACTTGTACTACATATTTCTTATTCTGTACACTGTACAGTATTACAAGTAAGAACAGAACAGCTTTTTACAAAGTACATACTTTGTTTAGAGGTTGTCCATAAATTACGTCACGCAATTTCCGACAGTTTTGACCCCCTTCCCCCTCGTCACAACATCGTAACACTTTAGACACAACTCGCGTATGAGTCGTCACAAAAGCGCTAACACCTCCCTCCCCCCCCCCTTCTTGAGCGTGACGTAATTTAAGGACGACCCCAAAAAGCTGTAATTAAAACCAGGCTTATAAGCTCGCAATGTTCTGAAAATAATTTGTATTGTATTTCAAGTGCCTCCCTCACTTTTCTGTTAAAGTTATTAACCTCTAATTGTAAAGTATTTTTGTTGTTCCACCGTCATAATTTTTTGAATGTTCTGCTATTGCTGAATGATTCCATTTTCCTTCGTATGTATTTTTCTGATGTTGGTAAACGCGAGATGACATTTTTAATTTTGTTTCACCAAATAACATTTTTTGCAGGAGGATTCAAGTTAGTACACACTTGAGTGTGCAAACTTGTGTGTACTCCTAGGCAAAGACTTTAGGAGTAAATAAAATAATTTGGCTGACCAACCTCGAACCCCTTCTTCACCTATTAGGCTGGCGTAGATGTAAACGTGTGTTACATTGTTTCTGCCTTGGATGATGAATAATGAACCTTCTTGACTTTACTCATAGGTTTTGGCTTGCACCTTCTTGATAGTGGCTATGTAACTCTTCCTATTATCTCCTAATAAAGGTACAACTCTAAAACTCCATTGACTAATTCTGAGGTCAGCTGGTAGTAAGGTTTCCCGAACTTAGTGGTAGCTCTTAGGGAAGTTGATCCCATCAACAGCTGCAAATTATCAAAGTATTAACAGTGCCATGTAGGGCATAGACGGTGTCCCTGTTAATGCTTTTGGTGCGCATTGTCGAGGACACAAAAGTAGCTCTAAGTTACGACTTTGGGTTTATTAATGGGACTGTGACAACTGCATAGCTCTTTGGATAGAAGGCCGTGCTCTAACTATGAATAAGTCAAGTTTTCTTTAAATTTAAACCATGCCAAATTTTTAATGTATCTTTTCTCAAATATTTGTGGTCTGCAAAGCAACCTTGTATTAGTTTAATCTTAGTTCTAACAAAATTAACCATATTTGCTTGCTCTTATTGAGACTAATTTAAATTCCGCAATTCCTTATTTAAATCTCAGTGTTGGTGGGTAATATCCTTTAATTTGCAAATGCTCCAATAATTATATGCATAATTTTGGGGTATACATACTCATCAATTCACCTATTTGTCGTAAAATCAAGTTTGAATCCTATGACCATTCTTTTATGTACTTCTACTTCATACCTTTTCACTCTATTCCCATTCTCTTTGTTCTTTATTGTTCTCCTTGTTCCTAAGACTGCACTCTTTTAGATGTAATTTGTAATCAAATTGTACATGCCCTCTATCTTTACCCCTCTGCCAGTATTTTTTTTATTGGTGACTTCAATGCTCATCACACTGAAAGGCATGGTTCTTACACCACTGGTCCTGCTGGCACGTAACGGTCTATAGGCTAGTGTTTTTTCCCTTTCAGTTAATAAATGCGTCTCCTACATAACCTCATGGACTCAGGCAGGAATGGAAGTTTTTGTTTCTTCTTGTTGGTTCCGCGTCAAGCTTCATTTCACTCAAGGTTTTCTTGTGCATATCTAGTCTTAATTGTTTTTATTTTCATTAAAAAAAAAAAAAAAAGCTCTCTTGAAAACAAACGGCTATTTATTATTGTAAGAAAATCGATGTAAAAAGATGCTGTCTGATGCTAATCTCCATTATTCTCATAATTATTAAGTTAGACTTTATAAACTTTTGTTAGGTCTAACATTTCTTCTCTCATTCATGGAACTAATCTTATTAACTCTCCCAAGGTAAGTCAGAACAATCTGTAAAGAGCTTTCCTCCAAACTCAACTCTTGAATCTTATTGCCACCTTCATCCTTCCGTTTAAATTAAACAGGTTAACCCATTGCTAGACATTCAAACCAATCCAGCTTCCGTTTCTAAAGTCATATTTCAATTAAACTCTTCTATGGCTTGTGGTCGAGACATCATTTCTGTCATAGTCTTAAAAAATTGTTCTTCAGAACTCTCTTCAATTCATTCTAAACTATTTAATAAGCACTTGACTGAGTCTTGTTTTTCTGTCTGCTTGAAAATGGCATCTGTGGGTCAAAGCCTTTTGAGAATATTCTGACCCAATTATCGTCCGATCAGTCTTCTTTTTGTTATTAGCAAAGTCTTTGAATCTTAGATGAACAAATTCTCACTTCCCATCTTGAGTCAAATAACTTACTGTCAGATAATCAACACGTTTTTCGATACTCTCGCTCTGCGGCTGACTTGCTAACTGCTGTGACTGAAAATTTTTCTCTTCTTCATTTCCAGTAACTTCTGGGATACTTCAAGGTGCTATCCTTAATCCTGTTTTGTTTCTTATCTTCATTAATGATCTTCGTGAAAAACTTACATCTAAAGTAGCTCTTTTTGCTGACTTTATAATCCTGTCTTAACAAAAAATCTTCTCTTTTTAATCGCTTAGGACAAGCAGCCAATCTTGGATCTGATCTCACTACTGTAACAGATTAGGGCTTACAGTGTCTTGTAAATTTTAATTCCACCAAAACTCAGTTATTTACTGCAAACAATTATTGCAATACTGTCGACATTGCTATTTTGATTAATGGCACCTCTTACACTGAGTCTTCTCGGATTATCATTCACTACTGAACTTTCATGGAAACTAGAGGTGTGCGAAACTCGAAGTTTCGAGTTCGAGTTTATTCAATAATCGAACTCAAATCGAATGTGTTTAGTTAATCGAATATAATTCGAATTTCGAACCAAAAGTTCGATATTTAAAAAGTTGCTGTAAAATTGTATTAAAATGCTTCAAAAAATCGCTGTAAAGTTATATTAAAACGCTTCAAAATGGAGGACGAGAGAGCACGAAGCGTTATTTGGAGTTATTTTGATAGGCGATAAGCTAAAGAAATAACACGAGCTATTGGGCGCTTGTTGGTTTCCGATTATCTGCCGTACGATTTCGTAGAAAAACAAGATTTTCAGGCACTTATAAAATTGGTTGTTCCTCAGTATCATATTCCAAACAGGACCACTTTTTCATGCAGTATTGTATCAACTATGTATAAAAATTTGAAACGAGAAATGATTGATCGCATAATTACGGAGTTTGTTGCCATGCCATCCTTTTGTTTTTCCTCAGACATATAGTCTTCTCGCGCACCGTATTCCTTTATACCATTTTGTTTGATATATTTAACTGCTGATTTTCAAATGCGATCATTAAAAATAAAAATTTGTATTTTAGCATTAGGATAAGCATGGTTTGTTGATGATGACATTTTTAAATGAATTGAATATGCACTTTCACTAGTTTGTTTAATAATCTCGAACTCGAACTCGTTCGAATTTTTTGTAACCTCAATCAAAAATAAAAACCTAACTTTGTACAGCTCTAATGGAAACCATATATACAATCGATTGCTAAATTCGCATCTACTAAGGTTATTTCTATTTGCCGTGCTCGCATTTTTTCTTAGTCTTGATTCCATTCTTTGTCTCGACAAATCTCTTATTTGTTCCCGAATGGAATGCTATTGTCATATTTGAGCTGGTTCTTCTAATAATGCTTTTTCTCTTTTAGACAAAGTCTAAAAACGCAATATAAACGTAGTTGGACCAGCTCTATCTGCCAAGCTTGAACCTCTCTCCCATTGTCGTAAAGATGCATCTCTTTCTCTTTTCAAATTCTACCATGGTCGCTGCTCAAAAGAGCTATCGTTTCTAGTTCCATCAATTAAAACTCATTCTTGCTTGACTCGTCATTCAACAAAGTCTCGTTCATTTACTGTATTTATCCTGCATGCTCTAAAAACTTTGATTTGCTAATTTTTTCCTCCACACTTCAACTCTTTGAAACTCTTTCTCATCTCATGTTTTCCTGACTCTAATAACCTATAACTTTTCAAGTCTTCTGTCATTTGTTTCTTTGCTCTAAAACTCTATTCTTTTTTTTTCTTCCTAATAACTTCCGACTTAATAGTGGTTGCTTGCAACCTAATTAGGAGTGAATCAGAACTAAGTTAAAAGAAAAAAACTAATGTTTAGTAAAATATTAGAATAAACTAATATTTTGGGCTCAAAAAGATATTTTAGAAATAGTAATCTTTAAAATGGATTTAGTCTCAATATGGAAATTTTCAAAACCACTGCGTTCGAGGTTCGTAAGTTTTGAGATTTTATAGGCTTGATTACTGATTTAGCTATATTTTTAGAAAGAATTAGGGCCATTCCAATACTTCAAATTTAGTTTTTCATTTGTACTATAGGTGGGTAGAAGTATTCTTTGAGTCACTGTAGTAATACTCATTGTCCTAACAACTATGATGTTTAAAATATATATCGTATTAAAACAATTTTTACAGAAGCGTCCACATTTAAGGCAAGCACTTTGCCGCTAAGATCTTTTCGCTCGTGATTTTTGGTGATTTGATCATTGTTTTAACAATCCATAAAAGTATGTGATCGAAATTTTGGGTTCTTTTTTTTATTATTGATTTTGAATCAAATTAAGCAGCAAGATAGTTTACTTAACTTTTAGTCGCATTTGTGTTTTTTATTTTTAACTATTTTATTTTTATAAATCAGTCTGAAAGACCACTTGGAATATTCTGCACCTAATAATTAAAATGATTATAAGTAAACAGTTTTCATAATGCCTCTGTATAACTTGCACACACATTTTCTAACTTTTTTTCTTACATCTAACTTTTATTTTCTTTCATCGAGCTTTTTTTTCTTATATTTACTTTTTTCTTCTTACAACTACTTTATTTTTTTCTTACCTTTACCTTTTTTTCCTTCTTATAACTATATAACTATTTTGATTAATACATGGTACAATTTACATGACATTAAGGTGGTCGACTGGTAAAAAAATTAAAAATACAATTTAGGGGAAAGTTTATTTTATTTTTCAACATTAAAAAGTTATATTTGTATGACGAAAAAAAAGAAAAGTTTTTTAATGCTGAATCAGCAAAAAAATGGTTAAAACATCACTTTCTTAAAACAAAGAGTTCTAGCTATCTGTACATCCGTTTTGCATGAAGTTTGGTTTTTTATGCAGGATATATATAAAATTAGTATGTGAACCAGTAAAAATTTATAATTATGTTTAGATCCATAATGGCAGCTTTACGTATTTGGGGAAATTAAAAAAGGGGTAAAGTTCAACAAAAACCAACCCATATTTCCTAAAATGCTCAAAGAATTAGGTTCTGGTTCACATACTAACTTATACACAGATGAACAAACCCTGAAAATTTCACTCAAAAATAATTTATAGAAGCTGAGATATTTGCGTTTTAAGTCTGAAATATCACAAACGGAGAAAACCAACAAAATAAAAATAATTAAAATGATCCTTCAGAATAACTATCTCCTCCTTCCTGGCGTTTTTCTTTATCAATAAATCCTTTCCTTATAGCTCTTAACTTTTTCTTTTGTTCTTTACAGTATCTGTTGATTTTTTTGTGTATATTTTTGACTTTTTTACTATCAAATACTAAAGCACGATCAATAAAATATTTTCCTGGTGTTAAACAAAGATTCTTCAAAACATTAGCTAGAGCTAAATATCCATCATTAAAACTTACTACTGATGAAAACGTACACATTTCTAGTACATCTTTTGAAACAAATGTATTTTTTGGGCATTTTCGCCAGAGAATCTGATTAAAAGCGTCGTTAGCATTTTGGCTTGTGCCTTGTAAGAAGCGCGACTAAAGCTCATCATTACTTAAATCAATAAAAACCTTTTCAATTTCTTTTTTAATGAATTCAGGAATACCACCTTTTGAATTGTATTTAGACAAGTCTTTCTCAAAAAAGGTTGTTACAAGTTTGGTTATTAGTTTTGGCCCAAAACAACCAAAAATGATTGTTGCTAAGGGCGTTGCTTAGGGAAAAGGCTAGTACATGTCTTTACAGGAATTAAATCTTTGAAAAATTTAATTAAAAAATGTTTAAAAGTATATATTTTCTAACAGAGCACAAATTTTTCTTTTAAACTGGACTATTAAAATTTGATTTTTTAAATATTTTTTTACCAGACGACCACCTTAAGATATATGTTATTATAAAACATTCGCACATGAGCCATTGCATTTTGTGGAGTTCTATTTTTGAGAGAACGCCCGTTAGATAAATTTTTTTTAACAGCTACAAATAAGACTCTGGCGGTTCTTACCTCAACTTGATTAAAGATACATATAAAAAAATATCGAACAAATTTAAAAAGCCAAATGTGAAAAACTTTTACAAGACATTAAATTGTACAATTTATCGAACTGACTATGAAAATTTTATAACTTACAATAAAAAATACACAAAAGTTTTTGAATATATATTTTTTTGCCGCAAGATTATTTCATTCTAACGCATAAGAATGTTCTTCTCCAAATGTTTAAAAGCGCCTTTTTTTTTACAAAAATTAGTTGCCGAATAGTTTCATGGTAAAATTAAAATGAATGTCAAAAAATTTAAAGTAAAATTCAAAAAATAAATAAATAACAGCACAAGTATAAATAAATAACAGCACAAAAAGTATAAATGCTCATAATAAATAAAAATTGTAACCCAACGGTAAAATATTAATCGCCGACACCTAAAATTTAAAATACAAAAACCATTTTTTAAATGAGCATTGAATGTTAAATTTATTGTGCATGTTTTAAAGTTTGTTGTATTAGGTGTAAAATTGTTTAAACATTAGTTGTTGTCATCCTCCTCATTTTCATTATTTTGGTTTTTGTCTATATTCAGCGATTTGTCGTTTTTTTCGTTATTTTCATCGGCACCATCTTCATCCTGGACTGCGTCATCTTTTTTATTTACAGAATTTTCTTCCGTAGATTTCTCAAAGTTTTTGCTTTCTTCTATCTCATTTTCTTTAGTCTCTTCAGCTCTATTTAATTCCCTCTTCTGGTTTTGGCTGGTTGTAGTTTCATCTACTTTACCTTTTTCTTTATTTTCTTCTTTATCTTTGTCTTCATCTACTTCATCTTCTTCTTCTGGCTTTTCTTGTTGAACTGTTGAAGTGGGTATTGTTTTAATAGTTGCCAAAGTAGTTAAAACCCTTTCTGGGCGAATTCCTATGTCTTGAATTGGGTTTATTGGTGCGACTGGTACTGTTTGAATCAATTTCTGATCGTTGAGATTAATCATTCTAACATTATTATTATTATTATCCTCCTTTCGTAATTTTAAACCACGTTCTTGCGTAACTTTTTTTTGTTCTGAAAATAAAATTAAGTGTGAAAAAAAGCAAAAAACTTTCTCACATGTTTTTTTATTTTTATTTTTTTTTAAAGTTATGATTATTTTTTAAAGTTATTAGTTTTATTTTTTCTGTTTGAAAAATCCTGATTCTTAAATCTTCTGAGACCAGTCACACAACTTTATTTATTTATTTGCGATATGTAAAAATACAATCAACAACTACAATTATTATGATTGGAGCTAGAAAAAGACAAATTTAGTCACCAAGCACCGAGTCTATGAAATTGTTGGCTTTACTCATATTTAAAAAAAAATGTATATATATAAAAACATTAAAAATACTAAAAACATACGAAACTTCAATTCATCGACTTGATTTTTTAACGAAGCAATAAAAGCACTGCTTTCTTGCAACTTCTTCTGCAAGACTTCACTGTCATAAAATAGAAGAAAAAGTCATTTAAAAATATAGCCAAAAGAACTCACCTTTTCAGAAATATTTTAGACAACAATTCATTTAAGAAAGGTTAGAAGTAATTTAATAATAAATGTAATAGCGTTGGTTATAAAAATATTATAATACATTAAAAAAAAAAAGTAATTATATAAAAAAGTAATTATATATATATATATATATATATATATATATATATATATATATATATATATATATATATATATATATATATATATATATATATAATGAGAAGAAGAACAGTACTAGTCCATTTTTTGTTATTTGCACTTTTTTTATAACTTCATTTAACTTATGTCGATCTTTCTATGTATGACAAAAATAAATACTAGTCCATCTTTCTTTCATTATTTTTTGCCATAATAATCCAAAGTAAATAGTTTATAAGCTATAGCTGTTTAAAACTTAAATATTGATTATCTCGAAATGAAAATATTGGACTAGTACTGTACTTTTCACCGACACCGAAATATATATATATATATATATATATATATATATATATATATATATATATATATATATATATAATATTAAAAAAATATAATAGTATATATTATATATCTGTATTATAAATACAATAGTATAATAGAAGATATATAATACTAAAATATATTAGTGTATTTAAAAAAAACATCTACTCGCACACCCTAGAGGTAGTAGGGTGTGTGAAAAATTACAAATTTCAAACTGTTTTGGACATCAGGTCGGCACATATTTAGTCTAATAGTATAACAGGGTTTAACAGTATAACAGTTTAGTATAACAGGGTTTGAAAAACTGGTAAATGTGGGAACATATAGCCTAAAATTGACAGAAAAACTTAATGTCAAATGTCGACATTTGCTTAAAAATTTTTAAAAATGAAGCACTTTACTATTTTATTTGGAATTTAAATAAAACATTATAGTTGTTGTAAATAGTTTAGTTAGAGTTGTCACAAAGAATTGGACAGTGGTTTTTCCTAGACACAAAAAAAAAAAAAAAAGTCTAATTTACTTAAATTTATTACATATAAAACAAGAATAATATTAATAAGGCCATTAAGCCTTATTAATATAATTGGCTGGTTAAGGACATCGCTCTTGACATTTCTTAAACTTTTAATAAAGTTTGGCATGCTGGTCTTCTCCATAAGCTTTCTTCTTTAAGAATATTGAATCCTTCCTTTCCAATCGTAATATAAAAATTGTCCTCGATAGACAGCACTCTTCTTCTAATTCTGTAACTTCAGAGGTTCCTCAAGGTTCTATCCTTGGCCCTATACTCTTTTCAATTTACATTAACGATCTTCCAGATATTCTCACATCTAAGGTGGCATTCTTCGCTGATGATACTACCATCTATTTTTGTCACGATAAGAAGCCAACACTCTCTGATTGCTTGGAGGGGGCATTTGAGCTTGAAAAGGATCTTACTTTTGCCACAGCATGGGGCTAACAGTAGGGCAGGTCGAATTACAACTTTTATAGCATTTAAATGTTTGGCAGTATGGAGATATTTTCTAAACAGTCCTAAAACACATCCTGGAAAATTTTATGAAATTAAAATAGTTTCTTCATAAGCGATGTTAGCTTTGAAGTTGGGTCCAAAGGCTTTCTGTGCAACATTTACTGCAGCATTGTATTATAAATTCAGGACCTAACTAATTTATATATAAAATAAAATAAATAAAAAGCAAAAGGATTGACAATTACTTAGAAATAAAGCAAAACAAAATGAAGTACTCTAAATCAAAAAAAAAATTTTTTTAAGTAAGATATTAATACTTCAACATAATTCTTTTGTAAATTCTGGTTAGGATTTTATATAGAAAACACAAATTTAAAATGTAGAAAATTTGTTTAATGGTCAGTATTCAGGAGTAAGTAACAAGCGGATTGCCAGTCTTATGCTACTCAGTTATTTAAATTCTGTCTCTCCAGTCTGCCCAAATTACATAATATTTTGATTTAAAACTATGTTTAAAACATCCTGCAGCTCTTTTTTTAAAATTATTTTAAGAAGATTTATTTTAATTACTTTAGGAAAAATCTCTCTACTTAATATAGGTTGCTGACGCCTGGGTTATATAATAGAATATTTGTAAAATAGAAAACTATCCTAATTATTTCAGATAAGTTAAATTTACCCAATAGGTTAAATTTTAATAAAGATTATTGAAAACTTTTGAAACTGTCAAAAGTTGAAATTATATAAATGGAAGATTCCATAAAAAAAAAGTTGGATTAGAAATAAAATCTTTTTATTTATTTAGAAATTATTTTAACAATGTTCAACCATGTGAGGTAATGACTAACTCAAAAATTATTATACATTTTTATTAAATTTTGTTTTTACATGTACAAGTAGCAATAAATTTGTTTTTAAATTAACAAAAAATATCATCATATGTATCACTGTAATAACATTTAGACATAAAACTCTATTTTTTATGCTTTCTGCTTAGAATTTTTGCTAAAATATGCTTATGACATAATTCCTTTCCAAAAACAGTATGAGAAACCATGGAGAAAAGTTGTACAGATCTCTAAACACTCTGTGAATGTGAAGGAAGATCTGGGACGTCAATTTTTTCTACAGACAACAGCTTTTCTACAATCCCTTCATCAGTAAAATCTTGAGTTGTTGGGGAAATATAAAGACATCAACCGTATTGCTAATGTTAACCAACGAGAATGATTAAGGGAAACAATTTTCCAAATTGAATAATTAACACTCATATTTCCAGTGGCAATATTAATTTAAAAGCCTCTGGTCACTACTTAAATCATCTAAATTCCTTTTTCTAAAACAAAAATTGGAGACTTAATAACACCAAAATTAACAACTAAATTAAGCTCATTATTGATATTTGCCATTTTACCTATTGGTCCAGCAAAATGGTTTGGTGAATTAGTTGCTCCATCAATTTTTTTAAACAAAGATCTAAAGGGAAGCTCATTCTGATGAAGATTGCAGTATATAGTCTGAAGTCTTCGTCCAGGTTTTTTCTTTAAATCCACAACCATTCCTGCTTTATGACCTGTGTTTGTTGAAGTATTGTCTACCAAAACTGTTTTTAGAGTGTTTAAAAAATCATACTTTTCAAGAACTTCGTATAGGCACTGAGCTTGCTTTTTTCTTGTTGCTCCAACAAAAGGTAAAACTTTGTGAGTAAGATTACTCCCCACTGTAAACATTTGGGAGAGGTTCTTTAGTCACAGTCATGTGATGTTCTTTCTCTGTTGATCTCTTTAACACAACCTCACCATCTTCTTTTTTTATTTCTCTTATAACTAAAGTTTCATTAATTTTACCATCAACACTAAGGCAAACAAACTCTCTGTTATTTTAAACGGATTTTAAGTCTGACAATATTTTAAGTGACTTTTTTTGTCTGTCTATTTTGGATTTGTCTAAAATTAAATAGTTGATATAATTGCTAGATCATTTAACAGTCCTGATAGATCGAGCATAAGAGCATTCCCTAATGCAGCTCCAATCGAACTTCCTATATCGTTTCTGATCAACTCGGTAGCAAATTTTGAAAACTTCCAAACATTGAAATTCCTGATGGATTTCTTTTATCTAAAAAAAAAAGTTATAAAGTTCATTAACAAAAAAATTTTAATATAAAAAAGTGATATGTTAAAAAAAGAATGTAAATTTAAAAAATGTAAAATAAACTAAATTTCAATTTATTAGTTAATTACCTCGCTAGAGCTAGAAATGACAGATTCTGATAATACTATTTCTGGAAGTAAATTAAATGTTTCTTGTTGTAATGATTGTTCCACATTTTTATATTCAGTTTTATGTTTCTTTAAAGATTCTTTTCTAGACCATTTACAATCAACTGAGCCCTTTATCTGGACTACATGTACATAAAATGAGTATCTGAACAATTATCTTGACTGCATTTGATATTTTTATCATCACAAAGAACAAATTTAAGATCACATGTGCAGGAAATGATATCAAAAAGCCTATCCAATTTTTTTGAAGTGTTTTTTCTGTTAATACTTAGCATTTATTTCAGTTAATTAACCTGGATATGTTTAGAAGTACTCCAACTTTTTTTTCTACACATTCAATTAAGTCTCATCCTTTTTCTGTGACTGTTCCTAAGTGCTCCAAAAACTTTTATTCCTCTAGTTTTTTTCCTTCAACACCAGTTTTTTGAAATTCGCTTCCTTCATCTTTTCCTGATTCATATAATTTGCAATCCTTTAAGTCGTCTGTCATTCTTGCTCTACAATCTTCATCTTTTCTCTTCCAGTAACTTCCAATTCTAATTAGTGGTTGCTTGCAATCTTGTTGGGAGCAAAGATGTTAAAAAAAAAAAATTTTAATTTGTAGAGTTTAAATTTTTTTTGATTTTTATATCTTAGTGTATCTTTTTATATCTTATAGTTTTGTTTGTTGAGTTACTAATATGTTATTTCCGAGTACCTTCTTTGTCTTCTATTTTATTTGTTTTAGTTTGACAAATAAGAAAATGTTTTATATGTAATAAATTCAAGTATATTTGACAATGTTCTTTTTTTCTGCTTTTGGAAAGACCACAATCCAATTCTTTGTGATAACTCTAAATTATTCAAGACAACTTCTGAAGAAAAAAATTGAGCAATAGATTTGCATTTTTTATAATTAAACTCACCCCCAGTGAAATTTTAATAAATTTTTGAATTTTAGGATCAGATTTTATAAAACTACCAATAAAACTGAAAAAGAAAGTCAACAAAAACTAAAGGAACAATTTGATAGTCAAAACTGTTTCAATTACACTACTGTCAAGATACTCTAAGGTGCTTAATACGTAGGGTAGGAATAAAAAGATAGATGGGAACTTTAGTACACATTTAATAAATGGAGGAAAGGGGTCCTTAATAAACAGGTTGGTGGGAACTTTTATTTTTATTTTTATAAATGAGTATTTTTTAATTTTAAAGGCCGGTTTAGGTGTTTAGAAAGTAATAACTGAAATTTTTTTTTAGTTTTGAGATAACAATTTCTTTGTTCAAAAAAAGTGAAATTCAAAAAACGTCTTAATAAGCTCAAGGTGGGTAGGAATATTTTTCGCCCACTAATAATAAATGAATAAACCTCCACTTCTATGTAGTAAGGGCCTAAGTGAACATGTTTTTTTTTCCTTTGATTTTTCATAATTCCTTTTTTATAAGTAAAAAACCCAAGTAAATTTGACCATATTTTTTTTGTTTTTGTTTAAGAAAAGACCACCCTCCAATTCTTTGTAACAACCTTAACTAAACTATTCAGAACGACATCTAAAAATAAAAAAAATCAAGCTGCATCTGCATTTTTGTAATTAAACTTGCCCTAGTAAAATTGTGATGTAGGTTCAAATTTCAGGTGTTATGTTCATTTTTAAATGTTTTACATTGTGTTTATAGGATTCTTTGCCTAAAAATATGTAAGTCTACATATTTTTAGCTTACCACACAACAGAATCAAAGGCCAAAACCATTTTTTAAAATGGCAGATTTTTGTTGGATCAATGCAAAGTTAAAATAGTTATATATTTAAAACCAGTTGAAATTAGATAATGAAATTTTGGGGATGTAACATAAAATCTTTGAGTGGTGTAAAAATCAGCATAACCTGAGACTTAGAATACAGGTCAGAAATTGACATTTTAGATTTGATTTTGATACACCCCAAAAAATTTTATAGATTTTATTTAAAATAACCAGTTGGATATACAAAACTGCAAAAATTAAAACCTGTGGGTGGCACAGGTTTTAATTTTTTTCATTGTCCTAAATAATTACAAATTATTTAGGACAATGAAACAGGGAAAAACAAAAAACAAAAAAAATATAAAAAATTATTTTTTTTATAATCTTAAAACAAAGAAATTTTATTAATAGAAATTAATTTAAAACTATTATAGTTCACAAGTTATAACCAAAAAACATTTTTGCCCCACTGCCTTCCAAAAAAAAATTTAACTTTTAAAGCACATAAATTTTTTTTATGAAACTTGAAATTTATCAATATATTTTGGTTTGGTTTAAGAAATTACAAAAACATTATCCAAATGCTTAATTCCCCCTCATTTAAAACAAGTGACCTGAAATGTCTCCGCAATTTTTTGAGACAAAATTTCTTGCATGATCATATGATATTATTTGATTTTATGACTTTCACAACAAAAGATGTCAGTCTACAAAATGACTGAATATCATAACTCCTCATTTTAATTTTTGTTACAATTTTTTGGTTTAGCTCAACTAAAAATTGATTGTTCATTATATCTTGAAAGACAGCAGTTGTGCATATCTATGAAGGCTCCTAGACAAGAACTTATTGCATGTACTTTCCATATCACAATAAGGCTTTTATTCAAGTATAATGTTAATGAATATAAGAAAAATATTAAAAGTAAAAGAAGTTATTAAACTATAAAATCTATATTAGGTTTACTTACTTCTCAATAGTAAGTTTGATAATGTTCAAAATTATCTGTAAAGTTATGAAGCTTGTGATCTGTGGATCTAGTGGTTCACTAAATGTATCAGTCCCAACTCTGTCAAACATGCAAAACTGTCTACATTCTTCAATATTGCTCTTGAAATATTATCATATGTACCTCCATGAACTTTTCCAAATAGCACTAAGGCTATTAACCTATTGTTTTAAACCTGCCCAGAGAGATATGATATAACTAAAAATGTGGTTTACCAAACCCATGAGTAGTTGAAGTTCTGGTAAAGTTACTATGCTTATTACCAGCAAGATCAGGATCTTCTTTTATAAGACAAGGCTTCGCAACATTCTGAATGAAAATAAATTGAACAAATATTAGGTCTTGTATAAACAAACTCTTCATTAGACTTCAAATACATAAAAACTAATAACCTTAAATTTCATCATATGTATTTCAGGAAAGCATGCATTAAAATACTGGCAGAAACAATTATCAATTAAACAATTATAAACAGTCTCCAAAGCTTCTGAGATTACCAGATTTCAGAACAGCCTCCCTGTCACACCAGGAACAGCTGTATTTTCTACCGTGAGTCTATAGAAATTTTTCTAATTATAAAATTGTTTATTTAAAGAGTAAGTGGTGTAGTTATTCAAGTAATTTAAATACCAAAATTGACAAAAAAATATTGATGAGTTTAAAGATGCCAGAGAATATTTACTTTTATGTTGTTAAAGCTTCTCAATTAATATGGTCGCTATGTGTTTAATATCTTTACGAGATAAGTTGCCAGATTCTTTAACTCTATCCCATTTATGACCTACACATTTACAAATAACTTGAAAACATTTTTATCACCTTTGATGTAGCAGCATTTGAACTCTTACATATACCAATCTTACCTAAAGTTATTTCAGTTCTATTTTTCTGTTTTTATTATAAGAATTATAATGAATTTAGTTTAAATTAATTTTAAAAAATAAACACAATATAAAGAACTTTAGATTTTACTGGTTGTTAATTTACAAACTTTGTTTTACAGCTCCTACTGCAGTAAAAATTTTTTAAAGATTCTTTGCTCCATTTCTGCTTAACTTATGATGGAAGAGGTTTCCCAGCCTTTACCAGGTATAGATCTCTTTTACATAGGCATAGTCCAACTGCATATTTCTTTACCATAACACTATAATCAATATGACTATGCTTTACAACAAGCTTTTCCAAATTTTCTGTAACTGGTATACACTAGGTGTTTTTTTAAAGACAAAAAACACATACTAAAAGTCTATTTAGCTTATGAGATCTTTCAAACTTAGATTTTCTTCCTTTCTTTGACATTAAGTGATGCATTGTGAAATCTACATTTAACTTTTATAGTTACTAAAGCTGTGACCTAACCAGGCCAATTTTGATATGGGTATGGCACCCCAATTTCTACCCAAACTCAATTTAAAACAATTTTATGTAAGCACCAAGTTTGTCATAAAAGATTAAAATGAAAACGTTTCTTTATTACTTATTTTCTTGCTGTTTTGTAATGATAAAATTTGTTATGATAATTACAAAATTATTACAAATGTCAGTTAGAAAAAGCAACATTTTATAACAGATTGTAAATGTATTATAAGTCAATCAGAATTGGAATAATTCACATGAATTAAAATAAAAACTCACATTTTGATTAGACATGAAACCCTTACCATTTTATATTTTTATAATTCTTTTAATAAAAACAATTTGTTTTATAATACACTTAATGAGTATAATAAAAGTAGAATTGTAAATATGTAAAAATGTAAATAAACAGAAAAATGTAATAAACAGTTTTAATAAAATAAGCAAATGAAAGTTGAAAAAATTTTTTTTTCATACAAAAATAAAAAACTTGATTTAAAAAGTAAGAGAAGAACAACAAAGTTATCAACTTTTGAATGAATTAATGACCTTGCTATGATAGTGTTATTGAATGAATTAATGATATATAATACAATTTTAGTCTACTTAAAAAAAATATATATATATAAATATAAAGAGTTTATTTTCAAAATGCGATAAGCGCCATTTTAAAAATAAGGAGAAAACTAATGGTTACTTTTTAGTATACAAGAACCTAACACTTTTTGTATCTGAATATTTTTTCAATGAGGTATAACCCTTATATTTTTCAATGTTTAATAATGGTTTTATTTTCAAAACACGGTTTGGAGTTTTTATTTATCATCAAAATGCTGTATTTGTTTTGACCAATCCACAGCAAGTATAAGTTTCTTTTCCGCAAGCGCAGCTAATTTTATCAACTTATGTTGTTATCAACTCATGTAAAATGGCAGACTACGATGGTTTAGATGAAAGTTTTCTCCTGTCTCCTAATACGCGTAAAAAAAAGATACGTTGCTCGAAACGAGAAAAAAACAAACAATTTCTTCATTCTAGTGGAGGAAAGATTCCTTCTTTATTGTGTAATCATAAAATGGGCTTTTGCAAAGTGAGTTTGAATAACATTATTTAATGATAAGGAAATAACCAATTAAAAAGACATATTATATGAATAAGTTAAAAAGTATTTTTGTATTTTATGTTTTTTTTATGGGATTATTTCATAACGATACTTATTTTTATTTGGTTTATCTTTGGAAACTAATTATGCTTTTTTTTGTTTGTTGTACAAAACATAAGGTTAGGTTAGAAATGCTCTTCTTTAAAAAAAAAAAATTGTTTCATTTAAAATTAAACGATTTTGACGTTTAAATTTTCTAGCAAATTTGATTATCAAATTTTGTATTAGTTTTTGAAATTTGAAAAAATAAAAATAATATTGCTATTGAATGCTATAAAAAAAAGATAAATATGTAAGTTTTAAACACATTTCGATTTTTCGGCTCGAGAAATAAAACCAGAGAACCTGTTGACGATTCATTTTAAATTTTACCAGCACTCAGACAAAGTATCACAAGATTCAGCAATTTTGGTTATACTTGAAGTAGACGCTGGTAAAAGGCCGATAGTAAAAGATGGTGTCAGGAAAAAGTTAAGACGTATCACCATCAAGTACTTCTTAAGTCTTGGAATTAAGTTACAAGTTTGTCAGGCCTCATTTTGTTCTGTGTTGTGTAAGTGCACCATTAATTATACTGTTTTTGTATGATAGATATTTAACCAGCTTAGAATATAATGCCATCAAAAAATCTAACCACCATTTAATTACAGGCAGTTTTATAGCCAGATTGTAAAAAGTATAATTATTTGAATTTGTCTATAACATAAATAAAATAAAACCAAATAATTTGTATTCATGAAGTCAATTTTGTAAAATTAGTACTAATATCAAATTCAACAATAGCCTTATTTCTACTTCATTATAAGATAGAACTCTCTTATATAAAAATAAGCATAAGCTTCAGACTCCAGACAAAAATAAGAAATATTTATACAAGTTCATGAACAACCATTATTACTTTTCAGATTTGCTTCTTATTGTAATAGTACATTTCTGATTTAAAGAATATTATTGGTTTCACTTATTTAAATAGCAATAAAGTCGGATAGAGTGCTAAGGATTGCCAATAACTGGTTCCAGCATGGGACAACCAGACTTGAAAAACGAGGAAGAAACAGAAAGTTAATGACCTCTGCAAATAAGAGAGATGCTGTAAAAAACCATATTCAGACATTTACTTGTAGAGCTAGTCACTATGGATGAAAGGGTTCTCCACATCGAAAACATCTCCCTTCTGACTTAAATATTAAACTAATGCATAAACTTTACCTAGAACTAAATAAAGATCAAAATCAATTGATTGTGGGATATCATTTTTACTATGCAATTTTTATGTATAATTTTAATCTTGGCATTGGTCATCCTGCTACAGACACATGCTCTACTTGCCATGCCTTTAAACTGGCAATGAAAGATGTAAATCTCAGAAACGCCTCAAACCAGACCAAAACAGCTTTGTACATTCTCCATTGAAGAAAAGCACGAAAGTTTTACAGCCTTCTCAATGATATACCACCAAATGAGATAACCATTTGCTTTGATATGATGGAGAATCTGGTTTTGCCAAAGCTGCCTATAGGAGAAGCCTACTATTCTCGGCAACTCTATCTTTATGTAATAGGCGTTGTTGTACACAGACGCAAGCAGACTCAACATTTAAATGATGTTAACTTTTTCATCTGGTTGGAATGTGAAGATTGTAAAGATTCCAATATGATTTGTTCAGCATTACAGCATTTTTTGATTGCATATCTTTTTGATTCGTGTTCAAATGCATTGGTTCTTCGTTTGTTTTCTGATTACTGCTATGGACAAAACAAAAACATAAACATGGTGTCAATGCTTCTTTCTTTGAGAAAGCAACATTTTAGAAATCTTCTTATCACTCATACATTCCCGGAACAAGGGCACTCCTACCTTCCAGCAGATAGAGTGTTTGGTCATGTTCAGCAGGATATCAAAAAACATGAGCAGATTCTAGAACCTGATATCTATAGAGACATTCTCAGCCGACATGGAAAAGTTTGTTTTTGGTAGGGATTGGTCAGCTTTAGACATTAAAGCAGAAGTAAAAAAATTTGTGAAAAGAATAAAAACATTTAAAATAAGCGAGGGAAATAAATTGATTATCAATTCCGATCATCTGGAAATAGCACAGTGCAGCTATCATTCTAAGCCAAACTCACATAGCCTTCTTAAGAAAGGTAAGAAATGGGACACTTTTAAACCAAGCATCCCAGCAACAAAAAACTGTGTAAAAAATGCTAAAAAAAAGATGTTTTTGCCTCCTAAATGCTGTGAGTGCAGATGGCACAGTACACACACTGTATGAGACATTACTAAAAGATTCCAGAGAAGATACTGAACACTAGTGTGATTCTATTTTTTAGTTTGTCATGCAAACCTTTTCTAAAACATGAATAATTGTATTCTAAGAGCAACTAAATAAAAAATAATTAAAAATTTGAAAATTTTACTAGGTCAAAAAAAAAAGTTACTTTATGGAAATAAGACAAAATACTTAGGCAAAAAAATGGATAATTTGTATGATATTTTTTTAATTAGCTGAAGTTAATAGTGAATATAATATAAAACTAGCTTAACAATTATTGGTGGATTAGAAATAAAATAACTGTATTCCATTTTCTATTTTAGTTATAATTATATTTACCTAAATATGCCCCACATAAGTGCTAAAGGAGCATTAAAGAGAAAAGCAAACAACTTAATACCACCGTGTCCAAAGGAATCTCGGGAACTGCTTGCTTCAGCAGCGCCTTATGGATTACGGACTAAATCCTTAGCCAATTTCAAGACTATTCCAGAAGTCCGCCACATTCTTGGCTACTATCACCATCTAGCTGACACACGCCCCGCACCACCATCAAGAGCTGTTATGCAAATAATGGCAAAAGATTTGGAGCAGCTCTGGAATGTGAAATTTAGCATGCCCTCAGTATCCAGAGCTGGCATCACAAAAAAATTGAATGAAGTTGTGAATGCTTATAAATTAAGTTTGAAGAGAAAATCGAATATGGATTTTTTTATGCGATTTGATATCTTTAATAAAAATATAAAGCTGAAGAGGGAAGAGCAGATCTTCTACAATCATCAAATGGATGATAGAAAGAGCTGTGTATTAACCAGCCAAACAGTTGTTGAGCATCCTGCTAACAGGCAGTTGATACCAAAAAACATGGATCTTGATTATGTAGAGCAACTGTACACAAAGTCAAGCTCTGAAAATGATGATAACGTTGATGATTTTCAGCCTTTGTTTGAACGACCCAAACGGAAGTTTAAATCAAAGGTGAGTAATAATAATTTTTGGAAATAAAAAAAGTTTTTTTATCAAATTTATATTAATTTTACTTTTGGTTTATGGCGATGCCAATTGCCATTATGTGCGCAGAAGCTGGTATCTCAACCCACAAAGGAGTTAGTGTAACTCGTTCATTAAGTTATTTTCATAGTGACATTCCAATTCCAAATCAATCGGCTATTTTTAAAGCTGGTAAAAGGTTGCAAGTCACAACTCTACTTAAACTTAAAGAAGCTTTGTCTGTTCAATTATCCTTTATATTACATTTTGATGGAAAAGGTGTGGCACCATATGATTATGGGATTAAAAAAGTGGAACGCATGGTCATCGCCCTTCAGTCTGATGGACCAATATTTTGGTACATTGGACTCAAAACATTACATACTAGCAGAACTTCTAAAAATCTAGCTGCTATGATAACGGAAACATTGTTAGAGTATAATGTTGTGCATAAAATATCCCTTATAATTTGTGACACCTGCTCTGTCAATACAGGTTAGTAAAATTAAAATTATTTATTTTTAAATAATAAAATAATACAATTAAATAAGTTATTCTTATTTTACTTCAGGTGGATCTTATGATGGTTCTGGTGGAATAGTAGGGATTTTAAGATCTAAGCTATTTAACAGGCCTGTTCCTTATTATGGATGCAATGCTCACATTTTGGACCTTGTTTTGAAAAAAATGGTAATTTTCCACTTGCCAACACCATCAAAATCACCTACTCTAACTGATTTTAAGTTCATTCAAAAACTAAAAAATAAGTACCCGCAATTGAAAGAATCATACAATATCCTGCATAAAACACCTCATCCTCCTCCTACTGTAAAAACCTGGAGAGATGATTATAAGCTATTGGCTAGGTTTGTTTTATTAAAAATTATTATTTTCAATATCAATGATTTGTATATGTGATGAATGCGTTGATCCATTTTATTGTTTATTTTTCCAGGTTATGTATTGCATTTAGGCACTATTTGGACACCAATATTTTACCCAAACTGCAGCTACCAACGAAATTACCAAGTTCTCACTCAGCAAAGTGGAACAGCAGAGCAATATATGTCTTGTTAGGCTACTTTCTACTTCCTGAAGAACGACCATTATTGAAAGAAATAGCTAAGTTTATTAGCTGTTCTTGGTCACTTGCATGGTTTAAAATGAGAGAGGAACCCAACTGGGAAAACTTAAAAGAAACTACATCAAGTTGCATTAAAGCCCAAGAAGCTCTGACAAGACATATTCTTGGTGTTAAAATCTCATTCAAGAATGTGCATCGAACAAATGAGGTAGCTGAGAGAGGACTCCGAGCTATGGACATCCGATGTTCCCGGGCTAAGTCTGATGATGCTCTTGAGAGACTTTTTTTAACAGAAATGTTTATGCAAATGTCGAATAAAAAATAACTTCACTTTATAAACTTTGTCGTATTTCTTTTGCTTATGTATAAAATAAAAAAAGACTAAAAAAAATAAATAATTTTGTCTTATTTCCATAAAATAACTTTTTTTTTGACCTAGTAAAATTTTCAAATTTTTAATTATTTTTTATTTAGTTGCTCTTAGAATACAATTATTCATGTTTTAGAAGAGGTTTGCATGACAAACTAAAAAATAGAATCACACTACTAAACACTCTAGTGATGACGATATCTAACTATTTTTTTAAAATTTTAATTAAAAGATAACACCTGTTATTTTAATATTTAAGAGTAAATAGTTGATAAAGTTATAATTAAAAGTTAAATTTTTAAACTAGAAAATAATATTTCACATTTTATTTAATTTACGAAAATAATTAGTTATTTACCTTTCCATAATATCTGTTAGATGGATATTCATATTTATAAAGTGGATATACAGCATTTTGCTGATAAGCAGTAATAGGATATACAGCACTTTGAACGCAAATACAATTTTTAAATAAAAAAATTGGTATTTTTTTATTTACCTAGATTTTTATTATTAACATATCCTTATATACTTTATGTGTATATAAATTAGGCAACAAATGGTTTTTGAAATATATGTACCATTGTGCGACAATAAACTTCAATTATCTCAAGACCACAAAAATGGATATACCGCATTTTGAAAATACACTTTTCATATATTGCTTATCAAATGCTTTAGCTATAACATTTCTCTCCTAATACCAGCATTAAACGGTACTCATGGTGGAAGCAATGAGAAAATAAATTTGATTTTATCTTTTATATTAGCTAGCAAATAAAATATTAAATGTAAATAAGCCGTGAATCAATGTTGAATTAAAGCTGTCAATTTAGCATTAATGACTATTTGGGATATTTATATTTTTATTTGGAAAAGCTTTAAATACCGACTTGTAACTTACTTAAATCTAATTAATTATTACCTATATTACCAATAACTACAAAAAATTAATAAATTATAATTATTGAGTTTGATTATAACAACGTTATGTTAGAAACTATACTCTATTGTATGAAAATGTTATTGTCGAAAAGTGGTGTCTTAAAAATTTTCCTGAGAAAAAAATAACTTAAAATTCAGACAGCCTGCCAGAAATGAGCCTGCTGGAAATAAGCATTTGGATTATTTCTTAAACCAAATCAAAACATTATTAAACAAGTTAGGATTATTAATTTTTTGGGAGGCAGGAGGCAAAAACATTTAATGATCATAACTTGTGAACTATAATAGATTTTTTAAAAAGTTGCATTTTATGAAAACAGTCAGATTTTTTTCATGGAATTGCCCATTTAGAATTTGAATAGATACATTAGTTTTTCAGTTGTTTTTTTTGTAATGTTTTATTTAGAAGTTTAAATGGTTTGTTTTTTCCTCTTTCATTTATTTATGTATGTATATATTCCTTTTGGATATCACTGGTTTTCCTCTTTTAATTTTAGATTTTGATTTAGAAACCAAAATAATGTTCAATATGTTGAATTTCAAAACATTTTAATATAGAATATAACCACTGTCAGCGGAAGTGCAAAAAAGCAAAAGAAAGCCCTACACTTTAGATTTATAGAACATTCCACCGATAAGTTTTTGATAAGCTTTTTCGTAATATGCTTTATAAATTAAAAACTTATTTAATTCATTTTGTTATTTCTTATTTCAACAAACTTTCTAACCCTCAACCCTTCCCATCTTTCACCCTGAGGCATTTCTAAATTCAATAATATTTTTTTATAAATTTTTTTATATGGTATTAAGTTTAGAATAATGCAGTAAAAAACAATATGTAAAAACAATATTAATTAAGAATTTAAAATAAATTTCCTTTTTTTTTAAAACCACTATCTGTTAAATTAAAAAAAAATACACTCTAGTTCACAAAACTCTGGCACTGATTCATCATTGCTTAACTGACTTTGTAAGGCAGATCATTAAAAAACTGCTAGATCTCAGGAATGCAAAAATATTTTAGAACTTGAAGGTCAGCATACTTTGCACAGCTGATTAGCAGTCTCTCATTGTATAAGAATGTAAGGGGTTTTTATGATAATCGCTTCTTTTTTCCAAAAGCTTTTTATATGACAACTATTTCATAAGGTCTATTATAACAGTCTGTATTGTAACATTGTGGGGAAATTTTGGAAGAAAATAATTTCACAAAGGCGTGTTGGTACCAACTATTTGGTTTTGTAAAATGGTTTGATGTGTTTAGAAAAATTTAGGAACATGTTCAGCTCCATCTTTATAAATTTAAAAGGTGAAGGTTCTTACAACACATGAAATTCTTCTATTCAATTTATTGGTAGCTCGAACCTTCTGGTTAACTAATAAGATATCACTGCCACAATCCATGTAGCTGTGGCCCCTTATCTGGAAAGATAGTATGGTTTCTTGAAATTGTTTCTTATTTACTACATTAAAGTGTTAAAAACAAATAATAGTCCAATTCTTATTTTGCCCAGCACACAAATCACAGAAAAGCTGCAAATGTGATACATCTTGTGGTTAAATGTAGTGAAAATGGTGCTCCAGCATGCTTGCTACATCACCTGCTTCCATTAGTGAGCACTATTTGATTCTAAGCAGTGTATCTTAAATGTGCACATAGACAGTTGTTTACAATAATAAATATAGCTTCTAGAAACATTAGGAAAACTCATATTTTCAGTCAAATGCAAGAGCTGCATGGCAAGTTTTTGCATTACAATGTGCTTCTTTCTTTCTGGCATAAAACACCTTTGCTTTCTACAAGTGAAGCTCTTTTTCTTGACAACTCTTGATGAGTTGATCTACAGAAGCACTTTGATTTTCAAGTATAATATTGATAGCTTGTCACATGTTGAGCATGAAACGGGTGATGCAGAAGTTATCGGACAAATCCTAATTTCATTATTTGAGCATAATAATTAGTTTTTGTGGTTTTATGCGTAGGCATAAACGTTCTATAAAATATAAAATTTATTATTTGAAACACAATTATTTAAAATGAGGTTAAATACAGCTGAACGAGAATCTTTTCGAAAGCGACTAAAAATGTTTTTTGTAAATAAACCTAATATAAAAAAAAAAAAAAATCGTAAATCATTTTAAAAAGGAAGGATTTGCTCGAAGTACAATATATGATAACCTAAATAGACTTGAAACTGTTCAATCGTTTTCTGATAGAAAGCACCCTGGTCGTCCGACATCCTGGACTAGAGAAAAGAAAACCGAATTTGTCAACAATCGAAAAGGGGTCAGTCAGAGAAAAATAGGTATTAAATTCGGTGTAAATCAATTGACAATTGGTCTTCAGTTAAAAAAAATGAATATTAAATATAGAAAATGTGAAAAGACTCCAAATACACTATAGAACAACAAATAAAGGCAAAGAAAAGAAGCAGGAAACTAGTTAACCAACTCTATAACACAAAATCGCTTCTAGTCATCGATGACAAAAAATACTTTTGCTTTGCAAGGGACAACATGCCTGGAAATTCTGGATACTACACAAACAACAAAAAGACATGCCCAGAAAGTGTTCGTTTTATAGGAAAAGAGAAATTTCCAAAAAAATTATTAATGTGGATAGCCATATCTGACCGTGGTATGTCCGAGCCATTGTTTGCACTTCCAAGGCTGTAGCGATCAATTTATCAATCTATATTAATGAATGTTTAGAAAAATGACTTCTTCCATTTATTCACAAGTATCATGGAGACTTAATTGGATGGACCAATATGTCTATTACGTTGATAAAGAATCCAATCCCCCAAATGTGCCTCAAGCACGACCAATTGAAAATTTTTGGGAACATTTGGCACAGAAGGTTTACGAGGGAGATTGGCAAGCTTCAACAGAGCAAGTTTTGATTAATCGCATTAAACTAAAACTAAAAGAAATTGATTTAAACTTTTTACAGTCGCATATGAAAGGTGTCAGAGCAAAATTGAGATCAATTGCAGATGGTGGTGTTTTTTCATATAAAAAATAATATATTTTTATTAAAAGATAAATGCTTCATTTAAAAAAATATAATTTTAGTTTTTTTTTAAATTTATAAATAAGTTATTGATGTTTTTATTTTGTCCGATAACTTCCGCACCACCCGTTATTTTTACAAGGATAACCAAAGCTAATATTAAATTTTTCTACAAATATTTTCCTGGTAAAAAAAAAGAGTAGAAAATTAGATAATATCCAGTAATATTCTTAAATAATCACACATTACTAAAGTACCTGTAGTTTTCTTGACAAACTTTATGTTGCGGGAAACACACTTTGCACATATCGTGCATTTTTGATAAATTAGGATCTGGTAAATACAGTTTTTTAGTGTTACGTAATGCATGATATTTTTGTCCTTTAAAAGACTTGATATGATCAATTATTTACAATATGATCTGAAAAAGCAAGAGGTGGGTTGGTATGTTTACCTTGCTGGTTTTTAGAAAAAACTTCTTAAAAATAATCAAATGTACAAGATTTATATTGTTTTATTAACTTAACTAAACCAAACTACTAATTTTTAAGCTCACATTAAATTTTTTTGTTTTTAAGCTAATTTTTAAGCTCACATTAAATTTGTTGTTGTTTTTGAGAGAGAAATTTTGTTAAAACACATTTGTGTATTAGGTATTTTATTTGAATGACTAATTAGTAAATAAATAATAAAAGATATTTATTTCTGTTTATTTACCAGATCATCTTTTTTTTCTTTCCTTGATTCTCCAATGCCAATAATTGATAAAATAGCGTTGATACAAACTTAAACACTAACAGTATTATTATCTCATGTCACTTTGATGCTATAAGAGAATGAGTGGTTATAAAGAAATCTTTTTTCTTCTTTTTGTTGAGGTCTTCTTTGTTTAATATTTAAAACCTTAACCATTGAAGCAAGAAAGTTGTCTTGTTGATCTTTGTTTTGCATTTCATTAAAGTACAAAAGAAGAATTCCCTCTCTGCTACTGTTGTTTTTGGAAACACATAATGCTTGCAATTACATGGAAAGCCTATCACATCTCATTACCACTTTTGACCAAGTTTTTTTTTTAGAGTTTGACAATTATCTGGATTTACCTGGATTTTGCCAATCTAGAATTACCTGGATTTTGACAACTATCTACCTTTTATAATGATAAAAAATTTTTTTTTAGTAAAATGAAATTTGATTGGATGTTATGCAAATAGTTGTAAATAGTGCTCCTATACAGTGCTAAGGATTTTGGGCATCTTTGATTTACCCCTTGAATAATTTGGACAAGTCTAATTTACCCCTTGTGAACCTTTTTTATACGTAGAAATTTAGATGTGATCTAACTTTTTTTTTTTTGATAAACATCTTCATAAAGACGTACCAGCTTACCTACAACATTCTAGGTATGAAAAGAAAAACAAACAAACAGATAGTAACAAATAAAATACTCAAAACACTGTCATCATTATTATAGACCAGATAAAGCATTAGTTGATAAATCAAGTCAGTGTGTATTCAATTACTCTTTAAGAAGATTACCTTAATGAATAAATTTTTTTAATTAGTTGAAAAACTTTTTTTTACGTTAAATTAACCCACGCTGTTTTTAAATTGATTTATTATTGAATTAATGAAATATTGTGGCAATGCATTCTGTGATTTTACTGCAAAAAAATCTTGGTAAAAAACATGTTTCAGCTTGAGCCATTTCTTTGAGCATTCTGATGCATTAAAAAGATTCCTGTAAACTATTATACTGATTTATTTACCCATTTACTTACCTTTTATTCAACACTGAAAGTATTTTTGTATCATCTGCTTAAAGCTCTGATTTGTTCTCAAGAATGTTTGGCATGTTATCACAATCACAAATAATAAAGGGCCGCTAAAAATCAACTAAAAAAGCCTTCACAAAGTCTAAAAAAGCTTATCTATAGATCTTGTTTTTATTTAAATAAAATATTCTTGCAAGAGCAAGAATATTTATTTAGGCAAACTCTCATAACAAACAATAACAAAAATAATTACCCCATTTAAAAAAAAGAGCAAAGCCGTTTTTTATTTAAAACAAGACCTGATATATATATATATATATATATATATATATATATATATATATATATATATATATATATATATTAATTTTTTTAAATGTTCTTGTAAAATATTTTTATAATTAAAAAGAAAAGAATTAAAAAAATGCTTACTTTTGTGTACTAAAAAATTTTAACTCCTCCTCTAATCGTCCCGTTGTAACTTTCTTATCGTCTTGTAATTTGTAAATTTCTTTTTTCTTACTTTCTGTTTGCTCATTGTACTTGTCTAAATCATTAAAAAAAAAAAAAGTATTATAACCAGAAAATGGATAATATGTCATTTTTTCAGTTGACAATACTTTGTGAAAGTGTATAAATGAAAATTTTTTGTTTAATACAAACATTAAAGTGTAATCATGAAGAATAAAAAGTAACCTGTTGCATTCAGTATAAAAAGTGTTGCATTTAACAGAATTAGGGTCGGCATTTGGCAATACCAACCTAAAAGTGTTTGAGGTTGGTAAAAAATTGCCGACCATTGTTTCTATATTTTATGGTAAGACTTCTGTATCATTTTTTTTTTGTCGAGTTGATGGCAACCTCTAAAAGATTGGGGTAGGCAAATTATTGCCAACCTCATTTTTCCTAATTCCAAGGGTTGATTTAATATAAAAAGAATTTTCATTCCTGTAATTAGTATGAGCAAATTTGTCTCGTGCAATATATAGGCCCACTTTAGTCAGCATAGATAGAGAGAGAAATAAAAAATTGCCACCAGTTATTAGACAAATATTTATTTTATTTTATATTTACAAATATTAATTCCAGAATTATCTACTGTTTAGTTACACAACATAAAAATATATGTATGTATGTATATACAGGTACCGAAAAAAGTTTAGAACCACTTAACAATTTTGCGTAATTTCATTATTTTTTTTCAATGTATGAAACTAATATTGAACTTTGATGTTCTTCATCAAAATTGAAGTTCTTCCTTTAATGATAAAATTAAAGTATTAATTATATCATTAAAGTTCAATATTAGTTTCATACATTGAAAAAATAATGAAATTAAGCAAAATTGTTAAGTGGTTCTAAACTTTTTTCGGTACCTGTATATGTATGTATGTATGTATATATGTATTTATATATATATATATATATATATATATATATATATATATATATATATATATATATATATATATATATATATATATATATATATATATGACTTAATACTAATAAATTAATACTTAGTTAAAAAATTTTGGAATAAAATTTTTTTTTAGTTAAAATTATATATATATATACATATATATATATATATATATATATATATATATATATATATATATATATATATATATATATATATATATATATATATATATATGTATATATATATACATGTATATATATATATGTATATATATATATATATATATATATATATATATATATATATATATATATATATATATATATATATATATATATTTATACAATTCTCAGAATTAGGGTCGGCATTCGGCAATGCCAACCTTAAAGTATTTGAGGTTGGCAAAAAATTACTGTCCTTGTTTCTATGCTTCAAGGCGACTTCTTTGTGTCCATTTTTTTTGCCAACCTGATGCCAACCTCTAACAGCTAATAGTTTGAAGTTGGCATCATATATATATATTAGGGGTATGACTAAAAAGCACATTTCATTTTTTTGAAATGCCATAGCGCCAAAAGATGAACTTTTACTTGTAATAACTTAAAATAATAATACTTTTTAATAATACTTTTCCTAATCAAAAAAAACTCCCCCACCAGTGCAGATGAAAATTTGGTCCCAGCCATCTAAAAATGCAAAAAAATCAAGTTTTTGCATTTATAGTAGAGGCACTTAAACAAAATTTTAAAAATACCATGAGAGTTATTTTTGCAGCTTGATCTATCTACTTGTAGATTGTGTTTCGTTTTTTGGTAAAAATGGTGGGAAATCATGTGTGTATTTTTTTTTCATGTACTTTAAATATTAAACATTTTTGTAATTGTACATCTTTTATTTAAAGAAAGACTATTTTATGGTTATTATCCCTATTTTTATCAGTTTTAACTCCAACCATTAAGTTTGTAATTATATAAAAGTTAAAGAAAAGTTTTAATGAGGTCTTGACTAGAATTAGAAGCACATTCTGTATATATAATATATAGCAATATATATTCATTGCACATAGCCGTAATAAGTTCCAGTTTAATGAACTGGTTTTCAGCCATTCTGTCTAAAGTAATGCTATTTTTAACAAATCAAAGAAAAATCAGTTTTCAGGTCAAAAAATTTTTTAATTGTTATATAACTTGCAGACTTTTCTGTTTGAGCTAATTCAAGAGCTAATTTATGTGCTGGCTGGATGGGCTTTATTAGAAGGTGTGTGTGATTTTAAAAATCGTTTGCTTTTTGGAATTTTTTTTTTAGATTTTTAATTTAAATTTAGAATTTTAAATTTTCATCAAATTGAATGCCCAAATATTTGACACATTCAGAGAACTTAATTTTCTCGTTATCCAAGATAACCGATTTATGTGACTTATTCAATAATATATTAATTTTTTTAATCACCGAACTTGTTACTAACATTACTGATGATTTCTTTGTGTTCAGTTTTAATTTATTGAAGTTAGCACTTTCGATATAGATTAATGTATCATCAGTAAATAAGTTGATTTTTACATACTTTTTTTTTTTTTTTTTTTTTTTTTGTTATTCACCTCCTCAAGGCCAAGAAGGCCACTACAGATGAGGAGGCTACTTAATAGTGGTTATAACCCTCTCTCAACTCTATAACTCCGAAACACGAACCTTGACAAACAAGGCCGCTGCGCGGAGAAACAAGTTGAGCGCGGTACTACCAGGGACGTGGTGGGGATCGAACTCGGAGCCTCTTGCTTGTAAAGCAAGCGCTTTACCACTACACCACTACCGCATACCGCACTTGATTGCATTGGTTATTTTGTTCATGTATATAATAAAGAGTTAAGAGCCTAAAACACACCCCTGAGGCACTCCAATGTCACACTCCAAGATATAATAGTTTCTATTCCATTAAAGAACTTTACCTCCGACTTTGTAGCAATTTAATTTCTCTATTAGAAGATCTCTGTTAAAAGTTTCAAAAGCACATTTTAAGTCCAGCATTACTAAGATTACCATTTATTATTAATGTTTAATGTTAATCAAATTTTAAATTAAAGTTTAATGCCAATCTCCAAATTGAGAGAATTACTTGTAAAGCATCTTTAGTTGATCTTTTTTTCCTAAAACTAAATTGATTTTTATACAATAAATCTTTTGATTCAAAAAAATCCAATACTTGTTTAGGAACCCATATTTCAATGATTTTTTCATAAACAGGCAACATATTAATAAGTCTTTCATTTGTCAATGTGTCATGTTTGAATTTTGATGTCAGATAAAATTAAACTTAAACTAAACATGCACTTGACTGCTGAATTTGACCAGCCATTGATAGCTAAATTAAACTAAATTAAATGGTCATTGATAACTAAATTAAACTTAAACATAAACATTCCATCAGATGAAATTAAAATTAAATTAAACATGCGCTTGACTGCTGCATTTGAACCGGCCATTGATAGCACGACCTCAGCAATAAGTGAAAGATTGAAGAACGCATTTCTTTTGAATCTCAAAATATTTATCCAAACTTTAGAAGCGCAGTTTTCTTTGTACCTGGTAATGTCGTTGGCAAAATGGCATTCAACAAAAAATCAAAATCGTTTCCACTCATTTACAATATTTGACTTATCGAAACCAGCATATATTAGGGGTACTTTAAAAAGATTATATAGGTAAACAGTTATGTCATTGCCGTATGTTGGGCTTTCATTAATTAACCAGTTTCTTGGGTCCATCCAAACCATGTTTGCAAAAACAAGATCATTAAAACTTTTAAATCTGGTTTTTAATGCTTCCAACATCATAGAAAGAATTTTTTTAATTGGGCCTCAATTGATGACATACTTAAAAAAGTAAAATTTTCTTGAATAATTGCATTTTTCTCACGGTTAGCAGATAATTTTAGCAATACGGTCACATGACTAAACTTATAAAAATAAGAAACAAGTTTATTTGGTTCAGATGCATCAAGTTGAAAACATTTAACAAAATTTGTTTCATTCTAATAAATTTTTAAAATTCCATGCGGAAAGCGCAATAACATAATAATTAAATGATACTCTGTTATTAATAGTAAAAGTTCTACTGAGTTTCTAACTTATGTAACACAACAATGTAATGCGGTAGTGGTGTAGTGGTAGAGCGATCGCTTCATAAGCGAGAGGTTCCGAGTTCGATCCCCACCACGTCCCTGGTAGTACCGCGCAGCGGCCTTGTTTGTAAAGGTTCGTGTTTTGGAGTTATAGAGTTGAGAGAGGGTTATAACCACAATTAAGTAGCCTTCTTATCTGTAGTGGCCTTCTGGGCCTTGGGGAGGTGAAATAATAAAAAATAAAAAAATAAAAAAATTTGAAAGTTTTTAATAACAATTTTGAAAGATGTTATTACATAAAAGTGATTTTAAATTTTTTGATTAAAGTAATTGATGAACAAAAAAGACAAACCATTTTTTTTTAAATAAACGTTGACATTTGTAACTTTATTTATTGACAAACGTCTAATTTAAGACATTAATGTCAAAAATAAGGGAGTCTTATTTTTAAATAATTTTTTAATTAAAATAATCTTTTATTAAATTATAAAGGAGATTTATTTTCGAATAACTTTTGTTCTAGTTAATGAATTATTAGATATGTAAAACATGCTTATTAAATTTATTCAATTTTTTAATACTTCAGTACAATATTTCATGCATTTGCAAAGTGCATGCAAATTAATGATAATTAAAGGCCCTTTTCCACAAGATAAAAAAAAAATCACACAAAGCAAATTTTTTTGTCAATATGAAACTCTGTTTTGATTTTCACATTGTCTTTGGCGCTACTATTTTTGTTATCAATAAAAAATGGCAGCTATAAGTTTACGCTGTATGCTTTTTAAAAAAATAAATATAAATTAAAAAAATAGTTTTTGATGTATACCTGTATTGTATTTTTTTAAAACTTTTAAGAAAATAAATGCTAACTTTTCATAGAAATACTTCTGTTGAAAAACTGTTACTTCAAGAAGTAATAGATGGTTCAACTCTGAAAGAAAATAAACCTTCTTGTGAAGTAAAACTTTTGGAATTGACAGCATTAGTAAATTCAAGTTTACTTGATGAATTTGCTAATGCTTGCCAATTTTAAGGATGAGTTCTAAGTAAATAAGATTATCAAGTTGAGCATTTTGTTTATTGCTGTTGTTGTTGCAATTTTAAAAAAAAAACATGCTTTTGCATTTTTTTACTGTTGAAATTATATGATATTTTATTTAAACATGATAGGTTTTTGCTCTTAACGATTGACTTTATTTTTTTGCTGCAGCGAATTGATCAGCAATATTAGCAGAAATGTTTTATCTGGGCATGCTTATCAACGAAATAATCTTGTCTTGTGGAAAACAGCCTTAATAATATGCAATAATTTAATGATTGTAAACGTTTATCTATTAATACAAAAGAATGAATTTTTCTTAATTTAGTTCGTTAAATTTATTTACTTATAAAAAAATGTATTAGCTTGAGGAAATTAAAATAAAAGGGAACTAAAAAAATATTAAAGTAGTATAACCATTTCTTTTTTTAAACCTTTAAAAACAATAATACCAAAAGTATCAAATAAGTTTTATTAAGTTTTTATTAAATACTTAATATAAAATTATTATATTATTTTATTTTCAATATTAGGTATTTTGTATTAAAAATATCATATTATTATTATAATAATAAATTAAACTATAATAAACAAAATAATTTTATATATTCTATTAGATTATATATATTTCAGCAAAACTTAAAAATTCTTTTCGAAAGTTTTAAAAGTGTTTTAGTAACCAACGGACATTATTTCATTTAAACTAACCATGAGCGAGATCTTGTCCCGTTCTTGTTTCTCGTGAGAAATGAGAAATAGAAAATTCTCGCGAGAAGTAGAACGAGACTTAAATATTATATTATTTTCCAAATTAAAAATTATTATAATTTACAAAATGCTTAATAATTTGTTTTTTTTAATTAATTAATATTTTTGACTCTGTGATTCTAATAAATCTAATTAAAAATTTAATTTGTTTTTGACAAAAAATAATAAAATTTTTTTAAAATTTCATTTGTTTTTGTCAAAAAACTTATTTAAACATAGCGGTCGAATTTATAACCTCAAAATTATTAGTTCTTTATTTTTAATTAGATTTTTTAATTAGATTTTAAAAAAAAATCTAATTAAAAAATTTTAATTAGATTTTAAATATTTTTAGTTAGATTTTAATTATAGAAACTTTTTGTATAAAATGGTGCACTTTCGACTTAATTTCATTAGTTTACCAGTGGAAATCAACTTGACACATATGGTTCATATTGAAAAGAAATATTCTTGCCTCATTTCAACGATCAAAAATGTCACCAAGAAAAAACAAAAACTGGATATATTTTCAAAAAACAAGTGACGGTGCTGAATGCAAGGCGTGCAAAAAGTCTTTGAAAACAAAAGATGGAAACACAAGTGGACTTCATCGTCACCTAACAAAGCCAAGATTACGTTGAGTATTCTGAAAAAACTGACGACTCCCTTCTTCCTCCTCCTAAGAAGAAACAACAAACCATGGTCGAAATGCTTGAAACAAAGTCCAAATATGACAAAGGCAATTCCATTCAAAAACAGTTTGACTCTGCAATGCTGGATTACTTTTGCACTGATCTGGCATCCTTTTCAGCAGTCGAAGGAAGAGGTTTCAAGAAATTGTTTGACATTGCAAACCCTAAAACGAGCCTTCATCACAGAACAACATATTCAAGGAAGCTTTCAACTCGGTCAAGCGAAGTTCAAGCTGAAATGAAGAGCATAATAACGGAGCTTACACCAAATCTAAAAAGTGCTGCATTTACTTCTGACCTTTGAACTTCTAGAGCTCAGGACAGCTACATCTCTTGAACTTTTCATGCTATTGACAAAAATTGGAGACTACATCACTGGACACCCCATGTCCAACAGTTCCAAGGCAGACACACAGGTATCTTAATTGAAGGAAAGCTGGATTCTCTCTTAGAAAAACTAAATTTGCCAGCTGATTTGCCAATGTACTGCGTGAACGACCAGGCAAGAAACATGAAACTTGCAGTCAAATTGTCAAAGCGCCTTGACCAATACTTGTGCAACAATCATATTTTGCAATGTGCAGTTCGAGACTCATTTGGAATGACTGCTGGAATAGATGATGCGTTGCAAACATGCATAGATTTGGCTTCTTTAACCCACCAGTCAACAGTTGCAGCTGAGTTGCTTGAATCAGAATCAGACGCTTAAAGAATCAATTTTAGACAGTTACGCCAATCTGTTGACACAAGATGGAATAGCCTTGCATGCAAAAAACTTGAAAAGCTGCATTGAGAAAAGATTTCCTCTTTGTCACACTGGAAACTTATTGAGTACTGCAGCAAACTACTTAAATCCTGCTTTAAAGGGACTTCACTTGAAGCTCTTAAAAAAATGTTGAGTGCTAACCTGTTGTCAGAGTCCTTTCAGCAGATTTGTCCCCTAATTCAAAACTGAACTGAATCCTATTTTCAGCAAAATGTGCCAGTATGAATATCTCCCTGATGCCAAAAAAGACTTTCCGATTCTTGATTGGTGAAAAAAAAATCAAGAATCGGAAAACCAAAAAAAGTAGAACAAATCATTTTAATCAGAGAAAACATTGTCTTGTTGGAAAAGTTTGGCAAAAAAATTCTGAATTAATATTTGAAAAAGTTGACAAATGTCATTTGTGACTATTTGTCAAAACCATGTTTACATTTTTTTTTTACTTGGAATTTAATAAATTTGTTTTCAAAAATTTCTCGTCTCGTTTTCACAAGAAGTACTAACTTCTCGTTTCGGTCTCATCTTGGTTTGAAAAAACCTAGTCTCGCTCATGGTTAATTTAAACATTAATCAATAATTTTAAAAAAAGGCACGCTTTTAAATAAAGCAATGTTTTAGCATGGTTTTTTTTAAAGTATTAGCAAACACATTCATTCAAGGTAAAATTTTGGAGGCTTTTGTAAACGCGTGTAAAAACCATGCAAAAACAAAATTATGTTCTTTAAAAGTTTCTTGTTATTTAACTTATAAGTAACACTATTAATAAAATGCTGTTTTAGCAAGGTTTCTTTTAAAGTTGTTGAAAATGCATTTAAAACTTTAATAACTAATTGTTTTTTTATTATAAATAAAAAAACTATCAATTAATAGGAAAAGTTAATTACATATTATAATACATATATTTATAACACATGTTTGCATCATTTAAGTTAACTTAAAAAAAAAAATTTAATGAAAGAAATTATTAGTAAAAATTAAGTTTAGTGTGGTATAATTAAACAAATGTAAGCATGATATTTAAAAATAATAAATTGATGGTATTCATGCATATTATTAGATTGAACATCAAACGTAATGCTTACAAATTTATTACTATATTAAGTTATCAGTATCTTATATTTAGTATTATAAATAAAACAGAAATTTACTTTTAAAAATCTCCATATTTTCTAAAACTGAGTCAAGTGAACCAATCTTGAGAATATTGTTTGGATCACTCATCAGAGAATTTAGAAGCACCTTAAAAAAAAAAAACTTGATATAAACAGCGTTAAACCTACATCCAAACCATACTGAAAACCTACAGTTAAAACATATTTAAAATTGAGTTGTTATTTTTAAACCAAACAATTTTTTGAAAAATATACTGAGATAAAAACAAATTCAAAGATGATAGTGTTGTAGCAAAAAAACAAAATTCATTTTCAAAAGATTCATTTTGTCTCATTATTCTCATAATCCATTAATCAAATTCTAATCAAATTGCAAAAAAGGGCTTACAACCCAGTCAAAATACAAGATTAATGCAATATAAGAAAAATTAAAAAAGAAAACTTTTTTAAGCTAACAGCTTTAAGAAGCTAACAGTTTTTCAGTAAATAGAATTAAAAAAAAACTATGTTTTTAAACCTTATCTACATAAGACCGTCATTAGAAGAACTAGCCGAAATATGAAAATAGTATTCCATACTAAGACAAATAAGAGATTTACAGAGTAAAGAAATGACAAGCACAAAAAAAGAAAATCTAACTTTAGCAGATGCTAATTTTGCAATGGAATGTATATAGTTTCCATGAGAGGTCAGTAGTATATGATAATCAGAGACTTTTGCAATTAATAAACATAAACAATATTGTAGTAATTGTTTGCACTCAAATAACTGAGTTTTGTTGGAGTTAAAATTTACAACCCACTGAAAGTCCCAAGCTGTTGCAGAAGGAAGATCAGATTCAAGATTGGCTGCTTGTTTTAAGCATTTATAAGGTGGTGATTTTTTGTCAAGAGAGAAGTATATAGTACTAATATAGTCATCTGCAAATAGAGCCAATTTAAATTTTAAGATTGCCAGAATGATCATTAACACAGATATCACAGATATAATTATATAGGACCAAGGATAGAACTGTGTGTACCAGTAGTTACTGAAAATGAAAAATAGGGTAGTCCTTTAAGGATGATTTTAATACTGCAGTTAAAAAAATAATGATATAATGATTTAAAAAATTTACTTGATACACCATAGTATGGTATGACATACCAAGCAAGACACCATACATAAAGTAAGCTTATCAAGAAGACCAGCTTGACCTTGTCAAGAAGACCAGACTATAGAATAACATAACACATGAATTGAAAAACTATAATAGAAGTGGTTGCATTTAATTTTTACAATAATTACTGTTGTTGCAAAAAGAAAACAAAAAAATCAATTTAAAAAAAAATATTACTGCTTTTAAGGAAATCATAGAATGATCATCAAACTATCAGGTTACTATAAAATATATCATTTAAAAAAATACAATGTCAACTTATAGGTCAACAATAAAGAAAAAAATTTCAAATCTATGAAGATGCAAATGGAATACATAAAGCATAGAAGAATTAAAAAAAGAACATTTGCAAATTCAGTAAATTTTATATTTAAGCCTTTGACTGTGGCAAGTCACAATCGTGGTTTTTTCGTTGAAGTGCAGCGAGCCACAATTGTGGCTTTTAAAACTTACCTTAGAGTTATGACCTTTTTGCAAAAAAATTATTGCTTTTCTTAATATCATTCATTATTTATATAATGAGGGCTTAATTTTTTGTTTATAAATTTTGTAGATATTATGTAATTGAAAAATGGCATACAAATTTAAAAATTGTTTTTCTTTTTCCATTTTCAGTTTTTTTAGATGAATTTATCTAAACATCTTTTAATTTTATTAAGCAGTCAAAGTCTTAGTTTAATAGTTACTTTAAATGTAAGGATTAGAAACATGGTAGTTTCAGCATCAATTCTAGAAACAAAAGCCAGAGAACTTGTTGAAAAGATAAATATCAAAGGATTTCGAGCATCTGATAGTTGGCTTGATCTTTGTTAAAACATGTATAATGTTTCTTTAGAGACAATATCTAGAAAAAGTAAATTTTGTACAGCTAAATTAGTATAGTTTTATCCAGATATAACTTGACAAAATTTATTGTGCAGATAAATTTAATTTTTGTATGCAAGATGAAGTTCAGTCATTATATTTTTCAAAAAATCATGCTCTTCATTTATTTTTTGTTAAAATCTTTAAATAAAAACATATCAGAAATTATATCTAGAAATCAAATTGTCTTATATCTGACAGTCTGCTTCACAATGCTGAGGCAGTCTTCAGTCATAAAAATACCAAAAAGAAGAATATCCACAACTTCAGAAGATCTATTATTTCAATGATGTTGCAGGCAGCGAGGTTAGCATAGGCAAGTTAATTATTTAATCCACAATAATTAAAAACTATGATTATTAATTATCAAATTTAACCAACTGTATTCTGTTTTTGACATGTGTTTTCAATTTGAGACAAAATTAATAATCCCAATCAGTTTTTTAACATATAATTTTTTTAAACTAATTTAATGCCTTTACTTTTTGCTAAGAACTTTAGACTACAGCTCCTTAAAATACTTTTATAAAGAATTTGAACCTTTCAACATTTGATTTTTTTCACTTTTAGGGGAAAAGCTGAGAAAATGCATAGACTTCAAAAAAAAAATCATAAACGTTATTATAAAAACATCTAAAAATACCTCAAAATCAAGCAAAAACTTTTGTTTGGCCTTTTTTTCTGAATCTAGATCTTCATTTATTTCACCGGTTTGAGTTTCACAACTTGATAGCCTTGTTTGCAAGTCTTTATTTGAAATAGAATACGAAGTTTCTTTACTTTGACACATTTTAAGTTTCATATTGGTTTTTGAAAGATCTTTATTAGTTTCTGATAATGCAAAGTTGACCGTGTTTAATTTCTCCAGTAACTCACTATTTTGTGAGGTCAAGGACCAAGTATAATAAAGCGTTGCTCCAAACATGAAGTATAAAAAAGGATGAAATAATGCAGAATTTCGAATACGATTAGCTAAGTCACAAAAGACCATTTTAAAAATACAATGCAAAACTTATTAAACGAAAAAAAGTTAATCTTTGGCTTCGAGTTGATTTTTTATAACATTTAAATGTTGGTTGCCGATATTTATAAAAATCCAGACCAGAATTTATTTTACGCATGCGTACTTATTGCTTGTTTCGAAGTGGTATTGAAAATCGGCCATAAATTATGTTACGCTCTAGTGGGGGGAGGGGGGAGTGGTATTACTGTTTTTGAAACGACTCGTACGGGACTTGTTACTAATGGGATATATATATATATATATATATATATATATATATATATATATATATATATATATATATATATATATATATATATATATATATATATATATATATATATATATATATATATATATATATATATAAATTATTACTTGGAGCTTGTTACTAAACAGTTACGATGTTGTGACGAGAGGGAAGGGAGTTAAAAACGGTCAAAAATTGCGTGACGCATATTGCGGACAACACCTATTCATACTTTTGCTTATTATTAATAACGCTTAAGGTATTTTATTTTTTTTTTAGTTGTGTTTCTTTTGTTTATCATTTTTTATTTTGCTTTGAGCTCAAGACTAAGTTAAAACCTTCGGGCTGTTGATATTAACATAAAAGCGAAAGATTTTTACCTAGCAAATGTAATAAAAACCTACCTTTAGCAAATGTAATTCAAAGATTATTTTGTTATTTTTTTGGCTTGCACCTACCGAAATAAAGTTGTTGTGAGAGACATAATTATCTTGCTTCTTTATAACTTACATTTTAACTTTGGAATTAATAAACTAAAGCGGTCATTTATATTTGCATTTATGACGAAAAATATTGGATTTATGCTGTATTAAAATTTATAATTAGTCGTTATAATAAAGATTATAACAACTAACAAGAATTTAGTTTATTACAGTAAAGTTAATGTGTTATATGAATACTTTTCATAATTTATTTTTGCAAAACTTTTTTATCTATTATGTACTCTTAAATCCTGATTTCGCGGAGTCTTTTTTTTTTTTAAATAATTTTGCGCCATCCTTTTAAGGACTGTTTAAAGAAGCATGATATAAACCCGTTTCGTGATGTTATCTTTGGAAATATTTAGCAACATTTTTTTGAGTACTCTAGTTGCACTTTAACTAGTTGATTTCTTTTATACAAATTTTTCTTAATGATGAGTTTATTTTTATTTAAAACTTCCTTGTCGTTTGAGAATCCAGTATATATCAAAAGAATGGTGTTGTTTTTTTCTGATATTTTTTTGTAACTGAAAAAAATGTTTTTCGTTACTGCCTGCCAAATTTGATTTAAAAATAGCTTCCCCTAGACACCTTACTAACAAAAAATACTTTCTTTTACTTTCTTATCGACGCAGATTTGAATGAGTAAATACTTGTCCCTTAGCATAATTTGGCATCTAACTATCAGTGTTCTCCAAAGGTTTTGTTCGTATGTTGTAATTTTAAATTACAATGCATATTTTAAAATTTCTTTAAAAGCAGTGTATACTATAAGCGATGTATGCCATAAACACGTTGCGTATTTTTGAATAATTTATATCCCGCGGGGCTAGCTCGATGCGGCGTAATTAAGTATGTTTGTACTTTTGCTGGTTTAAAGTTACGTAACTGTTGGCTAAAAAATTTTAAACTAATAAACTTATAGAAAATAATAACTGTTTGTTAGGAAACGTTTATATGATGGTATAAAGTTAAAAAAATACGGAGTCCCAGAGTATCAACATTTTTAACGACAGTTGGGACTCCGGGTAAAAGCAGGGACTCCAACTTTGCATCCCCGCTTTATACATTATATAAAGCCTGTAAATAGAGAAAATATATTGTATATTGTCTATACATAAACATCATAATATACAAATGTATGTTTACGAAAAAAATACTTTTTGAGGTTATACCCACAAAAAAAAGTGCAAATATTATAAATAAAACAAATATTTGATTTCTTTTTTCAGGTATAATACACTTATTTTGTAATTTGTAAAATCAAATATATATATATATATATATATATATATATATATATATATATATTAGTTTTTTATACCAAAATTTATATTCAAATTTGTATCAATATTGTATTAATCTATTTTTATCAATCTGATACCCAGTGGGCATGCATCGTCCGGAATGTCTTACGAACGTCTGGAAGTCCAGGAGACGTTTTACGGACGACCTCCGGACGAGGCATGCCCACTAGTTACGTAGTAATTTGTATGTATATAACGAATATACGTATGTATGTATACTTTTTTCACGAATAAAAATGTATTTATATATGATATATGTTTTTAGTTATAATAAACTTGTATTTTATAAATTTTATTTATCATAGATAAAGTTGACAATTAAACTTATGATCATCATTATTATTATTATAAATAATATTTATGGTACATAAACTTATGTATCATTTTTTATTAAGTAAGGATATATAAATTTAGGTATAGTTGTAATTCTAGTATAGAAATGTTGCATTTACTTTACTGTATCATGAAGTTATATTCGTAGCAATGAATTATTTAATATAGTGCATTAATTATTATTTACAATCATTGCACTATATTAAATAATTAAGTTAGTAACGAGTGCATACATTTTTCTATCAAATTTATAAACTAATTTTTGATTTATAATGAAAAATTTATATTGGTAATGTGATTTCAGTTTCAAATTACATTTTTTATTTGTAACTGTAATGGAAATATATTTTTTTTTAAATTATAAATAAAAAAATATAAAAAAGTTAAAACTTCTTAAAACATGCAATCCGCATAATTAATGTGACAAAAATAATGCAGAAATTTAGCATTAAAATGAAATTATTAAATTTATTTGAACTCAGTGCATTTATAGTTTAGTATTTTGTTTTTTTATGGCGAAATGATCTAAAACCCAACGCTTTGAAAAAAAAATTTAAACCCAACAACAAATGCGATATGAAATATTAAATTTGATAAAATATTTTTTGTACTATTTTAAATCAGACGAAAAACTTAAAATGTATTCATTAATAAATTTTAAGTTTCATAGTATAATATGTCAGGGTTCAAAATGTATGACAATATAAAGTTTGAACTCCCTCTTTTTGATAAAAATTGTGGGGCTCTTTTGTTTTTGTTTTAAAATGAAAACACCACAGACATTTGTTTTCTTGATTTAAAGCGCATTGTAGCATGGAATTTAAAATAAAATAGTTAAACAATATGGATTTAAATACTGTATGATTATTATGTGTTTTACTATACTTCTTCTTCTTCTTCTTCTTCTTCTTCTTCTTCTTCTTCTTCTTCTTCTTCTTCTTCTTCTTCTTCTTCTTCTTCTTCTTCTTCTTCTTCTTCTTCTTTTTCTTCTTCTTCTTCTTCTTCTCCTTCTCCTTCTTCTTCTTCTTTTTCTTCTTCTTCTTCTTCTTTTTCTTCTTCTTCTTCTTCTTCTTCTTCTTCTTCTTCTTCTTCTTCTTTTTCTTCTTCTTCTTCTTCTTCTTCTTCTTCTCCTTCTCCTTCTTCTTCTTCTTCTTCTTCTTCTTCTTTTTCTTTTTCTTCTTCTTCTTCTTCTTCTTCTTCTTCTTTTTCTTCTTCTTCTTCTTTTTCTTCTTCTTCTTCTTCTTCTTCTTCTTCTTTTTCTTCTTCTTCTTCTTCTTCTTCTTCTTCTTTTTCTTCTTCTTCTTCTTCTTCTTCTTCTTCTTCTTCTTCTTTTTCTTCTTCTTCTTCTTCTTCTTCTTTTTCTTCTTCTTCTTCTTCTTCTTCTTTTTCTTCTTCTTCTTCTTCTTCTTCTTCTTTTTCTTCTTCTTCTTCTTCTTCTTTTTCTTCTTCTTCTTCTTCTTCTTCTTCTTCTTTTTCTTCTTCTTTTTCTTCTTTTTCTTCTTCTTCTTCTTCTTTTTCTTCTTCTTCTTCTTCTTCTTCTTCTTCTTCTTCTTCTTTTTCTTCTTCTTCTTCTTCTTCTTCTTCTTCTTCTTCTTCTTCTTCTTCTTCTTCTTCTTCTGATTATTGTTATTATTGATTATTTATATTATTTATATACTTGCGTGTGTGTGTGAGTGTGGTTATGTTGTACTTAATATTATAATTATTTTATTAGTAATACTACATATGACATTTATAATTAAATAAATAACTGTACTGTGACATATATAATTAAATAAACAAATAACTGTACTGTGACATAATAATGTTAGCATAAAAACAAACAACGTTTTTAAACGTTTTTCTTTTTTCCCTTTTAAAGAGCTGTAAAGTTTAAAGAAATAGAAATTTTTTACTATTTATTCAAAACTAAAATTAAAATTTGCTTCATCTCATTTAGCATTAACCTCTCTAAAATGTAGTTATTTGAAAATGATTGATTGGCGACCAAAGTTTTTAGCTCTAATCAAAATGAAGTTTGTGGATGTAAAAGTCAATTTGATAGGTTTTGTAAATTTTTAAGACCATGAACTTGTTTAGCTCTAATAAAGCATTATTATAAAATTAAACAATTTTTTTTTATAAAATTCATTAATATTGCTACAAATTTTTTTATTTTAAAAAATTAATTACAGTATTGTCCACAATTATTTTCGTCGCGCCCATATCTTCGTAATAAAAATACTTTATTTTTCAAATGTTTTACAGTAAACTAAGAAAAAAAAATTCCTTCTATTCTGTGCGGGGACTGCAACGGGGTACATCCCAACAATGCATATCCGTAATGTCGTGAATCGTGCAAATTAAAACCGGTTTCATCAATAAAAATTAATTCAGACTTTGGCAGAAAAGAAGCATTATTGCAAAACGTGAACCTTATTGTTATTAAATGAGCTGAATTTCTCGTAACAAAGACCGATTTATGCCTTTTACGGGTATATCAAATTAATTCTGCATGTCGATTGTAGTTAATTCATTATTTGCATTAGTTAATAATTTAATTTTTCTCTTTCTTTTAATACTATCTGGGGTTGTTCTGCAACGGTTTTTAGGCATTGTACTTTGATCTTGATTAAGTTTTCGTACCCAGTTTTAAATCGTCCTGATTGAAAGACCTGTTGCATTTGCGATAAATCAACTTGATTCGTTGGTATTCATCATTAATTTTATTGTAGAAACATTTTCTTTGGTTTCAGTTTTGCTTTTTGTTTCTTCTTCGGTTTCTTATGGTATTGAAGTTTATCCTCCTCCGGCTAGTTGTAATATAGAGGCCATATACTAAGGCCTGCAAAGACAAGTTCAGCTCACTCAAGAGTATAATAACCCACTTCACAGACATACTTCGCTCTATAGAGCAAAAGTCAGAAGAAGTCGATTTAGTAAGATTGCATAGAGAAAGCAGACAGATATTGCACTAGATGTTATAATGTATAAATAGAACAAAAACACAAATAGAACTGTTAGTTTTTTGTGTTTTTTCCGTTATTATTATTTAGATTTTTAATGTTTTTGTTTGCCATTAAATAAATTTTAATAAAAAGAATAAAGTGTTTTAATTATGAAAATATTTGTTTTAATTAAAGTGTTTTAATTATGAAATTAACAACAATTATCAAATATATACGCACTTTAAGTACAAACCACTTGACGTCACGGAACATTTAACTTAATATAATTACACTCCTCCTTGGCCCTTAAGGGTCATATATACAGTAATCAACAATATTTTTTGGCATGCATCGCTCTCAAGCAGTTCTTTATAAAGGCTTGTCTATTTCCTGGGGACTATCCTTGACCTCGATGTCGACTTCGTTCACGTCAGCAATTCCTTAACCTTAGTCCTCATTGTTTTCAAAAACTTCTTTGCAATTATTGCTCATATCTCTTTCCATGTCCAGAATGAAGCATAAGAGCTGATTTTCACATTGAGATCTAATATGTTTCACGTGACAGAACCCCATTCACTTCAACAACATGTTCCGACACATCTTTGGTTACTGTCGCTGGCTTCCACTTAGTATAGCACTTTGCATTGGGTGGTTTTAACCAAACTTTATCACCTGCTCCAAATATTTTGTTTGTGTCATTTTTTGCAAAAAGATTTCTTTTTCTTAATCCCTAGATACCCATTTGATAACTATATGTTTTCTCCATTGGTCGTACGTCATTTTTGCCGACAGCAACGTTGTACCAATATACTGCTTCCAGTATTGATATTTTAGATCGCTCTGCTATTATTTTTATTGTACAATGGTTTCTTTCCACAATTCAGTTCTCCTCAGGGCAATAAGCGGCCCGAAACGTGATACGCACTCCCCAACTGTCAAGGAAATTCCTCATTTCTTCAGTCTTAAACGTTGACTCATTGTCTGTTAATATTTCGGATGGCGCTCCATGTTCACAAAAGATAAGACGGAGAATTCAAACTATGGCAATACTACCGTATGAACTTGACAGTTGTCGCCCCAAAGCGTATCTTGAAGGTCCGCAATCAATTAGACTCAGAAATTTTTCAGTTCCATAATGCGTAATATCCAAGGCCAATCTTTCCCAATTTTTTTTTAACATTTAAGCTACCTTTCGTCCACTGAACAGGTATTGGATCTATTGACTGACAAGGCTCGCAATTTTTTAATATAATTTAAACTTCGTTTTGAGTTGCATTTAGAAGTACTCCACGAACAAAGTTCAATGTTCTACTTGCTCCAAAATATCCAGTTTTCTTGTGTATACTCAAGATGGATTCAGGCTCCATAACTGCTACTCCAAAACAATTTTTTAGAAGCTCATTCACAGTCAACTTATTTAACCATCTGCTGCAAACTCTTGTTAATGCATCAGCTAAATTATCTTCCGATCAGACAAGATTTACGTCAACTTTCAAATCGTATTCTTCAATTAGTTGTTGTAGTACGCTTATTCTTCTTCGAATTAACATTTCACCCGTGGCTTTTGACTTAAACCTTGATTTTCCAGTAGGTGCGTCAGAAATCCAGTGGAACAATGTTGAAGAGACTATAAAAACTGTTATTTTTTCAAGTTTCTACGTCAAAGCCAAATTTATTCCTCGTAGCACCGCGTCTAACTCTTCCATGTTTATATGAACGTTCGACTTTTCTTTTCGCAGCTATGTTGCACCTTCCACAATCATATTACCAATTTGAACTATTGTATCCATAGCTAAAGAACTTGCATCAACCCACACCTTTCCCTCGTTGTCATCGTTGTCACAGCCCAATCCCCACAAGCTGGCTCGCAACTTTCAACCTCATCACAAACTTCTCGAAGTACACATTTCACATTTTCATCACAAATTTCATCGTCCCAGCCCTTTTTCAAAATGACAACTCTTCGTTTCAACAGACTACAAACAACACGTAACCAACCACACACAAGTAAATGATCAACCAACTGTCTGTAAACTGAAAAACTACTCTTCTGGTTAACTTTCTCGGGATTTCTTCAACTCGATTCCCTCTCGCGTGCACTTAATCCCAACGCACGGACCCCATTATTGTCAATCTGTTCACTTTTTTGCTCTCCAACACATGTTTTTCAAAATGTCTCTTGACATAATCGAGACTTACCACGTTCTCATTGATGAATATGTCATCCACGTAGGCGGACATTCCTTTCTTAACCAATTTGTCTTGATGAATGATGGCGTTCACAACGGATTTCATGATCATCGGCGCGTTGAAATGACCAATCGTGTTAAACATCTCTTGTTGTGAAATACCACTGTTTAGAACAGGCAAAATAATTCCTCAGTTTTCAGCTAGAGATAAGCTTTGCGTAAATCAATAATTGCTGATTTGTTTACCATTTTTCTCTATTCTCTCAACTTATCAATACTAACATCTGCATCTCTTGTATACGCCTCAATAAAGTTGTTAGCTTCTCTCCAATCCAAAACAGGCCGGAATTTACTTTCTTTGTTTCTTTGGATCACAGCCATTAAAGGAATTTGTCTTTAGGACCGCCCAACTAAGTTTTCGTCATACTCGAATAACCGTTTCCGCTGGATCCAATCCTGAAGTTCGTTTTCGCATTCCGTTTCAGCATGTTTTGGTACCGCGTACTGGGCAATTTTGTTAAACAGTTGGTCGGATCCATCTCCGTCTCTACACTTCTATTTGACTCTCTATTCAAACTCATACCAAGCATCATATCAACTCCGAAAGGTCAAAAATCCACCAAAATAACTTCGTTGCGTATTTTGATATCATCAACCTCGACATTCACATTCGCGAATCCAATACATTGATGAGCTTTACCTTCAAAAGTTACCACCTTTGGAGAGTTTAAACTTTTATTCTGATTTTCTGACAGAAAATTGTGATTCAAAATTGCCTTTGAGCATCCCGTGTCCACCATAGCTGTTGCTACCATGCCATTGACTTTTAAACGTATAACACATAACGCGCATATTCCATTTTTTTTCAGAAGCGAGGTTGCGCGGATCCCTCGCTCCTGCAGCCGTTTCCCTGCATCTTTAAGCATCTTGAAATTATATTTCCTTCATTACCGCATTTAAAACATTTAAAGATCATCTTCTGAGATAATTCCTTGGCAAATAAACAGTTCTTCGCAATGTGATGTAACCCTTGACACTTGTAACACACTAAAGGATTTTTTGTAGCTTGATGTTGAGACACAGCGCCAATAGCATTACTCTCATCTATCTTCACGCAGTTTAAAGCAGCTCTTACTTTGAGTAACATAATATCAATCGGGTTCTTTGTTGCTCGAAATTGTGATAATAAAAACTCCGGCAATCCCACAACAAACGCCAAACGTACTGTCTCTTCAGACAATTTCGCAAGATAAGCCAATCGTTTTAAATCAAGCAAAAACACATCAACTCTCTCTCAATCATGTAACTTCCGTTTTGTGAAAAGCTCATACTCACTGTAAACATCCAATGAGAATGCTGCTAGCAGCACTTGCTCGACTTCCACTGCATCTTGCTTATCTTCAAAGCGTCATAAACCAAATACGCAGTTTTTATAAGAAGAATTGGAAAAAGTAGCTTCAGCTTTTTGTTCTGCATTTTAGCTCTTACAAAATTATAATCACAATTTATACTAAATCATATACCTTAAATATTACCATTACAACCAATTTACAATTTACAATTTCACATTAACCATATAAACATTAGCAATTACATACAAAACCGTACAAACATATTAACAACAATTATCAAATATATACGCACTTTAATTACAAACCACTTGACGTCACGGAACACTGTAATATTTAACGTAATACAATTACATAATTTTTAATTATATTTTTACAGATATAGCTCAAAATATGCGCGTCACAAGGTGATATCAATTTGTCACGCCGTGACCAGCTTTTTTTTTACAATAACTTATAAAATAGAAAGTAAAAAATAGATAAAAATTTATCCTAAAGAATATACATTTTTTTTACCCAAATAATGTAATTTTAAAATTTTTTTATACACATAGATATAAAACTGCATTTCCTCGATAAAAGCAAAGCATCGAGAAATTTGGAATTGCTGTAAAGTAAATGAAACATCTGCTGCAGAATTTCTAAAAGAGCAAATTTTATATAGTTAAAATAAAATTTTATTTTCTAATAGTAGACAAATATTTCTAACGCAAAACTTTGAGTGAGTTGTTGGCAAAATGTACCGCCAGGTATAATATGTTTTTAAAAACGTTTATTACGTTTATTTATTCAAAACTATGATTTCCGAAAAAGTCAAAACTAAGAACCTCGTTTCACTAGATAAAAAAAGAAGAGCTATGTAAAATCTCGAGGATTGAAAACTGTTCCTTTGGAGAGACTATGTATTTAAACGTTTAAATACATAGTCTCTCTAGTTTAAACTAGTACAAAATACAAGAGTTAATGCTGCTCCACCAACAGAATGTATAAAAAAAAGAGATCTGTGGAGAACATGCACCAATAAATTATCCATTAACAATAATAACAATAATTAGGTTACAAACGCCACATTTAACAACACCCACTTACAATAATTAAATAATAAATATAATAATAAAAAAAAAAAAAATAAATAATCACTTTCAACATGCTCCTTTACAATTATTAAATTATTACTGTCATTTTTAACACGCTTCCTTGCAACTATTAAATTATTACTGTCACCTTTAACACACTCCCCTATTGATTTTTCAACAATATTTGTCTTTTAATTGTCTTAGATATTGTCCATCAAGAGCTGTCTGTCGGGTTAGTCGTTTATTAATTGACCTGAGCGCCGCATCATTCCGCTCAATCTTGGTTTCAACTGCGCAGACATTTTTTTTCGAATTATCATCTTTATCTTTGTTATCTTGATCAACATCAATCTCCAGAGGAATTAATTTTTGGACAGGTCGGAATCATATCTTGGGTGTTCCTTTATTCGATATAACCTTTTTTTTAAAACACATATTTCACCGTATTTCAATCTGTTTATTTAGGGCAGCGTCACTTGACATCAAGCGCTCCGCACCCAACAGGCTTGAAACCTAAGAAATACGCAATGATTATATATATATATATATATATATATATATATATATATATATATATATATATATATATATATATATATATATATATATATATATATATATATATATATATATATATAAATCTTAATTTAGAATCCCTAAAAGATCACGCCATGTGTATAGATAACTGATCTCAAAATATAACTGATCTCAAAATATATTTTATAATCTCAAAATATATTTTATATTTTGAGATCAGTGGTTTAGATATATAAACACGGCTGTTTTTCAGACAACGGCCGTACAGTAGTTACATGCCTGTATGGTTATTTTAGCACAGTTTCTGGGAAAAAAATAGTTTATATTAAAATGGCGGAATATTTTAAAGTTATGCCCTATAAACAAGATTTGCCTCCTCCAGGAGGATATCCAAAGCTAAGTTTTACTCAAAATCTTCCAAAACGAGGAATTACTGGTGTTACTCTGATGGCAGCTGGTTTAGGAGTTATGGTTGTTGGATTTTCTTTTGTTATTAAAGGAAACCGAAAGAGACGGTTAGTTTAACTTAATCAAATAACATTCTTTTCTAAATTAGTACAATTTATTAAATAACAGCAATGTTTTAAAAATATATTTAATAATTTAATATTTGTATCTAGTTATATAAGGGTATATCAGGGTACCTGGAAATTTCTGGAAGGTCCCGGAATTTCTTATTTTTTTAGAAAATCTTAGGAAGCCCTAAAACTTTATAAATATATTTATCAAAAAATCTCTGTGATCATTTTTTAATATAACATCAGTCTCAAAGTTTAAAATTTAAAACTTAGAGAAATATTATATAGTTCTGATTTATGAATAACATAATAAACAATTATGTTTGTTGTGTTATAGTAAGATAGTCGATGTATGTACTAAAGCCAGTAAATATACGTAATGTTTAAAAAGTCTCTGCTGACAAGAGCGTAACAAGCAAAAAAATAAAATTATTTTAGGCTTCTTAACTGTAGCCTAACCTTGAAGTCTATTCTATTTTTAGTGTAATCAATAAATGTCTAAGAATGAGTGCATATTTCAAGAAAAGTTGTTTTATGACATCATATATAAGAGGCAAAAGGAAAAAAACCCTTAGAAAACCATCAAATCTCCAACTTTCTTACAGCATAAGAAACCTGTTCTGAAGCAAAATCACAATTTAGCAAATGAAAACAATTGAATAATCAATGGCTCATTACTACTTGAAGCTTAAATACGTTAAGTTTACTTAAAGCATTCTTTAAACTTCATGTCAAGTTCTGAAGAGTTGTTTAGAAAAATGTTACCTAATTGCAGTGTTGCAAAGAAATTTCAATTTGGTGTTTATCTACATATGAACTTACTTCATATTTTCTTAAGGGACTACTGTTATATTTTTTATTACACCATTTCGTTTGAATCACTTAATTTAATTTTTTAAACAGGAAAAATCTACTCATTAATTAGATTTTAGGATGAAAAATCTGACACAATTATTACTCGGTATCTTAATTCAAAGTTTATGGGATGCTCCATTGCTGAGGATGTTTTAAATACATTTCTTAGCAGTCTATCTGAAATTAAAATTTTTTTACAAGTATTGTCAGATATTTCCAATAATTAAAATAACTAAACTTAATAAAACAAACTCAAAATTCTTAGAGATAATTATTTTAACAAGGTTTTAAATTACATTTGAAATTAATAACTAAGAAACTTTGATTTTTTTAATGTATATATACTAATAAGCAATATGCTTTTACATAAAGTAAGAACTTGCTTCAAATGATTGTTATCTGATCTTGATCTTATCTTTTATGCCACACTAAAGCAGATAATAAAGCCTCTCAGCCCAGTAAGTCATGGATAATACCACCCAGGATAGTAGTCATAAATAGCACCATAGATTTATCTGTTTGAAATCTGTTTAGAAGGATATTTTATTTCTCAGATACCTTTTTCAGATAATTTTAGTTTAGTTAGTAAAATAGAATTTTGAATCATTACATTTAGGGTGAAATGCAAGAAGCGAACTTGAGTCAAGTTTGACTTGAACTTTACATTGTAACCAATAGCGGCAGAGTATAGGTTTTCCCCTCAAAAAATACTCTGCCGCTATTGGTTACAATGTAAAGTTCAAGTCGAACTTGACTCAAGTTCGCTTCTTGCATTCCACCCTTAGTGTCTCCCAAATATTTTTATTCACATTGGGAAGTTTGCTTTTTTGAAACATGTTAATTTAACTAATAATATAATTTTTTTTTGTAATCATAAATAAGCATTTTAGTTTTTCAAGCACAGCCTTTGTTTTTCATATTACCTGTGTCTACAAAATTGTAGTGGATATTCAAGTGTTTCATATTTTTAAATTGATTTTTTAAATCATGTAAAAAATGCCATATCAATTTAAAATAGTGCTATATCAATTTATAATGGTAATATTATTCAATTTATACTGGCTATTGCATCAGCTTCCAAACTTCTATGAGTGATGTGGAATCCACATGTTCCTATATTAACAAGAGGAATGAGTGAACTACTCTTGCCTTTGTCCAATTATTTTTTGATGATATAATAAGTTGACATTGTAAACATCTGACGATGTTTTATAAAATCTTTGCTTTATCAATTTCAGATAAACTTTTAAGAAATGTAAAATAACATGTTTTAAATGTAAAATAACATCTCTCTAGAGTAGTTCAGTGAAGTTTTTTAGTGCATTTTTGAAATTTTATTAAAACATGTAAAAAGCTATATACAAATTGTGAGAAAGAACTGTTTCACCTGTTGTCAGTATGAGATAATAGTCATTTTGACCAAGACTAGATTTGTGGCTGGTTTAAAACTTGCCTAAGACAATTTAAACTCGATCGATCACAGAGTAGTTTTCTTTAAAAATAAACTGGGAAGATTTTATCAGGTTTATTGACATATCTTTTTAAGAAGTCTCCATTGAAGATTATTTGCTTTGTTATATCAATAAACCCAAATCAATTGGCTTATGCCAGCAAACAAAGTAAGTGCCTCAACAATTCTTCTATTCTTTTGTAAAAATTAGTAAAGTACAATTGTATTTCATCAAATTCTGCAAAACTGTTTAAATCGAGATTTTATTTACCTCATTTCTATTTTTTTAAATTTTAAAAAATTAAGTTTTATCCTGTATTTGAATTACCTTGATTAACATCTGTTTTATACAATTAATATTTAAAACAATAGTTGTGAGAATGTTTTTTCTGCAAAAATATTGAAATATTAGCAAGTCAAGATACAAGTAAGATCAATATATAGCCTAAAACAAGATTTAGATACCATTTTGAGACGAGTTCCAAACAAAGCTTGCAACAATCTTGTTAAATTGATGCAAAAAAGATGTGTTGCTTGCAAAAAAGCTTGTGTTGGATATTTTGAATACTAATTAGATGTTACTTTTGTCGTTGCATTACCTTTTATATAATTATGTTTGATAATGTTTTTATATACAGTTTTATGTTTTATTATGTCATTTAAAATGCAAGATTTGTTTAAAAAAGATTTTTCTTACAAATAAAAAAAATTTGTTCAATATCTTCTTTAGTTTCAATTTTATGTTAGATTAAATATGCTTTAAGCAACATAACATACAATACATACACAGGGCTTGTGATGATCAAAATAGCCCAGTGTGTTATATTGCGCTCGCAAAATTATGTTATGTTGTCATCGAGCGTGATTATGCATTCTCGAAATAATGTATGCAAGAGCAATTGTGAAATTTGAAAATTGCTGAAGATCGTGCTCATAAAAAGCTTTTTATTTTTTATACATAATTCTTTCTTCAATGTTTGAAGTAGTATCTACAACAGCACACTCATGACACTTCTTCAACGAAGTAGAAGTTATACTTCACAACTTCTTGTATATTGTTTGCGCCAGATTGCAATTTTTTTAACTATTTATGGTATAAAAAAAAGCAATAAAACCAAGCAAAAACACAAGTGTAAGTTCTTATTGATTTAGTATTGACGAATAATTAATTATTTTTGGCTATATGTATTTAAAAATTTTACACTGTAAACTTAATTAATGGTTAACAGTTTTTATATTTCTTATATTTTTTATTGAAATTAATTAACTAATAAATTTTTTTCTAATAATTTCTTTTTAAGTAATGTTTTTTTTTATCATCAAAAAATTAATAGACAATAACACAAAAAAAGTTTGAAATTCTTCTTCTTCAAAACTATTATAAGTTAAATAACAGATTTTCTAAACAGCAGAATCATTTTTGATTTAACATAAATAGTAGTTAATAAAAAACCTATACTATGTACAAAAAGGAATTTAAAAAATCTCTTTTATGAATATTTATTTTTATTATAAACGATGTGTGAAATATTACAAACAATAAATTAAATAAATCTTACTTGATGTTTTTATAAAAATTAAAAATATTCTGCGGTTATAATTTTCTTATAGTGATTTTCTAATTTTCTATTCTTATTTCATTTGCATATTTTTATATTTGTATTATGTTTCCAGATGCACTTTGTTAAAGTAGTTAACATTCCATTATTGAAATTAGTGACTAACGACTTTAAAATGTTGATTACGTTGTGCAAAACAGAAACTTGCAGAAAGCATGTGATGTAATGCTATTTATATTTTATATCAGCACTTCGATAATCTTATATTTTTAACTTAAAATTTTTATGAGAAATTTTTAATAAAAAATCAAAAAGCAATATATTATTTGTTCCACCCAAAACTTTTGGATGAGCGTGATTTTATACTCTTGTTATAAGCTGAATGAGTGTTGTTTATCATGCCTAGGTTTGAAAATATTGTTTACAGGCGTGCTTCATGGCTGCTTCTTCACAAGCCCTGCATACATACATACATACATACATACATACTTATATACATACATTTCCTTTATCAACCTTTGAATGAATTCTAAGGGAGTCACAGATTGGCTTATGGTATGTTGAATAGTATTTGATAAATTGTAAGCTATGGTGAGTACAAGTTGTAGATAAATGTTTTTTATTTCAGTTCTTAATGTATTTTTATAACAATTCAACATTAGTTCAATAGAACAAGAATTATGATTATCTTTAATTTAAAAAGTTAAATTGAAATTGAACTATTTTCGAACCTACCTCTTTATAACTTTATATGTAAAACTGCAGTAAAAACGTTTTTAAATAAAAAAAAATTAAAAGATAAATTATTTTGAAAACACTTAATAAAATAAAAAATACGTCATTAAAAACAAGGTTGTTTTTGTTGTGGACATAACAAGTTGGGCTTAATGATCTTATTTGCTGTTAATCTGAGATCAATGCAAGGTGTTAGAAAAATTTGCAAAAGTTATCTTGAACTGACTGAAACCCAGATTTTTTAGGTAAGTGAATAATATATTTTTAGACATTTAAGTTCTAAAATGCAAAAAGCAGCTTATATTTTTTGCTCATTTATTGTTGACAATAGTACCTAAATTGAGAACCTTCAATGATTGGTTAATAAATAGAATGTACTGCAGTTAAGTTTATTTTGCCTTTTTTTTTTTAGCATATTTCAGAATTTTTAGCGTATTTCAGAATTTTTAGCATATTTCAGAACAAAAGTTAAATAGGTTATATTACTTTTTTCTACTATAATACAAGTAAATAAAAACTATTATTTTTATAGCAGAACTGTTCAAAAAATTAAAGAAAAAAATGAAAATAGTTTTAGAAAAATAAAGCACTTGATAAAGCTTAAAAAAAAAA